>NW_026067902.1:107890-309097 GCF_014885135.2 Alexandromys fortis | reverse complement strand
CTGAGTTCAATTCCCAGCAACCACATGGTGGCTCACAACCATCTATAATGGGGTCTGGTGCCTTCTTCTGGCCTGCAGACATATACACAGAATATTGTATACATAATAAATAAATAAATATTTTAAAAAAATCAATATACATAAAATAAAAATAAATAAAAATCTTTAAAAAAATCCAAAAAACTAACCCAACCAAAGGGAAATCATATCTGGTACTAGAAACCTAGGCAACTACATAGGGCTAGTGAATCATGTATCTTAGGAGAACTTAAGCCAGCAGAATCCCTAACTATACTCTGAATATTAGTCATTATGCCCACAAATAAGTGTGGTCCTCACCTCTCATCAAGGAAACTTCTTGTTGCAACATATGGAGGCCATCACAGAAAACCACAACCAATCAAAATGCAGTTGTAGAGCCTAGTTCCAAAGGATACATCTACAGTACAACTCCCAGGCCTAAGGAGCAAAGGATCATTGTGGAAGAGGGACAGAAAGGCTGTTAACTGCCAGAGGAATTGGGATTTACTGCAACACTATGCTTCCTAGGAATGTCAGAAGCTATATCTAGAAAGTCTTATCAATATGACCGCCTAAACAAGGATGACATCAATGCTCACAAGGCGTAAGTTCACAAAGAAAGTACAGACAACTAAAGAACGCTAAGAGCAGCAGAAATGGTCCTCCCCAAGGAAAAGCATACAAATAGGTTATATAAAACTAAATGGTCAGCCCTGAAGAAAACATACACATACTAGTAACATTCTACAGAATGAACAGACTGTATTTTTGTATTTAAAAATTATGTACACACATACACATTCACATTTTTTTTTTTTTTTTGTTTTTTCGAGACAGGGTTTCTCTGTGGCTCTGGAGCCTGTCCTGGAACTAGCTCTGTAGACCAGGCTGGTCTCGAACTCACAGAGATCCACCTGCCTCTGCCTCCCGAGTGCTGGGATTAAAGGCGTGCACCACCATCGCCCGGCCACATTCACATTTATGCAACAACAATTGACGTGAAAACAGGACATGAATTTGAAAGAGAGCAAGGCAGCATATATGGGTTTTGAAGGAGGAAAGGGATGAGGAAAGTTATGTAACTGTATTATAATCTCAAGAAATAAAAAAATTAAAAATCTTAAAAAACCCAAACCTATGGGGGCTGGAGAGACGGCTCAGAGGTTAAGAGCATTGCCTGCTCTTCCACAGGTCCTGAGTTCAATTCCCAGCAACCACATGGTGGCTCACAACCATCTATAATGGGGTCTGGTGCCTTCTTCTGGCCTGCAGACATATACACAGAATATTGTATACAAAATAAATAAATAAATATTTAAAAAAAAACCCAAACCTAGGTCTTATTATAAACACTAGAAAAATATAAAACTATAAGTGAAACAAAAACAAAATGTAATATAACCAGCATAGAAAGCATCCCTAGTTTTTACTTTAATACTATTAAGGAAGAAAATTGTCTTTCAATAATCCAGGAAACCGAGAAAGTGACTAGCAATGCTATAGAGAAAATGGGCTAGGAACACTTTTAGATAACTTGAGCGGCTTCTCATTTTAAAATTATTAGTATTTTTTTAATTAAACTTACCATTAAATTTTATATATTATTTATTTTTATGCATGTGTGTGTGCTTGCATCACATTTAGGCAAAAGCCCCTGGAGGACAAAAGAGGGTGTCAAGGCCACAGGAATTGGTGTTACAGAAAGTTGTGAGCCATCACATGGGTGTTGAAAACCAAACCCAGGTCCTCTGCAAGAAATGTAAGGGCTCTTAACTGCTGAACCATCTCTCTCTAGCTCCTGCTTCTCTTTTTTATTATACAATTCACAAATAATTCAAATGATATTTACACAGTGTTCAGCTTATTACCTTACAAAGCTTCCTTAGCCAACCCGTTAAGTGGATGATTCAAGGTTGATTAAGCTTTAAAATTCTAAGCCCCTAACAGCTGTGAGAATCTGTAGTTACCATATAAACTTTCTTTTCCATCATCACACTAGGAGGAAAACTGCAAATCTTTTAGCTCATGTTTAAGCTCAGGCTTTCCATTTGATGCTCTCCTCTCAACTCACTCCCCCTTTCTTTCAGCCCAAGGCTAGCTGTTTTGGGTATGGCATTTGGAGAGTTTCTTTGGGTTTGTGGTTCTAAAGATCAAACTTGGGAACTCATTCAAGTTAGACAAGTACTCAGCCACTGAGTTACACCCCATCCTTTAACTACCCTACAACCCCACTGTGGTACTAGGGACTTAACCCAGGGTCTTGCTAGACAACTATGCTATTACTGAGTCATATGCCTGGCCTTCAACGCAAAATTTAAAACAGCTGGCTTTTAAAAAAGCTATGAGCAAAAACCATTTTGCAAATATATTTCAAATAATGAATACATTGGCAATAAATGGAAATAAAGAAATAGCCAAAAATAAATACTGAAGAGGTTTTAAGATGTTTAAAAATGAAATGTTTGGATAAGGGATACCTAACAAAATGAATGCACAGCTGATTCAAAACATTTTGTTTCTGAATAAAGAATGGATAATTCAATAGTCATATATGCTTGTCCCTGCTTCCTGTGTACGCTTCCCAGTGGAAGACATGAAAAGTACAGAGATCAAAGAAAGACAGGGAAAAGGACAAGGCTAAAGAGCAGACACTAGAATAAAATGGGAACACTGTTTTGAATAGTGGAGGGAAGACACGTGGAGAAAAAGATGGACCCCTGCACTCTGGCCCAAGACAGGAAGAAAGGGGAGCTCGCTGGCTGGGGGAGATAGAGTGCTCTTGCTGATGCTTCTCTGGACCCCATTCCTCCTTCTCAAGAGTAAGGATCACAGGGGCTGGAGAGATAGCTCAGTGGTTAAGAGCATTGCCTGCCCTTCAGAGTCCTGAGTTCAGTTCCCAGCAGCTACATGGTGGCTCACAACCATCTGTAATGAGATCTGGTGCCCCCTTCTGGCCTGCAGGCTTACATGCAGACAGAATACTGAGAATACTGTATACATAATAAATAAATAAACTTAAAAAAAAAAAAAAGAGTAAGGATCACAATCCCAAGTGTCTCTAACAAGAAAGGCCTATGACACTTACAGCTTTACCACTGGTGTAGTCTTCAGAAGGAATCACAGGTTCACGTCAGACAAAATCCCATCACTGAGACAGCCCTATCCCTAACCAAGAAGAGATTTGCAATTGGCACCTACTAGGAAAGGGAAAAATCAGCCTTTTGTAATGGAACGACACTGGGCATATCAACCACATGCTAGTGTAGGCCCCATGCTCAGAAGCAGTAGGCCAATATAAAACAGATGCCTTTTGTGTGTGTGTGTGTGTGTGTTTGCGTGTGCATTTTGTCATTTTGGGTTCTTTTTGTCTTATACATTTTCTTTTTAGTTTGTTTTGATTTTTATCTTTTTTAAAATAATTTTTTTTCTTTCCTTTTTCTGAAAAAAGAACATGAAGTTGAGTGGGTAGAGAGAACTTGGGAAGAGTAGGGAGAGGGGAAAGAATATAATCAAAATATGAGAAAATTTAGGATAAAAATGGAAAAAGAATATAAAACATTAATTATGAGGTGAATTAAATACCATTTCCTTACCAAAACATTTTTTGGAAAACAGATCTTTTAAAAAAAGCATGCATTTGAAGAGGTTTTAGCATCTTTACGGTTACATCTAAAAGCATTCAGAAGAAAACTTTTACTTAAAATCGAATCTCACCTGGAACCCACTTGATCTCCATTTCCATATCATTTTCTTTTCCTTTTTTTTCCTTTTCTTTTATAACTTGCAAGAGCTCTCTATATTTAGCAATTTGTTCTTCATCATCCTTCTGATATTTCTTTGTTTTCCCATCTTCTACACTGACTCCATCCTCACCTAAATAAAACAAAATTAATCTATTTAAAAAAAGAGAAATATGTATTTTCCAACTTTAGTGTTTAGGTCTCTTGGTCTCTTCAGAATACAGCTAAAAAGTGTTGTCAAAGAAAACCCTGCAACCACAGAACATAAAACCAGTCTTCAACTTGTGAAAATGAAAAGGACTTCACTCAGAGGCAGTGAAGTTAGTAATAGCACCGTAGAGTACCACACAACATTCCCTTCTGTGTAAACTGCAAGAGCATTAAGAGTGACATCTCAGTCCCCTCTTTGTCATTTGCCTTCAGCACAGCGGCTTTAAAGGCTCTGGTCAGCAGAAGGAGCCTGAGTGTTGCTGGATTGAGCCCGACAGACGGGCTGAGCTTCTCAGGCCGCACAGAGCAGGTAAGGAAGTCATTTAGAGCACAAACCTGAGACTACGAAGTCCTTTCCATTTGACTGTGAATAAGCACATTTACTCTTAGACTGTTGCTCAACAACCAATGATAAAGACAAAAACACTAGGAGCTAATTCAACTACTTTCACCATGTGGAAAGACAACTAATATTTCTGAATTCTAGTTTCATAAAAACTAAAATGTGAAGAAACAGTCATGGTAAAATTCATGGGTAACAAACATCAGAGAAAAATCAAACCATAAAGTTTGTTTTTCTAGTTTCATTGCAAATTCTTCAAGTCAGTAACATAAATTAGAAATCTGGGTTTTAATATAAAACACACAAACTTATCAAATTCATTAAACATCACCAGCGGAGGAAAGTTTGGAAGTGAAACAGTGACGTTCCTGTCTTTGTGAGCTCTGGTCACCAAAACTGTGATATACGCACGGAGCAGTGCTAACACCTTGCTTTTACATCTTCAAAAAGATGATTTTCAAAAGGAAAACAAAAAGTTGACTAAGTAAACATTTAAAAGTTACTTTTCTTTCTAAGCGAATGAACGGCTGTGGGCTTTCTTTCCATCATCCTAACACACTTTCATATTTTCACTCAAACAGCTGAAGCTCATATTTTGCTGTTTGTGCCACAATAATAATGGTTGATGGAATTTTGTAATGTACTCAATGGATAAAACATGAGGAACACATTAACAAATGGCAATGAATTTCATTCTATTAAAAACTTACTTCTGAAAACATAATGAGAAGCAAGCTCCTTCCAGGTTAGAATTTTAGTGGCGAGTCTCTGATGCTCACTTTAAATTGATTTTCTCCAGTACTAAAACTGTACTTTCTGAAGCTCTAGAGTGTGGGTAATTCATGCAGCTCTGCTTTCCTAACTCAAGGACAACATTTTATGAGCACCTTAACAGTACATAAGATTTAAAAAAACTAAATTCAAACAGTGAGCTACTCTTATAGACAACTATCATGAACATTTAGTGTCCAAATTTACTAGTCAGAGGAACTAAGTTACAGATTAAAGTAGGTTTGTAATCAATTTAAATACTGAAGAAACGGGATGCTTTTGGAAAAATAATTAGTATATTTCAAAGTGAAAGATATTAATATCTAGTTTTAAGGGTTAAAATTAAAATAGCTGATATAAAATACTATGCTAAATACTTTATAGACATCATTTCAGTCTGTGAGCCAGGTATCATTATAATTCTTGTTTCACAGCAACAGAAGGAAGGAACCAGGTGCTAAGAAAATTTGACTTCGTTTTCACTGTGCCTAAGTCCAGTTCTGAAACCAGCAGGGTCTAAGTTTGGCTTATTTCCTGTTTTACAACACTGACAGTTGAACACTGGGTTTCATGAAGCTTAGCACTACCATTGAGTTATATCCCCAAAGAGTCCAAGATATTAAATATATTGGAAAAGTAATGCTTATCAGAAAAGCACAAAATGTTCATCCACAGAGGCAAATAAATAAATAAATGTCTATGGGAGATGAAGAGGCTGCACCCTTATTTACGGCGGAAAGGTTATAAAGGTCTGTGAGAAGGCTATGCTATAGACATTAAGAAATATAACATTCAAATTCATGAAAAAGATTAACAAGCACCAGTCACCAAGACCTTAAAATGTAATATCCAATAAGTACCACAGCAAATTATGTAAGTTCTATAAAGCTTTCATTACATTTATTTATTGTGTGTATGCATGTACCAAGAGAACTTTTAGGAGTTGTTCTCTCCGTCTGCTATGTGAGTGGGTTCCAGGGATCACACTCAGGAGCCTTTACCCATTGAACCATCTCACCAGCCTGAAAACTATTCATTTTCAAAAGCTACGAATATTTAAAGAATTACATAATTTTATTAACAGAATATTATTAAACACAATTTTCTTTACCTTAACATCAATACTGCAAAACAGTATTTTATGGCAAACTTCTAAGGATAAAGAACTACCTTCAGTGACATGAAAACAAACAATAGATCATTCAGAAACTAAGACAGTCAAGGCTTAATAACCCTATGTTTAAACTAGAAAAGTATCTATTCTTTCATATGCCTTTATAGAAATAACACACTACGTAAAAGGAAAATGTTAAACTGCTAGGCGGTGGTGGTGCACATCTTTAAGCCCAGCAATGGAAGGCAGATCTCTGCCAGTTTAAGGCCAACCTGGTCTACAAGACGAGTTCCAGGATAGCCCCAGAGCTACACAGTGAAACCCCATCTCGAAAAACAAACAAACAAAAATAACAAAAAGGAAAAATGTTAAACTATAAATTATATTCTTTCTTGTTGATTTAAAATATTTATACTTATGTTTAACATTTCTGGTTTTTCATTTTCTGTCAGCACCAAACTCGTAATTTTTACTGTTTAGTAATTCTATTAGATGAGAATAGCAAAGATGTAACAGCAGATACTATCAGTCTTTCTCTGTCTCTGTCTCTCTTGTTTGTTCAAGACAGGGTTTCTCTGTAACTCTGGGTGTCCTGGAACTTGCTTTGTAGACCGGGCTGGCCTCGAACTCACAGTGATCCACCAGCCTTGTCTCTGCCTCCCTAGTACTGGATTAAAGGCGTGTGCCACCACCACCCAGCCAGATACAGTATTTTTAAAGTCTTTCTAAAAATTTTAAAGGGATTACAAAATGAAATTGAAGCTTGAAAGAATTGAAAAGTTAATGAAGAATTACTACGTCAAAATCAAAAATAGAGAATGGAATATCACAAGGATTATCCAAGTGTTTTAAGATCTACATTATTTCTGAGAACTTCCCTTTTACTGATCTATAGCTGTGAACTCAATGGAAGACTATTAAGAATACAAAGGACACAAGTGAAAATTCACAGGAGGAGGAAGTTCAACTAATCCTCTGGAATTAAGCAGAGGTCCAGAGGGAGTACCAGACAAATATCAAACTTAAGAGACTGAACTACCAAAAAGTGCATTGTTGTCTTGACAAATAGGCACAGAGGAATTCTAGAAGTAAAATAGATAATAACCAAGATAAAGAATTAAGTGGGTAGGTACACTGCTGAAATGACACTCTCAATACACACACACACACACACACACACACACACACACACACACACACACACACACTCTGAAGTACCGGGGAAAATGTAAGAGAACAGAAATGTTTTAGGGATTTATCTCAGTAGTAGAGTACTTGCCTAGTACACATAAAGCCCCAAATCAAAAACATCTAAAGAGAGAGGATACAATGGAAAAATTTAATGCATATTTAAATAGAGTTCTAGAAGGGCAGGAGAAAAATCAAATGACTGAGAACATCAATACTGAAAAAAAAGATATCACTGTGAATTGAATGGACCCAAAAAAACCCCAAATTCAACACACATCCATCCACCCACACCCACACATACACACCCATATAAATCTACTCTTAGAATAAAGAAAATCTCCAGACAACCTTCATAAACACCAATCAAGTCAGAAGTCAGCGGGGTGTTATTATCAGTGTGGGTACAGAGAAGCCTTTGCGAATTCAATTTTAGAATCCTTTGCAAGCAAAAGCAAAAATTTCTGGCATTTTCAGACAAAACAAACATCAAGAGAGTTTTGACTGTAGCTAGTTCTTAGTAAAGGTATTTCTTAATGAATACTTAAAGCTGAAGGAAAGAGATTTAGAAAAAAAAAAGAGCAATGGAAGCCAGGGAAATGTAACATAAGAGCAGTATAAGATAGTGTTATACAAAAACAGTACAAAAGTTATTTAGGATCACTAGAGTGGGGTTGGGAATGTATCTCAGTTAGCAGAGGCCTTGCCTAGCATTTAAAACAACCCGAGTTCAGTTCCCAGCACTGCAAAAACTGAATGTGATGGGCTATGCCTATAAATGAATCACAGACCTTGGGAAGCAGAGGTAGGAGGATCTTTGTAATCTGTGACTTCAAGGTGAGCCTAGTCTACACAGAGTGATCATTTCAAAACTAAATAAGGTGTTGGAGGGGCATAACAGCATTTTATATATTTACAAGTCTAACAGGTTAGGCACTTTTATTATGTTAGGGCTTAAATAAATTTTGTGGCTATAGAAAATTAGCCTGGCAAAGTATTTAGGATTTAAAAACATTTTTATTTATTCTAACTATTATTGTATATGTGTATGCACGTGTGCGCACGTGTAAGTAGGTGGACATAACTATACCAAAGCATGCATGTGGTGGCCAGCTCTCCTCTATCATAGGTTCTGGGGGTCACAGTCAGGTCATTAGGTGTGCACAAGTGCTTTCATCCAACTAGTATCTTGCTGATCCTTTAAACATGTATCTATGCATATACATGCTTATAATTCTATGCATATAAGTATGCTATACAGTTTGGAGATCTTTTTAAGTTTTGCCAAAGACATAATTCCATTAATCACCCAGTAAAAGGATTAGCAAGTACCTTGTGGTGCTTCTTCCTCTTCTTCTTCATCCTCACTAGAGGAAGCTAAGTAGGCCTGGAAGTCCATGTCCAAAAGCTCCTCCTTTTTAAACTTTCTGTTAAGTGTTGTGATTCTTTCATGATCAGTCTCATCCCAAGTGATCTCCACCTTGAACCAAAGAGTGAAAATAAAACAACAAACAAAAGCACAAAGGTAAACTTATACTAAAGCACATTGTTAACTTTGATGTTTAGTATTGAGTTAAAATGCATGTTACGCAAGGAGGAGCACGCACGCCTTTAATCCTAGCACTTTGGAAGCAGAGGTGGATCTCTGTGAGTTAGAGGCCAGCCAGGTCTACGTAAGAGTTCCTGTCCAGCTAACGACACAGTGAGATGCTATCTCCCGCCTCCAAAAATGTCACAATGCACATACAAAGATCAACCACGGTCATGGGAGAAAAAAAAAAAGAATACATAAATGGCATCATTAATAAATGACACCCTATTTGCGGACAGAGAATCATGTGTCCACTTTTACCTTCCCCCTAATTCTCAGCTATATGAATGCTATTTCATTACTGAATAGATTACTGAACAAATAGATTAACACTGGTTAAAAAAAAAACAAAACAAAAACAAAAAACACCAGAAAAAGTTAATACCATTATTAACCAGTGAGAACATGATTTTCTTCTAGAGAACTAAAATGACAGTAGAGTCATAGATGACATGAAATCTGTTAATAAAGCATCATAATCTCAAAGGTAACATTTTCCTAAAAAGATGAAGAGTCGCTGATGACAAAGGTTTTCATGATCATAAGTACAGCAAAGCTCTATAGCAAGTAAGTTCATGGAGAATATAACCGAGGGAGACTGGCTCCTATCCTAGATTCTGGTGGCTCTCAACCACTGCCGCTCCTCATGTTGTGGTGACCCCCCCCATCATAAAATATGCTACTTCATAACTGCAATTTGCTAATGTTATGAATTATAACGTATATATCTGTGTTTTCCAATGGTCTTAGGCAAAGTGGTAAAGAGGTGAGAGGCAAACTACAAAGGGGTCGTGACCCACAGGTTGAGAAGCACTGCTTTATTCAGTCCCCTGTGGAAGGGTTTTACATTTATAGCACAACAAGCTCAAGTCCAATTTCTCCATAGTAGGACAACAAGCTAGGCACTAGTTTATCATGAGATCCTTAAGAAAATCCTTGCCACTCTCTTGGAACTTCTAGCCAGTCACAGGACTCAGCTACCCCTACTCTGGTAAGTCTGTGATGAAATGGCTGCTGCAAGGACAGCTATTGGTGACACAGATCAGGATGCAGAATCTCCAGCTGGTTAGACATGCTGCCTATTTTAAGTGTTGAAAATAACATGATGTGGCTGTACCTTTTAGAATTCACTTCCTCTGGGGTTTTACTATAATTTGTAACTAATCAAATACCAGAATACCCTTCCACAGCAAGGAGCAAGCAGATATGACACCAGCTTTCTTGGAAGAGCACAATCGTCTACTATACAGTGAGTACTGCTGAAGGCCAAGACTTAGGGTGAGAGAAAACCATTTAGCTATGTAACAAACTACTGTGACATACAGAAATCCCCCCCCCCCACCCGAGACAGAGTTTCTCTGTAGCTTTGGAGCCTGTCCTGAAACTAGCTCTTGTAGACCAGACTGGCCTCGAACTCACAAGTACTTTTACCCGTTGAGCTATCTTGCTGGCCAAGACCCGAACTTTATAAGCTTAATTTTACTTAACTCTGCCTCCCGAGTGCTGGGGTTAAAGGCGTGCGCCACCACCGCCCGGCCAGCAATCTACTTCTTAGTAATATGAAAACTAGTAGTACTGAATTAGTCTATTTCCTTTGATGACAAAACTTTTAAAATCACATCTGCAGAAAAATGTGCTCCTATTTCAAATGGTCAATAACTCTGTGTAGCTCTCATTTGTGGTAAAGTTATGTCCTTCCTATTCCCTAGGAATTTAATAACTGACACAATGCCTATTAAAAGAATATAAGATAAAATCCAGGGCTTCCAAATGTGCTAGACAAATTCTCTACTACTGAAATACATTTTCAGGTCTTAAGAATCTAGTTTAAAGTATATGGATAAATACAGGGAAAATAACAACAAGAGTTTAGCTACACATTTAATTTTTTTTTTTTAAATACAGGGTTTCATGTATTGCAGGCTGACTCTTGAGCTCCTGATACCCCTATCCAACTTCCCAAGTGCTGGGATTATAGACATGTGCCACCATGCTTGACCCATCTATACACTTTTTTTAAAATATTTATTTTATTTATTATTTATACAACATTCTGTCTGTGTGTATGCCTGCAGGCCAGAAGAGGGCACCAGACCTCTTTACAGATGGTTGTGAGCCACCATGTGGTTGCCAGGAATTGAACTCAGGACCTTTGGAAGAGCAGACAATGCTCTTAACCACTGAGCCATCTCTCCAGCCCCCCGTCTATACACTTTTAAGAGTTAAGAAATACCGTTGATGTTCCCATTGCAGCGGACGTGAAATATTTTGGTTTATATGCTGTTAGATCAACTTCTGAGGCCACATCCCTGGGCTCATCATCAAAAGTAATATCATCTGGTATAAACCTAAAAAAAAAAGTAAAATCTATTTAAACAAAAATGTAGTGATTATTAGAGTTACAGATTTTCTATTAATTAGTGATAGTTTATATAGTTTATACACTACATAATAGTTTCCATACAGCACAAATATAAAAATTTCTACAAGGTTAGAAACAACCTTGGCATATCTCTGAAATTTGTAAACTATATATCTGAAATATCATTATATTTGAGAGAATTTTATATATAGAGAGACTACATTAAGAACTAGTTAATACAAGGTATCTTCCAAAGACCCAGATGCAATAACACAGTCATTAACTCATTTTAGAGTTCAAAGATCAAATAGAATTACTACTAGGTAAGCAGTCTCAATATGGAGTACCATAATCAGGAAAATTCACTAAAAATAAAGAAAAGTTTAAGGCTGATTAAGAATAATCTCAGTCAAAGCCTTCATTTCACAAGTAATTAATCTTTACATGTCAATCAGTCAAGATGACTAATTTTAGGCATCAAGCTAGGGAATGTGGAATGAAAAGCAAATAATCTATGATTATTATAATCAGGCTTTTATAATTTACACAGGAGATTCTTCTCACACATATATAAAATGCACTGCTATATAATGTATCAAGAACTACTGGGAGAGGTGGTAGAGACACGGCTTAGCAGGTACGAGCACCTGTTGGTTCATGCAGAGGATCTAGGTTTGAATCCTGGCACCTCCTACCTGGTGGCTCATAACCATCTGCAACTTCAATTTCAGGGGATCTCAGCACATGAAGTAAAAATAAATAGATCTTAAAAATATTTTTGAAGGAATTATTATTTCAAGGACATAAATAATGAAATGGTTCATAAATTACTTTTTCTTCATTATATTAGCTTTTCCTTGTTCATTTTCTAGAATGTAAGAAAGTACTACTCATTCAAATATTTTACTACATATGATCTTGCTATATTGTAAGATTCATCTGTTAAGACATGAATTGAATTACCTTAGGTCTATAAAAGAACAACTGCTTTCAAATTCCAGGCCATCACAATCTTCATAAATCTTACTTGCTGTTTCAGGAGAATCACAATCCACTACTGCATAATAATATTTCAATCGTTTGAACTGATAGTCTCTCAGCTTCTCTCTAGAGGCCCTAATGGGGGAAAACTAAGTTGAACATATGTATACAAAAACACAGAAACGTCTCCATTAAAAGGTCAGAAAACAACTTTTTCAAGAGTTAGTTTTCTCTTTCTACCATGTGGTGGATTCTGGGGGTTGAATTCAGGTCCTTAGGTTGTCAGACTAGACGACAAGTACTTTTACTCATTGAGCTATCTCGCTGGCCAAGACCTGAACTTTATAAGCTTAATTTTACTTAACTATACTCTGTTCCTTGAAGGTCTTCCTCTGCCACTTTTGTTACCATCCAGGTAACCACCATTTTATTAAGTGCACAAGCAGCTCCACCTAGTGGTTTAAAACTACTTCAGTTGTTTTCTACAACATAAAACCATTTTTTATTCCTTTATTTTTCTATTTAACACTCAAAAAATATAATATGAAGGTAAAAACAAAACTAATTCATAGCAATAAAGATAATTATGAACTTTTTTCTCAAATACGGCAATCATCATTTCCAAGCATACACACAAAATGCTGGCATAATGTGCCGTCAACTATAATCAGTCATCAAGTTGTCTGAATCCGAAGTGTTAGTCTGAGTGAAGTACATGACTTTACTAGGGTTAGTTTTATATTCTGGAGTGACTCAGTACCAGTCTTTTTCGGGGGCATCCTCAGGAATACTCAATAACTCTACTGGTCCTTGAACTTGCTCTTCTTTCATCCTCTCCTTTCCAAACTCCGAAGGATATATCTGAACACAAAAAAATAGGGCTGATATAATTCATACATTCTTTTATATATAATATGAAGAGCTGTCAAAGCTAAGGCATCAAGAGTCATGACTCAGCTCAATAAAAACAACTCATTTCAAACTCCCTGCAAAAAAGAAAACTCATTTCTAACTACATAAAGATAAAGGATATTGAAGAATTTTCTTCAGTAATTTTAGCCAGAATATAATAAATGGGGATAAAAACAAAGCACCATAAACACTCTGTCCCTAGAACTGATGTGGGAAGGTAAACATCAACCTGCACTCTGTCCCTAGAACTCATGTCAAATGGAAATAACCTACTTTTGAAAGGGATCCTCTAACTTCCATCACACATCTGTGCATACACACAAAACTAAAATATAAAGCAAAAATAATAATTTGCTTCCCCCTTTAAATACCTGTTACATCAGTTTTATACTTAAATGTATGGCAATTTCCAGATTAATAAAATATTTTTTTGAAGAGGAAAATTAAGTCAGTTTAATTAGAAACAAAGTCAGATTTAAGTTAAAACACCTAGAAATATTTACTTTAAATGAAATCAATTCTCACCTTTACAGAAAATACAACTCCTCCTTTGGGCTTAAAAGAATTGAACAGAGCCAGCAAATCTTTTGCCTTTAATCTATCCCAGTCCATGTTGCAAACTGCTAGTCGGCGTGTAATCTGAGAATATTAAAGTATTATTAATTATTACAGAATCTGTTTTTTTTGTGACACAGTCTCACTAAGTAGTCCAGGGCTGTTCTGGTATTCACTATACAGTCTAGGGTGGCCTTTAACTCACAGAGATCCACTTGCTTCTGCCTCCCAAGTGCTGGGATCTGTATCATTTCAATGCTTGAAATCAGAAAGATAAACAATGTAGTATAGTCTTTCTCAGCACCTGTTATTTAACTGATTTAACATGCAGAGAGAGCTTAATGTGAGGCAAACAATAGTAGAACTACAAGAGATAAGCATTATCTATAAATTGATTTTTAGAGTTCTTGAACCAGGATGTGATCACAAACTGATGTTTTAACCACAACAGTGTTAAAGATAGGGAGTAAGGAAATGGGCTACCACAAAGCATGTACTTCTGGTGCAATAAGAACATAAATACAAATTGCTAGCACAAACAAGCATAAAGCTTTTGTGTACTTTAAATTACTTATGTAGCAATTCTTGCTGAGCACAATGACACATACTTTAAACCCCAGCATTCCAGAGAGGCAGAAGGACCACTGAAAGCTCAAGGCCAGCGAAGAATTTGTAGAAAGGTTCTGTCCTAAAAGGCCTTTGATAAATATCAACACAAATTCAAGATAAAATTTCTAAGCAAACTAGGAATAGGAGGAACATTTGTCAACATAATAAAGTCTATATAAGACAAATATATACCTAGCATTATACTACATAGGGAAAAATAAAAAGCATTTCCTCTAAAATCAGGAAGGAGATAACAGTGTCCAGTTTCTCTACTCTGATTCAAAACAGTACTTAAGCCAAAGGTTCCCAACCTGTGAGTCACTACCCCTTTGGCAACTATTTCTAAAAATATTTATATTATGATTCATAATAGTAGCAAAATTATAGTTATGAAGTTGCAATGAAAATAACTTTACGGTTGGGGGGGTCATCACAACATGAGGAACTTATTAAAGTGTCGCAGTACTAGGAAAGTTGAAAACCACTGACTTAAGGGATACATACAGGAAAGGAAGAAATCAAACAACCCCATTTTCAACACGATCACACACTCAAAATTTTAAAAGACTCTACCTGGAAATTCTTAGACCTTCCACCCTATCTCTTACAATGTTCTTCCAGACTTGGAGGGTGTGAGGGTACATGTGTGCAGGAGAATCCCTCAGGCTCGCTGACCAGCCAGTTCAGCTTAATCAGTGAGCTTTGGCTCCAGTGACAGACCCTGACTTAGAAATAAGGTGGAGCTGGAAAGGGTGGTGCATAGCCTTTTAATCCAGTACTTGGGAGATGGAGGCAGGAATCTCTATGAATTAAAGGCTAGCTTGGTTCTCAGAATGAGTTCCAGGACAGACAAGGATGTTAACCTTGGTCTCAGAAACAAAAAATAATAAACAACAACAACAAAAAAAATTCACCTAGAACCAAACCAAACCAAACCAACCAAAGAAGGTAGAGAATAATTGAGCAAGAAGGTCTATGTACCCACACATACAACATAAATGAAATAAAAAAGGAAAAAAAAGGAAATTATGACCTTTGTAGAAAAAGAATATTAAAAACTGTTAAATGAGATATACCAGTCTCAGAAAACAAATACTTCGTTTTCTTTTTTGCTGGGTTTTAAAATTTTTGCTATATGTGTTTGCACACTTACATGCAGAAGTCAGAGGTCGACACTATTGTGTCTTCTTCAATCACTCTACGTGTTTTTATTATATTACTGTTATTATTGGTAGTGCAGTGTTAGTGTATTGGTAGTATTAGTGTAGTGTAGTGGTAGTGTGTTGGCAGTGTATTGGTAGTGTTAGTGTAGTGGTAGTGTATTGGTAGTGGTATTGTAGTGTTAGGGTAATGTTAGTGTAGTGTAATGGTAGTGTAGTGTAGTGGTAGTGTTAGTGTAGTGGTGGTGGTAGTAGTAGTAGCAGCAGTATTTTTAAAGATAGGTTTCACTATGTATCTCTGGCTGCCGTAAAACTATGTAGACCAGGCTGGCCTTAAACTCATAGAGATTCACCTGCCTCTGCCTCCCAAGTGCTGGGATTAAATTGTGTGCCACTACACCTGGTCTCTCACCAAATCTGGAGCTTACTGGTTGGTTAGATTGGTTGGCAATGAGCCTTTAGGATCCTACTACTTTTGTTTCACTGAAACTCAAGTCCTTATGTTTGTATAGCAAGCACTTTATCTATGGAACCATCTCCCCACTCTGCTAAATCCAGATTTAAATTTGTGTGTATATACATCACGAAATTACAAAGGGTCCATAATAGTAGAGGGAGAGATGGAAGCTGGGGAAGAGAGAATGGAGGAATACATGGTATATAAAAACAGAAGAGGGAACTATTTGGGGTGAGGAAAGGGATGGCAATGAGCAAGAGCAGGGCAGGATGGAAGGAAGATGGGCAGGAACAAAGTATACTGGCATAAATGTACAAAAAGACCACAGCAAAGTATATTACTTTTCATTCTATCTTTAAGCAACAACAACAAAAGATAAAAGGAAGGAAAAGAACTTTCCCATTTCATGTGCTTGGACATGCATCTAATCTATATACACTAGCTCCATTTCAAGGTGTTTACTCTTTCTAATGTTGGGACTGAACTTAGAGCCTTGCACATGCTAGGTAAGCACTGTAACACTGAGTTCATCTCCAGTCCTTAAAACAAAATCTTAATCATCATTGATACCACCAGGGTCTAGAGACGTGATTCACTGGTAGTATCCTACCTGGCAGACAGGAGACCCTGGGTTCAATCAACAACAAACAAGCCCCACATTTTACCAGTAAAACTTTTATCACTTAATTTATTTTTAATGCTTTCTTTTGTTTAGTTTTCTTTTCTGAAAAGAAACAGGGTTTTACTGACCAGGCTTATAATCCAAGTTAGTTTAGAACTCACTATGCATTCCAGGCTACTCTTAAATTTACAACAATTTTCCTGCTTCCTAAGAGATGCTACTACAGGTGAGCACCACCATGCTCTTCTTTATTCAGCCTAGAAATGCTGGTCAAGAATTCCATCACTGAATTAGATAGATGTCCAGTTCCTTCCTACTTAATTAAATAACATCAACCAATCACCCATAAAAGCTAACTGTCCTGTTATTCACAAATAATTTACTGAAAATGTTACCTCATCAGCCCGAGGAGCATCTTTATCTAATTCTCTCCAAGCATGTTCAAAACCAGGTTCTTCTGGAAATAGATCTGCAAAATCGTCTTCATCTTCAGAACTAGTTTCTATATTTCCTTTACCCCTTGCCAGATCAGGACCACTGTCACTTTCATCCTCCTCCTCACTATCTTCCTCCTCCTCTTCTTCTTCCTCCTCTTCATCATCATCAGCTGAAGTTCTATCATCACTTGTGACTTCATCTTCAGAGTCCTCATCACTTCCTATTTCACTAGCACTGTCTGAATCTTCCTCCAGGGCATCTTTGTCTCTTGCCAGAACGACCGGAAGCACTACAGCATATTGGGGGAGGGAGAAAGGAGACGTGTATACTGAATTAAGTTAAATCCAAATTATTGATATTAGATCCAGTATAACTCCTACAAAACAAAAGGAACATAAGTTCAGTAAAATTCAGGCTATATTAAGTTATTTAGGTGAAATCATAACATTTATAAGATAATGTAAGTGTATTTATATACTTATTTAGTATTCGTGGAACACCTGCTTAGTAGTTGTGCTTAGTACACAACCAGTGGCAAAAAATTATCAATTTCCAGTTGAATAAATAAGTGACAATCATTAAAATAAACAATCAAATCAATATGCACACACATACTCTACAAGCATTAAGTTTACAAGATTGTGGTTACTCAACAGCTAAATAAAGGAAGAAGAGGAATTAAGTAAGTAAGCACAGTGAGAAAACTGATGAAGGAAATTTGTTTTGAAGAGTAAGGAAAACATCTGTAAAGAGCTGTCAATGACAAAGAAGTAGCAATCATTTGTGGTTTATCGCTAGCAACAGTCAAGAAACAAACAGATTTATTAGATTGAGGATGTCATCTCAACTATACTATAGAAAACCGGGGGGTAGAGCGGGTGTGAATTATAAACGGAGGGACAGAATAGTACTCTAGACAAGAAAAGAAGGCAGTATAAAGCTGATGGCAGTAGAAATGTAACGAAGTGAAAAGTTTTGGTAAAACCAGATGGTACACTGGCAGGGATTTGATACAGGAACAAGAGTTTTAGAAGCGTCAATGAGTCCTGCCTTCCTAACTTACAGACACGGCCCACTAACCCTAGCTGCTAGACAGGTAAACATGAAACACTGGAAAATAATAAATTTGATGAGGAGATTTTATTTTAGTTGAGTTCTGGATATTTGAATTAAAAGAGTCTTCAAGGTTAACAGCAGCGTGCTTGCCTAGCATGCCCAAAGCACTAGGTTTGATCCTTGGAATGAAACAAAGCACCTTTGAGTCATGTAGCAGAAAACATCAATAGAGCTGTTTACTCTAAGAAATATGCTAAGTAAAGTGTGAGCTGGTGATTAAATTTATAACTCATTCATACATAACTGACAAAACTTGCATTATGAATGAAATTACCAAACAGCAATGGCAACTAAAAATTTCCTGCTAACATTTTATAAGTGTTAGCTAACCACATACCAAGATATTTTGTTTAAAATAGGATCTCATTTTTCTTTCACACCTTTGAAGGAGTTCGTACTTTACTTCTGAATACAATCACCTCTGCATGTGTGAGTATCTTATGTACTGCTTTTAAGCTGGTATTTCTGTTTCCGCTTACTCAAAAGGCTCTAAGTTTGGAGAATGAAAAGTAAATTTTAAAACTTAAGGTAAAAAGTGAAATTTGTTCTTAATTCTATGTTTTTATAATATTGATTCATTAATCCAATATTTATTGCCTACATTGAACTAGAAGAAAGCAAAGAGAAAATTTATACGCTCTCAAGTCTTTAATTATTAACAAATCATTTATAGTTAATGCACTATATTGAGGGAGTTAGAGAGATGGTTCAGTGGTTTATGGCCATGTAGAAAATCTGGTTTGGTTCCCAACACCCACATGGTGGTTCACAGTCACCTGTAACTCCAATTCCAAGGGATCCAATGCCCTCTTCTTTGACCTTCATAGTACACATACATACATACAGAACAACTTCAAAAACTATTTTTGTTTGCATATCTGTGCATGATATGCTTATGCATGGGGGAGGAGGGACATATGTCATATGTGGAGGCCAGCACAATTTTGTGCAGTTAGTTCTCTACTTCCTCCTTTACATGGATACTGAAGACCAGGTTGCAGGGCTTGAGCAGCAAGCACCTTTACCTGCTAAGCCATCTTGCCTGTTTTTAATTTAAAACAGGTTCTCGTGTAATCCACACTAGCCTCAAAATCACTATGAAGCTGAGGATGGCCTAGAACTGATCCTTGTGACTCATCTTAACAATTGTCAGGATTACAGGCATTATCAGCATGCCAGGACACAGGAAGTTATTTAAAGTAAGAAGATTTTGCAGAATACAGGGAGGTATTTAAAGTAAGATTTTGCAGATACTATTTGGCTGAAAACTACTAAAGTCTTTAAGATTTTACTGTCTAACAGAATAGGACTACTGATCTACATACCTCCAATCCTAAATTTGCTCAACAACTTCTTTGGTCCTCAAACTTAATCCCAATTGCTACCACCCCCAAAACCCAATACAAAAAATAAACAAATAATGCATCTCTTATGAATTTTTCTTTGGTTATATTTTGATTAGCCACTTTTGACATTTTAAAATCTCACTTATGGCCCTTCCTGCTACAATATTTTGTATTATAGGTTTGACATTTCTACTTTTGCTCTATGCTGTCCAATGTGGAAGGTAACAGTCAAAAGAGACAATTTAGTATTTGAAATATGACTCTTTCAATTTGAGATTAATACTAAATAAGACTATAAAAGTACAAATTTGTTATCATTAATTACATAGAAATGAAATTTTGATTTACTGGATATAAATAAATAAAATTATTTCATCTCTTTATTTTTCCTTTTTAATACCACTATTAGGAAATACAAATACCATGTATTTGTAGTGGATGGTGCCAGTAGACCAGGGTCATCATACAGAGTTAAGCAGGCTGTTATCTGCCTAAAAGCATCTACAAGAGGGAAAGAAGAGCTAAGACCAAATCTAATCTCCATTCAAGTCATACACTCTGCAGATGCTGCGCTTGCTCAAGGGAAATCAACACGCTGCTTCAGTCAAAGTTGTCATCCTCTCACCAAACTATGAACCCCAGAGCACTGTGTCTGTATGGTCACAGGATATGCCGTTTTCTAAATGAAACAGACTCGTGATAACCCTAAGGAGGGGACCATGCCTTACAGTAGTTGTCACGTAGCTGCATGAACTAAATGAAGAGTACCCAATTCTACTTACCTTCTTCAAGCACATCTCCTCCTATGTAACAACATATAGGAGCTCTCATCAATGTTCACTGGAAACCAACATCACTTACCCAAGCTTTCCTGCTTGTCTTCTGGTATCAAAACAAGAAATCATTGCATATTGTTTCTTTCATGGTTATATATTTTAAAATAAAACACTTGTCTGTTCTCATCATACTACAAAATAATTATTGTTTATGTTTTTAAAAGAGCACAGCAAAATAGTGTAATACAGAAGAATCAGTACTCCAAACCAACCTGATTGCTTTTCTCTTTTTGCCTTAGAACAAGTGATTGTTGGAGATTTCACAATTTCAGGGGTACTGGAATCTTTGGTCCTTGGTTTTCCTTTGGACAAAGAATCTGTACTGTGGTCGGTGATGTTCTTTTTCTTTTTTGTATCTTGTGGAAATTTTTCACTATCCTTTTTGGGACTTATTTCTGAATTTACCTTTTGAGATTTACACATGTTTTTCATCTTTTGAAGTCTTTCAGAATTATCTAAATCATTTTTGTTTATAGGATCCTTCTGATCAATTTTTTTGGTTTCTTTCTTTTTCTCCTCAATCAGCATTTTTGACTCCACTTCCTTTTCCGTCTGTTTCTTTTTCTGCTTTACTTTCTTTTGGTCCAGTACTTTGCTTTCTTCATCAGAGAGATCAGAATCAGAGTCTGAAAGGTCATAGAAGCGTTTCAGGTCTTCCGTCGTGCTGTGGGTGATAGGGCGCCCTCTTTTGTCAACAGCATAGTTCAATTTAAACTTTTTGTCATGGAACATGGCTCGAAATCTCTTGTCAATTTTGACCTTTCGGTCCTTTTCTGGCATTTCCCAAAATCTGGGATCCTTTGAAACCCGCCTAAACCGCTGGTCATTCATTATTTCTTGCTTGGATGACATTTTTACGGTCTTACTGAAGAAATATCCAGAAAAACCAAACACTGGAAAAATAAAAAATATTACAATGATAAATGGTTAACACCATTAAAATATAAGAAAAAAACCACATTTGTTCACTGTGTTCCCTCTCTCTCTCTCTCCCCCAAAATTAAGACAGCTTAAACTTAATTTCAGCTACCCAACCTATTCTGAGTCAAACTTAAAAAAAAGAAAAACAGTAAAATATAATTCTTACATTACAGCTTACTTGAAATGAATTTAAGACAAAGCAAACAGAATCCTAGGGTAATGTTTAGTAGCTGATTGCCTTCATTATTTCTGTATTTCTAGACTGTATTTGTCATCAATTAAAAGGTTACTAGGGCACGGAGTCACATACATGTAAAGCCAGGGTACTGAAGGCAGAGACATGATTATCAGGAGTTTGAGGCTAGACCTTATATAGTTAGAGGGAACCGATGGTCAGCCTGGGCTACACAGTGAGACTGCTTCAAGAAACCAAAGCCTGACATTTGGTAGAAGACCCAGTCAATGAAGTGCTTCCTGCTTAAGTGTGACACGGATTTGATCCTCTAGAAAAAAGAAAAAAGCTGGACAGTGGTGGCGCTCGCCTTTAATCCCAGCACTTGGGAGGCAGAGACAGCAGGCGGATCTCAGTGAGTTCGAGGCCAGCCTGGTCTACAGAGTGAGTTACAGGACTGGTAGGGGGCTACACAAAGAAACCCTGTCTGGAAAAATCAAGAATCCACCCCTCCCCCGCAGAAAACTAACTAACCAACCAACCAAACAAAAACTGCACACATTAAAAACCCTGCGTGCCTATAATCCTACAGCTGGTGGCTGGGGTGGGCAGAGGCAGGAGGAGGTCATCCAACTTAGCTTATTTGAGGAGCTTCAGGTTCCAATGAGAGCTCCTATCTCAAAAAATACGGTGGAGAGCAATTGAGGCAGCCACCTTTGGCACCCATAAGCAAGCACCCTCCCAAACATGTGAGCACACAAGGGCATGGACGTGTGGCCTGGTGTGACCAACTGTATATGCAACAGAGAGAGAGAAAAACAAAATAAGATTCTCAAATCTCAGCTGGTCTCATTTGTTTTTTATACTCTGGTTCCATTCTCTTTTGTTAATCTCATATTCTCAACTGGGATGCTGTACTTAAAAACCCTTTACATTCTAACGGGAAAAACATAAAACGTCACGGACGCGCTGATAAATTCCTCTCATCCCTACAGTCCACTCCTCCTCTGGCCTGGGAGCTCCAAGCTAGCTGGTTCCGGAACGATCCTGCCGCTTCACCAACTTTCGGGGAAAGCTCCTCGGCTGAGGTCGCTCGAGAGCAGCCCTGAGGAAAACAACGGGGCCAGAAAGGGACCAACAACGGGCGCACTACTCACAAACCCCAAGGCGATCCCGTCGGAGATCCACGCAGCCCAGCACTCGTCTTTTCGGATCCCGGTCTGAGTTCACATGGAGCGCACACCTACAATCCTTTGCGTGACGCTCGCCCGTAACGGCAGGCGAACTAGACCAAACTACTTCAACTTTGCCTTTTCCCGCTTGGAACAATTTTGTATCGTTGTGCTAGCCGTACTCCCACCTGCGCATGCGCACAATAGAAAACTATGCCCTGTGGCGCCGTGGCTGGAGATGCTGCGACCGGTTGTGCTTTGGCGGCTAACGCGGCTTGGGGGCCCAGCGGTCTCCGTAGGGAGTGGTGGTCGCAGGGAGGTAGCTTCCGGTGTCCCTCCTTCGGGCAGCACCTCGCCCAGAGCCCTAAACATCTTCGACAGGGAATTGAAGAGGAAGCAGAAAAACTGGGCAGCTCGACAGCCTGAGCCTATGAAATTTGACTACCTGAAGGAGGAGGTGAGACCGCGGGACAGCGACGGAGGGAGGCGCGGAGCCCGACAGGGCAGGCAGACCCACCCCGCCCTGTGACCTTGAGAAGAAGCTTTCACCTTTCCTGGCCTTGGTATTCTGAAAGTCCGGGGCTCAGGTTGTGTGCACGGCAGTCACTCATTCGCTTAGCAGGTACTGCTTCTGCTTGAGTTCCAGGGCAAAGCAATAACCTCCTCCCGCCCCCAAACACACACACTCCAGACCCCCGCTTTTGCAGGATAGCATTAAGGAGAGAGCGCGAGACACGCGTAGACAAGGAATGTAACTTCAGCCAAATGAGGTGAAGAAGAAGTGAAATGGCCTGATTGATGGATTAATGGCACGGATGGTCAAGAGCGGCGGCTGTGGAGAAAGATGTGAGAAATCAGTCGAGCTGAGATGGGAGATGGGATGAGTCACCTAGGAAAAGGAAGAGATAAGTCCCGAACTCCTGAGGCGGAAAGGACCTGTAAGGGGCCTTTCAATAAACACCTCTTTCTGTTCAAGAAAAGCACCCGGATTACAAGCACCCGGACTGAAGCCGCGTGAATGCAGAACTAGAATATATTCAGTAAAGTATACGAAGGGAAAAGACTAACCCTTGCCCATCACCCTCTCAAAACAAAAACAACTATATTCCGAGTTCTCAAATAGTAATCACAGCTCCAGAATGTTTATAAGAGGCTGAGTGAAGTGTGTGAAGGAATAGTAGACTTCAACGCCACATGTCACTAACCCAGTTCTTTCTTTCTTTTTCTTTCTTTCGATCGATCTATCTATCTATCTATCTATCTATCTATCTATCTATCTATCTATCTATCTACCTACCTATCTATCTATCTATCTATCTATCTATCTATCTATCTATTTATAGGCAGGGTTTCTTTGTAGCTTTGGAGCTTGTCCTGGAACTAGCTCTTGTAGACCAGGCTGTCCTCGAACTCACCGAGATCCGTCTGCCTCTGCCTCCCGTGCTGGGATTAAAGGTGTGCACCACCACTTTTATGTTGTGCTGGGAGAGCTGGTCAACTGTATTTTTCCAGACTTGATGTTCACTAATTTGCAAAAGTTACTAAAAGGACAAAAAAAGCAGTTAATGTAGATCGGGTGAGTGTGGTAACACACATCTGTGATCCTGGCATTCAGGAGGCTGAAACTGGGGATTAGAGGGTTGTTATGAGTTCAGAGCCAGCCTGGGTGTCCTTTCTCAGACAAAACATAGTTAATTCATTTAGAAGCTACACAAAGTTTGTACTAAGTTTTTATTAAGTGATCATTTATATACTGATTTATAATCCTTAGCCAAGGTGAATAATTTTTAATTTAATGTATTTCATGCCAATGTCTGTGAACACTAACATATCAGTTGTTAGGAAAAATCCTAAGACGAGCCGCTCCGCCGGTGCAAAGAAATCCAATCAGGCCAAATCAAACCGAATTAAAATGTCCATGTGTTATTAAATGCAACACTTTCTATTGGCCTAGAGCTTGGCAGGGGAGACAGAAAACCGGGGAGCATATGCAAAACCCAGGACCATGTCTTCCTCCCCTGGGCTCCCACTTAAATACCCTGTGGGAGGGATCAGGACCTAGCACACTCTGGGATTTGGAGTCCAGACCAATGCAACTCCCAGGCCAGGAGCCTGGGATGGATGCCAGGGGCTGGGGGAACACTCCCAACTTAACATTACAGTTGTCTTGGTCTTAGTTGGGGTTTCTATTGTTGTGATAAAACACTATGATCAAAAACAACTTGAGGAAGAAAGGATTTATCTTACAACTCCCAAGTTACACTTCATTTCTGAGGGAAGTCAGCCCAGGAACCTGGAGGCAGGAACTGAAGCAAAGGCTATGGAATCATGCTCCTTGCTGGTTTGCTCCTCACGCCTCACTTATCCTGCTTTCTGGTGCCTAGGGGCGGCACCACCCAGGATGAACTGGATCTTCCCACATCCATCATTAATCAATAAAGTGCCCTACAGCCTGGCCTATAGGCTGATCTTATGGAAACTTTTTCTCAACCAAGATTTCCCTCTTTCATATGGGCAGTGGCCAGCCCACACTTTTAATTCCAGCACTCAGGAGGCAGAGGTAGGCGATCTCTGTGAGTTTGAGGCCAGCCTGGTCTACAACTACAGGACAGCCAAGGCTGTTACACAGAGAAATCCTGCCTTGAGAAATCAAAGGGGTGGGGAGGAGAAGGAAAGAAAGAATTCTCTCTTCTAGGTATGTCTGGATTTGTGTTGAGCTGACAAAAACCAATCAGGATAATGTTTCTTTCCTTTTCATTCTTATCTTGCATCACATGGAATACAAAGGCCAAGTATGTATACCATTTTTAAAGACTGTTTAGAGCAAGTTTTTGCTTTGTTTGTTTTGGGGCAGAATCTCACTGTAGGTCTGGTTGTCCTGGAATTCACTATGTAATATAGACCAGTCTGGCCTCAAACTCACAAGAGACCCACCTGTCTCAGCGTCCTGATCTTTATGTTGTTTTTGTGGTTTTGAGACAAGGGTCTTTATAGTATATGCTAGCTTGGAACTCACCATGTCACCATTTATTACAGACTAGCCTCAGGTTTGTAGCAATCCTCCTGCCTCAGCCTCCTGACTGCTAGGTCTATAAACATATATAGACATATATAGCTGCCACACTTAGCAGATTATTTAATCTTGGTTTTATTAAATTGGCTCTAAAGTAATTTGCTTCACTTTGTTTCCAGGGATACGTTTTATAATATTTTATCTATATCCAGTATTTGTAAAGAAAGTTGCGGTGGGAAAACAGAAAATGGGATTACAAAATACTTATCATTTTGAATGACTCTTAGGTTTAAAAAGAGAATGTTACTTCTCTGTTAAACCTCTGTGTATTTAACCCACTGACTTGAAATCTTTCAGGTTGGCAGTCGGATTGCAGACCGTGTGTATGACATAGCCAGGTAGGAGATGATGTTATAATGAGCTGCAGTCCCTCTTTTTCTCCCTCTCCCCGCTTGTCTTTCTTCTCTTAGTCTCTCTCTCTCTCTTTCCCTAAACAGCGTCTTGCTCTAACTCCTAGGCCTGGCCTTGACCTGAGCATCTGGGAATACAGACGTGCTCCACCACTCCTGGTGAGCAACAAAGTCTGTCCTTGAGTGGAGACTTGAAACTAAATGATGAGAACTTGATGTGTGAAAATTTTATTACCAGAATTGGCGATATAAATAACTCTAAACATCTTCTTTCCTTTTCAGATGCTGGGGATAGGGTCTCCCGATGTAGCCCAGGCTTGCTGGCTTCCAGCTCATGGCACTCCTCTTGCCTCTGCCTCCTGAGTGCCGAGATGATGAGCATGCATGGCCCCACCTGGCTGTCCTTTTTCTTGTCTGGGAAAGCAAATGACATTTTCTTCATTGTTATTTTCTCTTTTAAAAAATAGTATGGATGTAAAACTTTTGCCTTTCTTTAAGCCTGAATGGCTGATCTATTTGGTTTAGACCAAATTTAGTAATAGAGAGATTGCTCAAAATATAGAACTAAAATGTTGTCTATATGTGTAATCTTAAGGTTTATTAAACCTACATTTAGGTTTTACTGAAATGAGCAATAGAATCTTTTGCCGTTTGAGTGAGGGAGAAAGTGTAGCTAGATTCGTTTCCCAGTTTTTGTCGGTAAGGCCTTGCCCATTTTATCTTACACATTGCTAATGGTAGTACAGATTTTATGACAGTTCTCTGGGGAATGACTTGAGAAAGAACACTTTCATTAAGTAGTATAAAAATCTTGATGTATCTGTTGCTCCATGCTCTGGGCATAATGAAAGCTTTATTGATTCTGGCTTGTCACCATGCAGTGGAACTGCAGCCAAATAATGGCTTTATACTAGACTTGCTCTCCGACATTAGCAAATCACTCCTTTTTGTTGACTTTTCTTTACATGACCTTCATTGAATTATACCAATATAGGATAAATTTATCACAGTTTTCTGTTAAAAGCAGGGAGAGTTTTATAAAATCACAGGCTCTCACAAATGAAAAGGAGTCTATAATTTTGTAAGGTAGAAAATATTTCCTTATGGCAAAAGGCCCCCTCCTTTCATTTTTGTCACTAATTATTTTAAAGACAAAAATAGCTTATTGTTACCATTTCCCTGAATTATACTTTGTTTGTGATTTAATGAATGAAGCATTAAGTTTTGCTTTTCAGTTTGGAGTTCACAAACTATGCCACAGCTATAAGGATAATAAAGCTAAATCCATGAAGATTGTTGTGTTTGTGACTGAAATTTTTATTTAAACATTAATTGTTTGGAATTAAATTCTTTAAAATACCTTTAAATGTTCTTGTGTTGACATCCTGTCCATTATTAGTACTTAACAGGCCTGGATTTGTGCTTACCATGCACAAGCCTACAGTTTCCATCCTTTATATCATAAGGATAAACAGATAAACAGCTGAGAAGTTTGTATTATCAGTGCTCTGCTTTATTAATTTAAAAAACTACACAGATTTTTACTACAATTTTTAAGAGTTGGGGCCTTTTAGTACTGTTAAACAGTGAGATAACTCATTTTTCTTAAACAGTTCAACTGAGCTAAATATTTTATACATAGTAAAAGCAGTAATTTCTTTTGTTTTCTGAAGACTTTGTTTTTAATTTTATCTGTATATATGTGCACCTGAGCATATGTAAATGCAGGTACCTACAGAGTCTGGAAGAACTAGGGTTGCAGGTAGTTGTTAGCCACCTGATACGGGTGTCGGAAACGAGTCTGGGTCCTCTGCAAATGCAGCAAGTGCTTTTATTCATGGAGCTCTCTCCCTGGCCCCACACTTTTTCATTTTATGGATGAGGTAACAGATGTAGCCAGGCTTAATCACGTTTAGTCACATGTGCAGGTCCAAAATTTGAATACATGTTTTTCTAATTCTAAAAGTATTATTTATTGTTCCTTCATAATCCAGACATAAAGCATTAAGTAAAATAAAATGTCAGCAGTGTTTTTCCATCTGGTATTTTATAATTTGACATGCATCTTTTTATCATTTTTTTATGTGTATGCATGAACATATGTGCATACATGTGTTGCAGGTATGAGTGTGCATATGTACTTAACGCATACTGAAACGGGAGGTTGATGTTGGGTGTCTTCCTTGCCACGTTTCCCATATTTTTTGAGACAGAGTCTTGCCTGGACCTTGCTGATTGTACTAGACTGGTATCTCAGATAGGGTTTCTAATGCTGCAAGGATACACGGAGATCAGGGCAACTCTTATAAAGGAAAACAGTTAATTGGGGTGTCCTGCTTACTGATATATAATCAATAAAAACTCAGAGACATATATTGGGGTTCATCTGGAAGACCAGAAAAGCAAAGCAGCCATTTACTGGCTCTTACATTAACCTCAGTTCAAAAATGGTGATCCTGCCTCCGGGAAACCTCAGATGAGATTGAGACTGAGAGCTGTCTCCTCCCATTTTATAATCTTCTCTAGGGCTGGGATTAAAGGCGTGCACCACTCCGGCCTGGTTTCTATGGCAAGCTACTGGGATTAAAGGTGTGTGTTATTGTGGCTATTTGGATTACAGGTGTGTGCCATTACTGCCTGGTCTGTAAGGCTGGCCAGTGTGACAGTTTTACTTTTCTGATTTCAGGCAAGCTTTATTTATTAAAATATAAATGAAACGCCACTACATTTTACAGTTCAGAGGTTCAATCCTTTATCATATGGTGTAGAACATGGCGGTATACAGGCAGACATGGTGCTGGAGAAGTAGCTGGGAATCCTACACCTTGCAGGCAACAGGAAGTTAACTGAGACACTGGGTGGTAATCCTGAGCATAAGAAATCTCAGCCTGCTCCCACAGTGACACACTTCCTCTAACAAGGCCACACCTACTCAACAAGGCTACACCTCCTAGTAGCGCCACTCCCTTTGGGGGCCAGTTTCTTTCGGGCTGCCTAGCAAGCCCCAGAGATCCATCTGTCTCTTCCTTTCCAGCTCTGGGATTATAGGCACGTGCTGCCACACTTAAACTTCACTTCTGTGTGGGTGCTGGTGCTTGGAAGTCATCATGTTCACATGGAAAGCACTTTATTTGTGGGCCATCTCCTCAGCCCAGTTTTGGCAACCATTCTTTTTTTTAATTAATTTATTTTTTAAAATTTCATTTTACAACCGGGCGGTGGTGGCGCACGCCTTTAATCCCAGCACTCGGAGGCAGAGGCAGGTTCATCTCTGTGAGTTCGAGACCAGCCTGGTCTACAAGAGCTAGTTCCAGGACAGGCTCCAAAGCTACAGAGAAACCCTGTCTCAAAAAAAACCAAAAAAAAAAAATTTTTTTTTTTTCATTTTACATTCCAACCACAGTCCTCTTCCCCTGCATCTCCCTTGGCAGCCATTCTTAAGAAAAATTAAACTGCAGTTCTTTCTGTTCTTTTGTTTATAGAAACAAAATTGATGTGTGTCCCAATTTAGAGGAGCTAGTCTGATACGGAGCTTTACTCTTCTGTCTCTGGGTTCAGATTGACTGAATTCAAGTATTGATTGCTGCTTATACGAGATGTTTGAGTTGGGACCTGGAAGACAGCTCAGTAGTTAAGAGAACTGGTTGTGCTTCCAGAGGACTTGGGTTCTGTACTCAGTACCCACATGGAGGTTCACAGCCATCTGTAACTTCAGTTCTAAGGAATCGAATGCCCATGTTTGGTTTCCATGGTCACTAGGCGTGCACATTATATACATACAATACATTGCCATCAAAACATTCAGATATATAAAATAAGAATTAAAAATATGTATTTAAAGAAAAAGAAGATATTTGAATTGACTTACTTAGACCTGGACACTTGGAACTTACTGTACTCCTAAGTGTTCAATAATTCTTGAAGTTTTTAGAGGCCGTGTTTTTAGTTGTTTTTTCCCCTGTGGTGCTGGAGGTTGAATTGAGTGTCTTGCACATGCTAAACAGGAACTCTCCCACTGAGCTATATCCCCAGCCCAAGTTTAAAAACGCTTGATGACATTTCATATGGAGAGTAGAACGTTATATCTTCTGCTAGATAGAGCTGGTGCGTCAAGGCTCCTGAAAGGTGTAGTTAGTAAAATGTTTTTACTTGAGATTAGTTCTTGATTATTTTATGGACTGTATTGCAAAGCTTAGCTTTTATGTCTGTTTTTTTTTTCAGAGATTTTCCCCTTGCACTGGATGTGGGATGTGGAAGAGGCTACATAGCACAACATTTAAATAAGGTATTTTATACACTGGCTTAATCAATTTTGAAAAATAAAATTGTGTGTGCGCACATACATAAGCATCCCTAGAGCATTTGTGTGTGCAGGTACATGTGGTTTTTAAGACAAGTCTCTTGTAGGCCGTCTTCTTGCCAAGTAGGCTATACTAGGGGGCCAGCCCTGGGAGCTGCCTGTCTCTTCTACCCCTTTGCAAGCATTGCAGGAACGGCTGTGATCAGCTATCTTAAATGTGGGTTCAGGGAATTGAACTCACAGTGCTTTGAAGGCAACCGAGTCATCTCCTCAGCCCCTAATTTAGTTTATTTTAAGAAAAGACTTCCCTTATCACTTTAGTTGAATATTTAGATTTTTATTATCTTAAAATTGCTAAACATTTATTCAGTGCTTTAATATAATAATTTTAAAGGAACTTAAGTATTCTAAAGAAATTCAGTAATTTCTTTAAACCTATATAATTTTCTCTTTATTTTCATTTTGTTTAAGCATTTTTGATAATTACCTGGTGTGTAGTGCAATGGCAGAACGCTTGTTCATTGTATGTGAAGCTCTGGATTTGACTCTTGGCAATGTAGAGTACATACATTCATAATCAAGAAAAATTAATTTTATTAGTTAGAAACTGTATAAAATATATATATCATTTAATAGTACTCATAATAGTTTATTTCACATTTTCTAACACAAGCCATGTCTTAGGATTTCTATTGTGAGCCACCTGACATGGGTAGGAAATGAACTTGAATTCTCTGAAAGAGCAGAATCTACTCTTTAACTTCTGAGCCATTCCAAAACTCCTGAAATGTCTTAAGAAAAATCTGTTTTGATAAAGCATATATTTGGGCTGGAGTGCAGGGGAATTGTGAGACTCCCCAATTGCTACTACTGACAATAAGAAATGCCATAGGAAATAAAACATTTACTGAAGTGCAGTGAAAGTTAACGGTTAGGAGAAACTTTGATGTAGTTTTAGAGGCACAGGATGTTGGTTGGTGGTTCATAGCATTGAAAGTCAACATGGCAGAAGGTCAGGAGAGTGCTGTGGAGTAGATACAGTGATCCTTAGGGACTATTAATTTGGCATGTCATGTAAGAATAAGTAAAGAAGAGAGAAAGACAGATTCATTAGGAGGCAGTGTTAAAGGCAGTGCAGTCTTGGGAGATGAACAGATTTAAAAGCTGTAATGTATGAAAAAGCTAATAAACCCAGCAGAACTTGATGAGTGATTGGATCTGGAATTCTCTTTTGGATTTCATATATATCTGCAGCTCCACTCCTTTCTGCCTTTGTCTCACCACACTGACCCTAGCTGTCTGCACCTCTTGCCTAAACTGCTGCAATTACTTCCACATTGGTCTCCCTGCTTCTGTGTTTGGCCCCAACAATCTGTTCTCACTTCAGGGTGATCCTTTTAAAGTAGAAGCCAAGTCATACTCCATCTTCTCAGACTGTTGGTTTCTCTTCTAACTTCGTCATAATCATGTATCTCATGTGTATGTTTGTATGTGTGCAAGCGCATGCCTGTCACACCACACCTACGGAGATCAGAGGATATAGAAAGCTGATTATATCCATCTACCATGTCAGTTCTGGTGACTGAACGTAGGTCATCAGATTGGCTGGCACCTGGCATCTTTACTCACTGAGCCATCTCAACAGTCCTACGGTTACTTTCTAAAACAGTGCTCCACTTTTGCCGACCCTAAGTTCCATAGCACTTATTAGTCCATGGTGGATGTTTGTTTCTTTAGTGTTCTTTCTTCTTGTACTAGAGTTGCTAATTTTTGTTCATTACCAAAATCATAGTTCCTATATAATCCTCAATGAATAATCTTGACATCATGAATGTATGAATGTTAAGGTAACTTCAACTCAGTAGGTGTATAACTCAAGTGATAGAACACTTGCCTAATGTGGACTCTACTACTAAGCTGTGTCTCTGGCCCATCTTTTGATTTTTAAGAAGCAGAAGTCAATTTAAATACAGAGATTTTTTTGGAAGTTCTCATGCAACTCAGATTTTGCAGTAGAGCTGTCTCTCACAAGGTATTGGGACTTAGAAACTGAAGTATGAAGTATACCCCTGTTTACGTACTTTCTGGGGTTACATGGATGCTACATGTTATCTAATGCTTTCTCTCTTGTATACTATCCCTAGTGTTTTTGATATATGTGGTCCCAATCTAGCTTTTTCCAGCTCATAAGAGCTAATTGTTATCTCTCTCCAACTCTGTTTAATGGAATTGTATTGATAACCTGAAATCAGCTATGGCAGAAATAGTCACACCGTAGAAACTGTCAAGTACTACTATTTTGTAACCCTGCCAAGAGTTAGATTTTAGCAATCACTGCTCTAACCTTAAGTGTATGTACTATCTAGCTCAGAGACCTTTACTCCTGTCTATATGTATCTTTGTTCAGATTTTCAAGAGAGAGGCTGATAGATAATCAGATTGATTAGCTTCTTTCTTTGCTTTCCACAGTAGTGTCTTGGAACTGGCATCTGAGAACCAGTTCTGTACCTCTCTTACCAAGCGTGCGTCAAGTAGCATGTAATCCACCTTGTCGGAGTAGCTATGCCATGGAAATCAGCAAACAGTTCAACTTAAGTACTCTCTTTCTCCTTCCCGCTGCCTAACAAAGTATTGGTAGGGTATACGCTTGCTAAGCACTGAAACAAAAAAGTGAATGTGCTGTGAGCTGAAAAGTAGCGGTTTCTCTAACAGCTGTGAAGCTGTAATAGAAATCACTGAAGATGTTTCCTGGAGGTCTCATGGTGCTATAGATGAAGAGATAGACTGACCAGGACTGACCCAGTGAGAACAGACTGCTGTGCTCATGCTTAGACCGTGAGACACCACTAGGGGGCGATTTAGTGGCTAGTGACATGGTTAGGCACCAAGAATTGTGGACCTCATGAGTAGAGTCCTTAATTATAAGCAAAAAACTATCAAGTGTACGTTTCTAATACACAAATAAAACTGGATAAAACCAAAAAGGTGCTCAGAGGTAAGAATTTTATCAAGACTGGGAAGATAATGCTTGTTGTTAGGTGAGAAGAAGAGACCAGAAGACCCAGATTAAAGATTAGAGGACGTAATGATGGAGGGATCAGGATCCTGGAGAAAAGAGCAGCATGGGGAATTTAAAATGGGACAGAAGTCGTCCGAACCCTTTTACTCTTGGAAAGAAGAGAGGATCATTGAAACGGAAAACAAGCCCCTTAGCTCCTTTTTTTTTTTTTAAATATTTTTTTATTTATTATGTATACAATATTCTGTCTGCATGTGTGCCTGCGGGCCAGAAGAGGGCACCAGACCCCATTACAGATGGTTGTGAGCCACCATGTGATTGCTGGGAATTGAACTCAGGATCTTTGGAAGAGCAGGCAATGCTCTTAACCGATGAGCCATCTCTCCAGCCCCCTTAGCTCCTTTCTTGCTTTCTCTGTAAACTCTTTGAATGGAGACTGAAAGCAGGAATCTGTCCCAAGTCCTTTTATCACAGGAGTGTGCAGTCTAGCTTGTAGCGTGTTGAACCAAAAGTTCATGTAGTTGAGTAGAGTAGGATGTATTCTTTATTTTCTTAAATAAGTTAAATGTATTAATATAATTAATTCCATGTATTAAATCTGTGGTATTCATTATGTCTTCTAAATTTGCATATCATACTGGAATTGATCAGAAAAAAAATTATAAAACTAAAAATTATAATTTACTCCTTTGGAAATTTTGGTAATTGTTTTTCTCTGATTATCCCATTGCAGGAGATTGTGGGAAAGATTTTCCAAACAGACATTGCAGAATATGCTTTGGTAGGTAGCTTTTTAATACTCTTTGTTTCTGACCACTTGGCTTAATTTTTCGTTCTTTATTTTTTTCACAATGTAATGTAAGTGTAATTGTAAATATGTGCACATGAGGAAGACTCAAACAATACAGGAATACAGTAAGGAAGAGATTCCTAATCTTACTTCCCAGAGACAGCTGTTGGGGCCGTTTGGCCTCCCACCTTTATAAACGTGTAACTACCTCCATTGCCCAAGTTCATGTGGACAGTAGCACATTAACATTCCATGGTTTTATGGGATGTTATTCTGTTTTAATATTGTTTATATGTGTGTACCTCTTTTTAAAATGACCACATAGCCTGCCAGTATGTGTGCATCACATAGCAGATTTATCTGAGCAGGTCTAGGACCCTGCTGCAGTTCTGGTTTCTCGGTAGCATCCTGCTGTTAACATCACCTGGGAAGTGACTGTGTGTTTGGTTATTTACTTTTTTGCCTGTAGATAAATTCTTGATAGAATTCATTTGTTCATTTATTTTTCATGTTCAGTATATGTCTCCAGATTGTCCCTAGAAAGATGAATGAGTTTTTTCCATGAAAGTGCTTTTTTTCTTCTTTTCTTTGGCAACCCTGGTCCAACCCCTTTTGTTTTTGTTACTCAGACAAGTAAAAATTTAAAATTGCCTTTTTAATTTTTTCTGTCTTTGATTACTAGTTCAGTAAAATGACTTGATAGATAGCTTGATTATTGGATTTTGGCCATTTATCAGTCAGTCAGAGTCTTTCTGTCTGTCTTTGTTTCTCTCTGGGCATGGGTGTGTTTCTTTCTTTTTCAAAATTTATTTTTAGTTAGTATTTATGAGTGTTTTGCCTGGTTGTATGTATGTGCATCATGTGCATGCCTGTTGCTTGTGAAAACAAGAAGGGGGCATCGGGTGCCTTGAAACTGGAGTTACAGGTGGGTGTGAGCCTTTTTGGGTGCTGGAAATTCAACCTGGGTCCTCTGCAAAGAACACAAACTAACTGCTTGCCTGCCTCTTTCTTTCTTTCTTTCTTTCTTTCTTTCTTTCTTTCTTTCTTTCTTTCTTTCTTTCTTTCTTTCTTTCTTTCTTCTCTGGCTGTCTGGGAACAGCTGTGTAGACTAAGTTAGCCTAGAACTCACAGAGGTCTTCCTGCCTCTGCCTTCAAGTGCTGGGATTAAAGGTGTGCAACACCACACCTGACACTCATTGGTATTCCTTGACTTTGAATTTTTAAAATAACTTTGTAGTGCCTTTCCTCTGACCTTCATTGACTAGAGCTTATAGGTGTATTTTTTTTTCTAGGTCATTTGTAAAAGTTTATATTTTAGAGATGTTAACTCTTCATAATTTATAATACACCCACTTTCACATTGTTTATTGCTTTTTAGAAGCTTTTAAAAATTAGTTTGTCATAAAACCTCAGTATTTTCATTTACAGTTTCTAACATTTTAGTCATGTTTATATAAGTTTTAAAAAAAAATCTTAAGAGTATAAAGGGTCACCCAGATTTACATCTAGTACTTTGTGGCTTCATTTGTTGCACTGAAATGTTCAGTTGCTGAGATTTGTTTTAGTGTGAATGGATGTATTTCTTACATTCTTTTGGAACAGCTAGGTGTTACTTAATTCTTGAGTGCCTTTTGTGTGCCGCATTTTGTGCTGTTTTGTTTTTTGGTAGACACTACTGAGTGAATATAACATTAACAGTATTTAACAATGATTGTCTTAGTAATTGAAACTATTTAAATATGTTGAACTTGTTTTTTTACCATTAGAAAAATTCTTCAGAAACAGATATACCTACTGTGAATATTTTAGCTGATGAAGAATTCCTTCCCTTTCAAGAAAACACATTTGACCTGGTGGTTAGCAGCTTAAGGTTAGTAATCCATTTGAACTTTTAAAAAGTATGTTAAAGAGGCTGGAGAGATACCTTGTTTGGTAAAGTGCTTGCTGCATAAGCATGAAGATCGAAGTTTGAGTTACAAAACCCACATAAAGGCAGGCATGGTGGCACATACTTGTAGTTTCAACTCTGGAGAGGCCGTGACAGGCAGCTCCCTGGGGCTCCATGGCCAGCAGCCGCTCAGTCTTACTTGATAAGTTCCAGACCAGTGAGAGACTATTTAAACAACAATATGGTGAGAACCTAAGAATCAAGCATGAGGTTAGCCTCTGATCTCCATGTGCACGCATTTGCAGGCATGTACATGTGTATATATATATGTTATAAATAGGTCTAATTTACATTGTAATAAGGATAGCATTAATGGATTAATTTAACTCCCTACCCCCACCCCACTTGGAATTAAACCTAAGGCCTTGGGTTAAAGACAAACACTCTGTTACTGAGCTATATAATCTTCACCATGATAGAATAAATTCTTTTTAGTTACAAACTGGTTATCTTAGTTTGTAATCTTTAAGATTCTTCTGTTTAACAATTAAGGATTCAGGACATCCTAGTGGAAATACGATGTTGTGTCTTAAATTTATTTTTATTCTCAAGTTGCTAGCACTCTTTTCCTGTCACACGTGAGAGAATAAACATGAGATTTAAAAGTTTCTTATGTATAAGTTTAGAACACTTTGCTTTGATTTCCATTGTCTTAAAAGGTGGTGGATCTACTATCTACCTTTTAAAACAGAAAAAATTCAGACACTGGCTGCTCCAGCTACTGGCAAGGGTGTAGAGAACTCTGGTGGGAATGCAAAATGATAGAGACACTTTGAAAGACTGTTTGATGATTTCCTGAAACTTGAACATACTTTGTTAGGTTCCAGCATTTATACTCATTGGTATTTACCCAAAGAAAGGAAAACTTATATACATACAAAATTGTTAACACGAGTAATAAATTGTTCTTTAAAAAAGTTTTAGATTTATTTTGTTTTATGCATGTGAGTATTTTAACTGCATGTATGTATGTGCACTACATGTATGTCTGGTAGTTGTAGAGGCCCGAAGTGGATGTAGAGTCTTCTGGAACTGGAGTTACAGATAGTTGTGAGCCACTGATTGGGTGTTAAATACTGAACTCGGTCCTCTGCAAGATTAACAAGTACTTTTCACACTGCAGCTATGTTATTAATTGCTAGAACTTGGAAGCAACTAAGATGTTGTCTTAGGATTACTATTGCTGTGATGAAAAACCTTGACCAAAGCAACTTAAGGAAAGGGTTTATTTCACTCACAGTTCCATGTAAAGTTCATCATCAAAGGCAGTGAGGGCAGGAACTCAAGCAGAGCAGGAACCTGGAGGCAGGAGCTGATGCAGGGGCCATGGAGGAGTGCTGCTTCCTGTTCCTGCCTTGCCTCCCCTGCCTTGTTCAGCCTGCTCTCTTACAGAACTCAGGACCACCTATCCAGAAGTGGTACCACTCATAATGTGCTGAACATTCTCCCACTGATCACTAATTAAAAAAATGCCCTACAGACTTGTCTACAGCCCAGTATTATTTCCTACAGCCATTTTCTTAATTGGTTTTTTCCACTCAGATGATTTTAGCTTGTGTCAAGTTAATGTAAAACTATCCAGCACAGATGCCCTTCAGTACTAAGTGGTTGAATTGTACATCTTGACAATGGAATTATTTAGCACTAAAAAGAAATAAGCTGTCAAAACATGAAAAGAATGCAGGAAACTTAGACATGTTACCAAATGAAAGGTTATTCAGAAAGCTGTGTATGCTGGTTCCAACTGTATGACATTCTGGAAAGGATAAAAATATGGAGACAGTTAAAAAGGTCAGAGTTGTGGAAGTGTAGAATTTAATTTCAGATTTCAAAATTCAATTCTTTTTTGTGGTTTTAGTCTAGTGATAATTATATTAATGAAGGCTAAGCAACTATGTGTTTCTATTTTAGTTTGCATTGGGTGAATGATCTTCCTAGAGCACTTGAACAGGTGAGAAAACTTGTGTTGACTCAGTTCTGTGTTAGGTTATTATCACAGATTGACAAATGTTGCTGTTTTCACGTTCAAAAGTCTGACAGTGTGGAATGAAACCAAGTGTTTATAATGTTCTGTGGGCTGGGTATCCTCGGTACTCTCTTTGACCCACAAATATATACATTAGGTGGCATTCCTTGAGAACTTTAAGAATAGTTGGTTGTAGAGATGTTTATATTTATAAAAGACTTAATTAATTACTGTGTAAAATAATATTGGTATCACAAAGCGTGTTCTTTTGTTTGTTTTTGTTTTTTGAGACAGGGTTTCTCCATGTAGCCCTGACTATCCCAGAACTCACTTTGTAGACCAGGCCTGCCTCAAGCTCAGAGATCTGCCTGCCTTGGCCTCCTGAGTGCTAGGATTAAAGGTATGCACCACCACTGCCTGGCTACAAAGCATATTCTATATTAAAATTTCTTCTCTTCCTTTATTGCTTGTGAACGTTTTCTGCATAGGAACTTGCTTGTGTCTCTCCTTTGTACTCTCAGGAAGTGTTAGATGAATGCCTGTAGATTGGTGTTTGTCAGTGGGTGACAGAGGGTAGAGGGTGGTGGGTAGATGATGGTGTGGTCAAGTCAAGTGGGGTGTTCCAAGGGAACAGTTAGAAGGAAGCATACAGGGCTGTGTGAGGACTGGCCTCCACTAGGCTGAAAGTCATGAGCTGTCACTTGTACTGCATTTCTTTAGTCAGAAAAAACCACAAGTCCAGCCCAGATTAAAGGATTGGGAAATAAATGACATCCGTTGGTGGGACATCTTACAGAATTGCTTTTCAGAGGGCATGAACAGGAAGAATTATAATTTTGATGAGCTATCATTCTTTAAATGTTTTTTCCTGTAGTATTCTGTTACTGTAAAAAGCAAGTTGTGTCTATAAAATTTGAAAATATAAGACATCTTATAGATACTAGTATCATTAGTGAATGTATTGTCTGTCTTTGTCATTACTATACAACATTACTACATACCATACAGCAGTGAGTCTGGGTTTCTTGTCTGATTGGCAAAATAAGGTTGGTAGTCATAAATACTAACTTGGATGCGTTTGTTTTGATATTGCTGTCTGTAAAATTTGAATAGTTTTGTTATATTTATTACAGATTCATTATGTCTTAAAACCAGATGGGGTGTTTGTTGGCGCGATGTTTGGCGGTGACACGCTCTATGAACTCCGGTGTTCATTACAGTTAGCAGAAACAGAACGGGAAGGAGGGTTTTCCCCACACATTTCTCCCTTCACTGCTGTCAGTGACCTAGGACATCTGCTTGGGAGAGCTGGTTTCAATACCCTGACTGTGGTGAGTATCCGGAGAACTGAGTAACCCACTCATCAATTGTATTGCTTGGGGCAGTTCTCCTTGCTTTACCTTGTTTTGGAGGGGGTATCCTTACTGTCTTTAGTGCGCATAAACACAGCCTGACTGAAATGTCAGGAGCAGAAACTCTTCAGTATTTAGATTTCAGGATAAGTAGCTCCAAAAAAATGACCACAGTTTATGAAGAGACTTCCCTTTAAATAATACGTATTTATCTTGTGAGGGAGGAAGGTATGGCATGGTCAGAAGACAACGTTTCGGAGTCAGTTCTACTGTGGGCTTCAGGACTGAACTCAGTGCTTTACCTGCTGAGTCGTGTTGCCAATCCCTTTGAGAGAGACTTTTACAAATTCTACTCCATTAGAATCTTCAGATCCAAGTTAGATGTAGTATGGGATGAGACCACTACAAATGTGATACTGGGTATCCATTATAGGGGCATCTGTGGTACTGTTCCCACCACCAGCTCTTAATTCAAGCGTACACAAATGCCTACATTCTCCTAGTCTAGGCTTACTTGAGTTAGAGCATGTTCTATTTCCGTCAGTGCTGCATGATTAATAAACACTCAGAGAGAGAAATTGGGATTCAGCTTGAAGATCCAAAAACCAAAGCAGCCAGCCACTGGCTCTTACCTCCACCTGGTCTGAAGTGGCGATCCTGCTTCCAGGAAACCTCAGAATGAGGCTGACTGAGAGCTGTCTCCTCTCGTCTTATAATCCTTTCTAGGACTGGGATTAAAGGGGTGCACCACTAGGATTAAAGTCATGCAACACCCGGTTTCTGTGGCAAACTACTGTGGCTACTGGGATTAAAGGTGTGTGTTACCACTACCTGGTCTGTAAGGCTGACCAGTGGGGCTGTTTCACTCTCTCATCTTCAGGCAAGCTTTATTTATTAAGATACAATTGAAATGCCACTGCAAGTCAGGGTGGAGAGTTTTACAGCGAGGATCCATAAGCAGGAAGTGTAGAAGAAACAAATTCTACGTAGACTGATGGGATAGTGCACTGGATATAAATTTATTTTGGGAAGGTGTTTTTGAGAGTGGGTCTGTTACACCCCTAAGTTGATAAGGAAGTCACTGTGACTTTGAACTAAACTTTTTGCCTCCACCCCAGTGTACTTGGATCACAGGTGTACACACCTGGCTTCTGTGACTGTACTATCTCTGTACTACTTAAGGGAATTTAGGAGAGGTACTTCAGTTTCTCAGCATTTCTTAAAAATATATAAATGATTTTTCCCTCAAGAGGCCTCTGATATTAAGTGGTCAGAGGGCATGAGGTGCCTTGACTGTCGGTATGAAATACCTACTACTTTCTCTGCCCCTCTCCTTCTACTCCTAGAACTTCTAAGGGTAACTTCCCAGAAGATAGGCGTCTCCTTTCCACCTCTGCAGTCACAGTTGCTCTCCAGGACTCATTCTCTCTTGAGATGAGTTGAATAGATTTACTATGTATGATTCCCAAAGCCTTCTGACATAGAAACATAACTAAATGTGATTGGAGGTGATTGAAATTTCCTGTTGAAGAAAACCTCCAGTTGCATAACTAGAGATGATAAACTTTTGAGCTAACTTATTGTAAATGCATTTCATAAGATCATCCATTTTAATACATCATACCCACCTGTGTAGTGGTAGAATGCAAGACAGATGAATGTGCAGAAACCCTAGTGTAAAATAAATAAATAAATGCATGCCTCTACAGGGGAAAGGGAATAAAAACAGGCTGGGAGAATAGGCAAGGCTTTGTCGAGCTGAAAGCTACCTTGATATGTCTTGCCTGTGTCTGGGTTGATGTCTGTAAATTTTTAAATTTGTCTAAGTCAATAAAAAGTGGTATTGAGAAGTTGAACATCTGAAAATTGGAAATCATAGCTTCATGTTGAAGAACCAACATTAACTGATATAAGAAGTTATGCATTGAGGGGTTATTTTCAAGATTTTTAAAAATTGTAGTAATAATTCACAAGTAATTCTTATAAATTTAAAACTACAGATAAACTGAAAAATCTGTCATTTGACTTTAATCCTTCAAATCTTAGCTCTCTTCTGAGAACAACATTTCCCAAAATTTTAGACTTTGGTTTTCAGAATTTCAGACTTTTGTTTAATTCCAACACTTGGGAGGCAGAGGCTAATGGATCTCTGAGTTCAAGGCCAGCCTGGTCTATAGAGTAAGTTCCTGGACAGCCAGAGCTACACAGAGAAACCCTGTAAAGAAAAGAAAAAAAGGAAAAAAATCTTAACTTATTAGAACTCATTCTTTTTGTTGTTGATATCTCTTTTTAACAATTTATTTTAATTTTATGTGCATTGGTGTTTTCCCTGTATATATATCTGTGTGAAGATGTCAGGTCCCCTGGAACTGGAGTTACAGAGCCACCATGTGGGGTGCAGGGAATTAAACTCGGGTTCTCTGAAAGAGCAGTCAGTGGTCCTAACTACTGAGTATCTCTCCAATCCCAGAACTTACTCTTTTAAGACTAAAGATAATATGTACTACTTGTTAATATAAACTCTGCATTTTTATAAAAAAGAACTACATTGGACTGAGGATTAGCCCAGTGAAGAGTTCTTACCTAGATTCCATCTCCACCACCACTAGACAGTAAGAATAAAAATGAAGTAAAAGCTTCTATAGCCAACTGTGGTGATGTGTGTAATCCCAGCACTTGGCACACAAAGGCAAAGGGATCATGAGGCCAGAATAGGTTGATGAACCGTGTTTTCAAAGTACAGTGTCAGACTTGACAGTTTTATAAGTACAAACTTGCTTTCGTTTGTACTTAGTAAAAGAGGGTTAGGTTCCCATGTCTGCTCATTGGTAGAATCCTTCACCTAGCTCTTGAGGCTCTGAGTGTAATTTCCAGTACTGTTATAAAAAATGATTTCTCTCTCTCTCTCTTTTTCACACACACATATGCATATTTAAAATATATAATAATGAAATGTAAATATAGCAAGACAAGATAGAACAAATTTTGAAGTATAAATAAGTCTCCTCTGATATCTGCTACTTCATCCTTCTACCCAAGACAGGAACTTGAAGCAATACACTCATACAGAAAAAGAATAAATGCATGGATGCTTATTACTAAGCTAACATTTTCCACTTTTTAAATGTTTTTAAAACTTTTTCCACTCTTTTGCAATCCATTCCCAAGCCCCAGGGAATAGTACTGCCCACAGTGGGCCAGGTCTTCCCCTATCACAGGCAAACCTAATACAGACAATCCCTCACTGATGCTCTCTTCCCACACAGTTCGCCATTGTGACACAGTGACACATGTTTTCTTTTCAGTTTAATATCTAATGTGTTCTTTATCTGAACACAGTATGTTAAATGGATGTTTGGAGTTGGGAGATTGAATAGGAGCTTGCTCTTTCCACTCCATGCCTAACTTGGTCTTGTAGTACCAAGAATGACACCCTTTTGGGGGAATATTTTACAAAAAAACAAGAAGAAGCCGCACATGGTGGCAAAGGCCTTTAATCTCCATAGAGGCAGAGGTAGGCAGATCATTGAGTTTGAGGCCAGCATGGTCTACACAGTGAATTCCAGAACAGTCTAGGCTACATAATAAGACCCTGTCTCGAAAAATAGATAAAAGTGACCATCACAATATAAAGTAGAGTGACTTCATTTTGCTTTTGGAGAAGAAACTGGCACAGTTGTTAGAGTTCTGGTAATATAACATTGCAAAGAATATTCAAAACAAGACAATTCTTGGTGGAGATAGAACTCAGTGGTGGACATTTACTTTGTACTCGTGAGGCTCTAGTAAGGGACATTTCCTGCTTACCTTGAGAGAAATAGTTATAACTCCTTTCCAAAGCTTGATTTTTGTTTGTTTGTTTCTGATAGTCCCGTGAATATTATGTTTTTCTTTTAAAAATAGGATACTGATGAAATTCAAGTTAACTATCCTGGAATGTTTGAATTGATGGAAGACTTAAAAGGTAAGGAAGGCATTTGTAGACTCCATTTGACACTGTACTCTAGGCATTTGGAATCCATTCCTGTAGAGAAAGCACACCATGGTCTAAAATGGAGGAGGCAGACAGTAGGCATGTCACAAAGAAGGGTTAAATTAGAGTTGTGGTCAGTGCTGTGAAACTGAGGCTTGCAGCCCTGCAGCTGCTTCTGGAATAACATAGGAATTTGCTGAAGGGTACACTTGTTATAAAATACTTTAGTGACTTCCATTAGCAGAAGTTCGTATCTCAGGTCTAAGCGTGCACACATGCATGTCTACACATACACACACACACACACACACACACACACATTTAAACACATGTCACCTTAGATAGTTTAATGAGTTTGAGATTGAGGGCTTAGTTAGAATAGATCCTGATCTGTGAGAGTAAAGAAATTTTGTTTGAGAAGCTGGCATTTGAGCCATGTTCTAAAGAGATAAAGATGAGTTAACTGGATGAAAAGGTGAGAGAAGTGTGTCTCAGGCACAAAGAATAGCATATTCAAAAGCCTTTTGCAAGAGAACATAGCTGGAACTGGATAAATGGCATTTGGCAGAGGACAGTGAGATGGATTGTTTAATGATGGGATTGTTAGCAAGCGAGAATCAGGTCCTGCACAAAACTTTACAGTCCCCGAATTACTTAGTTTTGTCTTTATGACCAAATAAATACCTGACAGAGGCAACTTAAGGGAGAAGTCTGTGTTGGCTCAGGGTATGTGGTCTGTCATAGCAGGAAAGGCTGTGTTCTGGGAGAAAGAGGCAGCTGAAATACCACATCAGGAGGCCAGAAGTGACATGGAACCAGCCTATAGTCCTCAAGGCTTAGCTTCCCAGTTGCTCACTTTCCTCAGCTAGGCCTTTCCTCTTCCACAGTTTTCCAGAATGGTGCCACCAGCTGAGAACTGAGATTTCAAACACAGGCTTTTTGGCAGTGGTGGTAGTGGTGGGGTTCCATGTTTAAACAATAACACACCCTCTTAATATTGTTTTCCCTTCCCTGGGTTTGATCTCTAGTACCCAAAATAAATGGACAATTTGACTTCCCAAATTCTTGAAATTTGGGGTGGGTTTGGTTTTGTGAAACTGTGTCTCATGGTTTGGCCCCAGGCTGGCCTTGAACACAGGGCTGTGCTGTTTCAGCTTGGTTTACAGGCATGGGCTACCCAAATTCATGTGTTGTAGTGCATTTTTTCTACATACATGTTTGCCGTCTCCTCAGAATTGGGGAAGGCCCTTACCATTAGGTCAGATCCAGAGCTTTAGCTTGACTTTGAAAGTTGCATAAATGTAACTGTACCAGGCTTGTCACTTAGACCTTCAAAAGTCTCTATAATTGCTTTTTTCACGGTTCATTTGTAGCATCCTGATGTATACCACACCTGCAAAGTGGCCCAAGTGTCAATAGAGAGCTCTTAATTTGTCTCTACTTGTGGTCATGCCCATGTTGAGGCTAAATTCCTTCGTCTGCTTCATCTGACAAAGGTCCTCATGGGTTTCACTTTTTAATCCCCAACCTGATGCAGTGGCCTTTGTGAAATAAGTATTTGGTGAATGCAGTCTTATAAATTTTGGTTACCTGTGTGTCTTTGCTGATCATCCTTTTACTCCTGTAGTAATTTGAGTATCCCACATCACTATAGATCTTCATTAAATAATAAATTAAAAAAGCAAAGATTGTTCTTATCAAGCATTTTAATTGGGAGGAAGTTAAAATATCATTAATATTTTAAATTTTTTTAAATTTATTTTATATGTATGTGTATTTTGCCTGCATGTATGTATGTGTGCCATATGTGTGCCTGGTCCAGAGGAGGCTAGAAGAGGATGTTGGGTCCCCTGAATTTAAGCTTATGAATGCGGTTCCTGGGATCAAGCCGTGGTCCTCTGCTAACACAACAAGTATTCCAAACCACTAAACATCTCTTTAGTCCAAAATTTGTATATTTAAGAGTAAATTAGCAAAAGAAGCTTCCTGCTATAAAGTTTGCTAAGAGATGGTGGTGTTTTGGATTTGGGTAAGTGTATTTCAGATATTTAGGAGGGAAAATGACAGTTTTAGGTAGATCAAATGTGGCCTTTGTGAAGAGTAGATGCAGTCTTACAAATTTGGACTATCTGTGTGTCTTTGCTCATGAGCCTCTTACCCGGTGTAGGAACTTGAGTCTCCCATATCACTGCAGCAGAACTGATTAGGGGATGGGGAGGCATATGTGTCTGTGTGTGTCTGTGTGTGTGTGTGTGTGTGTGTGTGTGTGTGTGTGTGTGTGTGTGCATGCAAGAGAATAGTTCTAGTAGACATAGATGTTTGTGTTCAATAGCAGTAAGTTCCCAGCTAATGAAGTTGTCTTCCTTGTTACAAAGGAAGTAATACAATATAGAGGTGCAAAGCTTGAGAATTATGGTGAAACACTGGGAAATAGTCATTGAAGACAAAGGTGAACTGACTAGGGAAACGTTAGAGTTGGAAGGGTCCATTTGAAGTCAATCAGACTTTTCAGTGTGGTTGGCTACATACAGAAAGGTAGTTGAGTCAGTTAGGGGTGGGGTTTTGCTATTTAAATGGCAGAAATCCAAAAGTGAAAGGTAACTCCATAAATATAATTGAAATAGTAGCCTGGAAGAATAGGAAGTAGAAGGCAAAAGTAAGTTGGGAAGTTGGGTGAAAGTTGCTGTAGCTAAGCATCTCAGAGTAGTCAGAAAATTGTTATGGCTGAAGTATGTAATCCTGCTGAAAGGCTAGAATAATGAAGTCAGAAAATGAGATGCCAGGTGAATGATGGAAGGTAAAGCAGTTAAAAGTGAGAACTCCTGGGGCACAGCTCACAGATGAGGCAGAGAGACGGAGCTCATTGGATATGCGGTGAGAGAATGGAACTTGATTGACATTAGCTCTGAAAACCCCTCCTCTCAGAATGGTGGCATGAGCAGAGGCACACAGGAAAGCTGAGCCAGGTACCAAAGCTTGCAAAGGAGGGGACTAATCTGCCAGCAGACGGGAGCAGGAGGAGGTTATAGCTCAGTGGACAAGCCCCTACAGGGTGAGGGTTTACACAGGCGGAGGAAGTAATATCTGGGAAGACACTGAGGAACAACAGCGACACAGACCCTACCTCCCAACTTAAGAAGGATGTGACCCTCTATTGGGAGACTTCCAACTGTTCTCCTTTGTGAACTACTTGATCATGCTCTCTCCCTCTCGCTCACACACACACACACATTCTCTCTCTCTCTCTCTCTCTCTCTCTCTCTCTCTCTCTCTCTCACACACACACACACACACACACACACACACACACCACATTTCAATAGTAGCATAGTTTTTTTGTTTTTTTGTTTTTTGTTTTTTTTTGGTCTGCTTGTTTGTTTTGTTATTTTGAGACAGGGTCTCTATATACAGCCCTGGCTTGGAACTCACTGTGTAGACCAGGCCTCCTGAGTGCTGGGATCAAAGGTGTGCACCACCATGCCTGGTAACATTCACAGTCTTAAGACCCAACATCAGCAAATTCCTAAGCATTACCCCTAGAGAAGCCCTCTGCATGCACCAGGAGGTCTGTAAGAGAACAGTTGCAGTAATACTTTGTGTCCTTGAGAAAAACATGGGTAAACAATCAGAAAGACCACCAACAGAAGAATGGGTAAATTGTGACATATTCATGCAAGACTACTCCCCAGCAATAGAAATGAAAAGCCAGACAGCTAGTCAATAACCTGGCAAGTCTAAAATACACAACACTGAATGGGAAAAAAAAAATTGCTCTGGAAGCTTTCACAGAGTGAAGCCAATTACATAAAGTTTAATACCAACAAAACAACATTTTATAATGTCAATGGGCATATTTTAAAAACGCTGAAATTCTCAACCCTAAGTGGTACATTTGTATCACAAGCCCTCCTCCCTAGGCTCAGGACTTCTCACAGAAGACAGGTGGGTAGATTGTAAGAACCAGCGATGGTGGGTGGCTACAAGGAAGCCGCGTGTCCCAGACAGAGCAGGCCAACTGCACACACAAACTCCCAGCAGTGTGGCGGCATGTACAGCACCTGTACATGCTCATTCCAGACAAAATTCCAAGCATGGAGAGGGAAGAGAGGTGGGCATCATATCCCACTTCTAGCTGAGAAGAGCTATAGGCAGTTGGTAGCGGCTGGAAAAGGTAGAGTCAGTATTTTTTAAGGGTGTGACCTCTGGTAGGCTACCACGTTCCAAGGGGTAGTCCCACACCCGAGACTATTTAGGCAGCCTAAATTGGACTTGATGGGTTTATCAAAGCAGGGGACGTGACATTGGGTGGGTGGGGAGGTAGAGGTTGATCTGGAAGGAGTTGGGGGAGGGGAGTAAGTACCACTAAAATCCATTATGTGACATTGTCAAAGAATTTCTAAGAATGCTGTTTTTAAAAATAGTAAAAATGCATGGCGTAAATACTAAGTTCTGAGCAGTGAAGATCTCTGAGGGACTGAAGGAAGAGAATGGAACCCCCTTAGCTAAATAGAGCAAAAGGAAAAAGCTGACACTTAGTAGGTCTACTTGATGAGTGCTCAGATATTCAGTATTCCAGTGCACATGTGTGTAAAACATTTCAGAAGTTCTTTTAAAATTAAAAATATATANTTTGTCATATGATAGGGCATCTCTTGGGTATATTCCCAAGAGTGGTATTGCTGGGTCCAGGGGTAGGTTGATCCCGAATTTCCTGAGAAACCGAAACACTGATTTCCAAAGTGGTTGCACAAGATTGCATTCCCACCAGCAATGGATGAGGGTACCCCTTCCTCCACAGCCTCTCCAGCAAAGGCTATCATCGGAGTAGCATAGTTTTGATTGCTGGTGGAGTTAAAGTTGGGGGTCTGTGAGATAGAATTATGCTTACCTAAAAAAGCCTTTATGTGGTTCTGAAAGTTGTAATGTTTTGAAATAATGAAATTTATAAAATTGCTTGCCTGTTCTTTTATTTATAGATTTATGGTTTTTACAAATATTGTTGCACTTGCTTATTTCAGTAGTCCTCTTGGTAACTGTGTTGCCCCTGTGTTAAGTGATAAATATTAGGGCTAAAGAGAACACTTGAATCTAAGTGGCAGAATTAGGTGCCAAACTCTTTTTCCTGCCCTGGCTTCTAACTGACCCCTGTTGCTTGTTGTTGTTGTTTATTAGTGATAAGGTTCTCGCATGCTTGCTTCCATCACTTTCCCATTTGTCACAAGGCCCATTTCACATGTTTAGCACACTTCTGAGTGTGTAGTTACACTGCTATATTCACACAGGGAAATACACATAGCCCAAAACTTACCATTATGGTCCCTTTTCATTATGAAATATAGGGTTGGTAGGCTCTAGATGTATACTCAAGATGATAAAGATATTAAATGACAGCAACCATTTTTGAACACTTCCCCAAGTACTAAACACCCTGATAGAATCATGGAGCCCTTTTATCTAAAAGCTTGAGACATGGTAATGAACTTATTTCTCATTTAGGCTTCAATGATAATTCTTCAAATGGAGTGTTTATTTTGCATTGGTCTATATTAAATGCAGTGTTCATGATTCATTTCAAGAAAAAATAGAGACAAGAAATTAGACCTATCAGTTGGGAAAGGTTACTGCCCACTGATTTAAAAATACAGTAATTACTCTGCAGTTCTGAGGCTTTTTCTTCCCATGTGTGGGTGCTGCCCTGCCCCATACGGCTGTGTGTTTCTAAGGATCAAAAATCGTTAGCCTTGCACATATAAAGAAAGTGCTATATCTTCAGCCTCTGATGTTTTTGAGATGGTCTGGTTATGTACCTCAGGCTAACCTTGATCTTGCTTTGGATCACAGACTGACCCCAGACTCCCTGTCTGCCTGCCTCTACCTCCTGAGTGCTGGAGTTATAAGTATGTACCATTGTATCTGGTTTAGATTTTTCTAATACATTGATTTATAGGTGAACACATCAAGGCCTAAGTACTTTATCTGTAGTCATGCTAAACCTAGAATTAGTTGCTTGAATTGACATACTATATACTAAATACAGATATATCTTTAAAACAGTGAAATTAGTCTTTTTGTCCTGTTAAGTGCCACAATCTCAATGCTATAGCTACTTGTTGTATATATTTTTTATTATTTGAGGTTTTCATATAATATATTTTGATCATATTCACTCTCCCCAAACTCTTTTTAAGATCCACTTACTTTCCCTTGCCTCCCAGTTTTGTGTCCCTGTTCTCCTTGGTTACCCACCCCCCCAAAGGCCAGTTTGTGCTACTTGGATCTGTGGCCTTCTGCTGGATTGTGGTTAGTTTATCAGTGGCTACATTCTTAGAAAAAAACTGAGCCTTCCTCTCCCTGCAGCTCACAATGGCTAATAGCTCTTCAGATAGAGGTGGAGCATTGTATCCAGCTCCACCCTCCTTTGCCGGGACTTGATTTGGCTTGGGCTTGCCAGGTCTGGTACATGCTGCCACTCGAGTTATGATTTCAGAGGCTTAGTTCATTATCATGGGAAATGTCAGGGAATTTGGTGGTATGCAGGCAGGCATGAAGGTGAGAGTTTACCTCCTGATCTACTGGCAAGCAGGCAGGGAGAGACACACCTTCTCCAACAAAGCCCACACCTACTCCAACAGTGCCATACCCGCTAATTCTTCCTTAACAGTTCCACTTACTGGGAACCAAACATTCAGATACAGCTATGGGGATCATTCTCATTCAAGGGCTATTCTCTTCAAATCACCATACATGGTCTTCAGGCTGTGATGTAGGTGATTTCATTGGTTAATAAAGAAACTGCCTTGGCCCATTTGATAGGCCAGCCCTTAGGTGGGTGGAGTAGACAGAATAGAATGCTGGGAGGAATAGGGAAGTGAGGCAATTGCCATGCCTCTCCTCTCTGAGCAGACACGATGAAGCTCCTGCCCCAGATGGATTTAGGCTAGAATCCTTCCCGGTAAGCTACTGCCTCCTGGTCCTACACAGATTACTAAATATGGGTTAAGCAAGGTAATGAGAGTTAGCCAGTAAGAGGCTAGAGCTAATGGGCCAAGCAGTGTTTAAATGGATACAATTTGTGTGTTGTTATTTCGGGGCATAAGCTAGCAAGGTGGCCGGGAGCTGGGCGGCAGGAACGCAGCTCCTTCTACAAGGCTGTTTGCATTTTTAACTGTTTGCATTTTTAACCACCTTCTAGACCAAGTTTTAAAACCTTTCTGGTCCCTCAGAAGGGTGCCTCAGCCCCTTTCCAGTTGGTGATGCCTGTTCCATGGGGTCTTAAGCCGTCTTACATTTTGAGGCTGTGTTTTTCACACTTACCCTTTCCATTGATACTTTATCTCTACTGTGAGGCCTTCTACGAAAGTCACATGTCTCTGATGTTTTTATCTGTCAGTGGATTAAGAAGAGTTATATGTGTAAACATGCTATTTGAGAAACTAGACAAAATGTTAACTGCTGGATTTTATATTTTTCACTTACTATTTATTGAGCAGTTGCCGTGTGCTAACTCCTCAGCCAGTGGGAGAGACACATCGTTTCTGATCTCAAGTTGCTAATAAAGAACTTCCAAGATAGACAGACAAATCTGTAAAATGAGAGAAGCAGAAGGGATTTGGCCTTAAATCTGCTTATGATGTCAGGGAGTCTTTTGTAGAAAAGGCTGAACCTAAGCTAAGGTTAGCTGTCCAGGAGGATGAAGTGTAGGGAATATTTGGAGGGATGACACAGAGAATGATGTGTATAAAGCATGAGTGGGGAGATATAAAAGGCCATGTGTATCCTAAGCTTGTGTTGGGGCAACTATGGTAATAATATTGCTTACGTGTATAGAAGAAGCAGATTTGTCTTGAGAATTTCCCGCAGAGATGAGTCAGATTTGGGAATAGAAGAAGCACACTGCATGCTTATAAGGCATGGCTTATAGGAAGGTTAAGACTGGAACTAGTATGATCAGTCTGTCCTGATACACGAGGAACTGACACAGACAGGTAAGGACCTTGTCCAAGTGGAGGCAGACAACTTAATTCATTCATAGCCTGAAATCACAGCTATTTACTCTGTAGGAAAAGGCCAAGGGCTATGAGACTTGCATGAGCTTGGGTGCTTGCAGGGTGCTGCTGTGCTGACTGGAAGGTGGTTATCTCCCCATTGGCTTTTGTATTCTTCATCTGTGTTGTGGTTGTTTTCCGAATAGTTGAGGTGTGTCTCGTTTTAGCTGCCATTATTATTAATTCACAGAAAAAAGTCCAGAATATTGACATAATTTTACAAACAAGTTGCATTACCAGCTGATGAATACATGAGAAATTTTCAAGGCTTTCACAGTGGTCTTAAGGTAAATTCAGTTTTTTTAAGGCAGTATTCATCATTGCTCCAGTAATAACATATTAAAGTTTGTTTTTAATAAGCAGTTGAACTTAACCTTAAAAACACTGTGAGAAACCTCAACCTTTTGGCCAAGATCAAATGTGAAAGCACCGAGAGTCTTAAACAGTTCCCTGCCGTCTGGTCTCATCACAAGCTCAGGTCGAGTCCGCTGTCATAGATGACTTTCTAGGTGGTTGACAGTCAAGCTTCCCCACGGTGTACTATAAGATACTCCATTTTAAAGATGAAAAACTGGTTTTACTAAAGGTAGAACCATTCTTGTCCTAGGTTACATAAAGTTGTGCTCCCAGGGTTCAGGTTCTCTTCAGTACTTCACAAGGAAAGCTGGGGGGGGGGGGGTGGTGTTCAGTGAGACAGTGTGCGGCCCGAGGAAGAGTGGACTCCTGAGGCAGTGGAGTTGCTGCTGATGCTGTGGAGTGTGCTCTTGAATCTTCTATAACTGAGCTGGGTCAGCCCCGCAGAGGTGGCATGTGCCTAATGATCTTATTTAGAATATGCAAGCAGTGATTGTTTGAAAAGCATTTTAGAACGTCTAGTAGTCCATTTTGTGCTGTATGTGTATTTACTGCATGTGATGTGTAAGGAAGCCAGGGCCATGGAAAGCTGAACAGAAACTAAGGTGACTGTGTCCCTCATCGGTAATGACCCTAGTTTACTTTTGGTCACTATGTGATTGATATTCACTATGTGGAAGAATATTTTTACGATGAATATAGAGTGGGTCTAAAATATTTTTTAAGCTTTCTCTCTCTCTCTCTCTCTCTCTCTCTCTCTCTCTCTCTCTCTCTCTCTCTCTCTCTCTTTCGTGTGTGTCTCTCAGCATATGCCACACGTGTAGATGCCCGTAGAGGACAGTGGATCCTCCAAAACTGGAGTTACTGGACATTATGAGCCTCTAATGTAGGTGCTGAGAATTGAACTCAGGTCCTCTGGAAGAGCAGTACATGCTTTTAACCACTGAGCCACCTCTCCAGCCCCCAGTGCTTTTTGTTTTGGTTGGAGGTTGTTTGTTTGTGTACTTGAAAAGGGGTCTCATAGCTGAGGATGACCCTCTCTAATCACGGTCCTCCTCCTCTGTACCCTAAGTGCTGGGATGGTAAATGTGTGTTTACAGTTTACACCCAGCCACAATTTTCGTTAACTTTCTAGTTTGTAGCTATTAATAATCTTTATGAATTGGGCCATTAAGCTCATAAACACAGGGCGTTATATTAGTACAGTCAGTTTCATTACTTACTGAAGCAGTGGCCTCAGAAGCCTGAAGAAGCTGTCAGATCTGTGGAGCTGGGGTTCTAGGTTGTTGTGTGCTGCCTGATGTGTTTTGGAAGCCAAACTCAGACCCTTAGCAAAAGCAGTGTGTGCATTTAATTTTATTACTAAAATTTTATTTAAATAAAAATTTAAAATCACTTATTTTTAACTCTTGAAGAAAATAAATCATTTCTTGATTAGTGAAAGTAAATAGTAGACACTGCTCAAGTTTTTGTTTTTGTTTTTTTGAGATAGGGTTTCTCTGTGAAGCCTTGACTGTCCTATGTAGATCAGGCTGGCCTCAGAGATCTGCTTGACTCTGCCTCTAGAGTGCTGGGATTAAAGGCATGTGCTGCCACTGCCCGACATGTAATAAGTTTTAGTATTATAATTATAACATTTTAAAGTTCCTTTAGTTATTTTGTAGAATGATCTTAAACAGGACCTTTCCAAATAACTTTAAATTTATATGTATAAATAAAGAACCAGGTGGTGGTAGTGCTCGCCTTTAATCCCTGCACTCAGGAGGCAGAGGCAGGCAGATGCAGGTGGATTTCTGTGAGTTCCACGGCAGCTAGGGCTGTTACACAGAGAAACTGTGCATTGAAAAACCAATAGATAAACAAACAAACAAACAAACAAACAAATGAATATATAAAGAAATATATATAACATTAATTTGATATTATATTAATTTATCTTTATTTTTTGTGGTACTTGGAAATGAACCCAGGACTCTGTGTGTGTGTGTGTGTGAGATATGCTTATGTGTGCATATGAGTGTGTGTGCAGCCTCCATATGTGTACACATGTGGTTGTCAGAGGTCTTTGTCAGTATCATCTGTTGCTCTCTCTCTTTCTCTCACTGAACCTGGAGCTCACTAATTTTTAGAATGAGCTGCCTCAAGGATTCCCTTGTCTCCCTTTCCAGCACTATGATCACAGGCAGGCAACACCACACCTAGCTTTTTCCTTTTTTCTTTTTTTTTTTTCAAGACAGGATTTCTCTGTGTAGCCCTGGCTGCCCTGGAACTCACTCTGTAGAACAGGCTGGCCTAAAACTCACAGAGATCTTCCTGCCTCTGCCCTTGCCCCTGCCCTCTGCCTTCTGTCTCTGCCTCAAGCTGGGTTAAAGGCATGTGCCACCACTGCCTGGCACACCTGCTTTTTATGTTAGATCCTGGAGATCATAGTTACCCATTAACTCATATCCCCAGCCTCTTGAACATGTTAAGCAACCACTGTACCACCTGTCTCTCTAGCTCTACAATAATAATTGCCAGTAAAAATGACTTCTTACCATCAACTTAGGGAAACAGTTTGAAATTTTAAAATAAGGGAAGAGGTCTGAAGATTAATTTTAAAATGTTAAGCTAGTGCCTCTGTAGGAAATCCACATAATTTTTAAATCTAGTGTTAGTAAAATATCACAGAATTTGAAGACATGGCGTTAGTCTTGTCTAATGAGTCCTATAGCCCTTTTCCAAGTTTTGAGCTTGTAATTATATATGCTGCTTAGAAGGAGGAGGGCGTTGTCACAGCATCACAAGAAGGGGTGTAAGATGTGGTTTTCTTTAAAGGCACTTGTCAATGTTTGTGACCCATCTGGAGTCTAAAGCTGTCTTACAATAGACGGTGGCTGTTGTGGGAAGAAGCATCCTGGGGCTTCCCTTCTGAGAGTTTCTTACCCGACTTAATAATGAAGAGGCTTCAAGCAGGTTTGCTGCAGTCAGAAAGCAGGCTAGCTATCATCTGAAGGTAGATGAGACTGATGATAGGTACGCTGTTGGATAAGATGGATCATGTCTTTATCCTGAGCTGCGAGGGTATTTGCAGTATTTTCTCAAACTGTAGTCTATTTTTAGGTATGGGTGAGAGCAACTGTTCTTGGAACAGAAAAGCCCTGCTGCACCGAGACACGATGCTGGCAGCTGCAGCGGTTTACAGAGGTAAGCTGCCCACCCTTTCTTACCTGCACTCACGGAGGGGTTTGTGCTGTATGCTGTTGGCTCCACAGTGCTGTTTCCTTCTTGTATGATATTGTCAGACTTCGTGGGTTTTATTCTCTCTAAACATAGATCCTAGCTCTGTATCTGTTTCCAAACAGTTCTTGTTTCCAAAGTGTCAGCTTCTCTGTGTTAAGACTTCTTCTGTAAGGCATTCATTCTCAGCCCTGCAGTTACCTTAATGCCCATTTCTCTTTAAAATACGTGATTTTATTTTATTGAGCAGATACTTTTTCCTCACCTGATTGTTTCCAGAATTTAACCACGTGTGTCTTTTTAGAAATGTACAGAAATGAGGATGGCTCCATACCTGCCACTTACCAAATCTACCACATGATAGGATGGAAATACCATGACTCTCAGGTAACATTATTAAGGTCTATCTTTTCCTAGAGGGTTTATGTTTCTCTTTGTTTCCCATTGTTGATTGACTTAGGGTATGTTTTATTATGCATAACATGATTGGAATTACTCTGGGCTTATCTATATCTAATATCTTTCATTTTTATTGTTTTCAGGCAAGGCCAGCTGAAAGAGGCTCTGCAACTGTGTCATTTGGAGAACTAGCAAAACTAAATGATGTCATGTCACAGGGAAAAAAAGAATAAATAATTTATTCAATTATAACATTTTAGAATTTTCATCAGAAATGAATAACTTTCACATCTAGATTATTGCAGTTTGAAGCAAGAAGCAATGTATTAAGCTATTTCCTAGCAACCTAATTCTGATCCATACTTAGTAACTATTCCAGGTTCTCATTGTTTCTATTTATGTGAGGATGTTGTTACCTGGTGTTTTAGGCATCTTTGCAGATTCAGCCTGAAAGCAAAGGAAATGTTTTCTGTGGTGGAGGGGAGGGGATGGCTTGAGGTAAAACTAGAAATGTGCATTTGATAGGAAAACATTACTCATACTAGCATTCTGTACCTTTCTGCCTTCTGGTCTTTTGTTATCTCTGTGGGCGGATCACAGCTCTGAAGGTGAGAGGAGGGGCAAATTGCTAGGTTCTGGAGAGTAATCTTGTGCTGCGCAGTGAAAGCACTTTTCATAGTGACTGCCGTAGACACTGAGGCCAAAATTATTTCTTACACTTCTTTTTGTTTATTTGATTTGATTTGGTTACTGTGTAACCTTAGCTGGGCTGGAACTCACTATGTAGACTAGGCTGGACTCAAACTGCCTTTAGTGTTCAGATTACAGGTATGCTCTACCACATGTAGGTGTTTGTCACACATTTGTCTTGTCTAGATGGCCAGAGGATTCTGTACATTCTATAAAGCTACTATATGATTATGGATTTTGAAAGAACATCTCTTTACCAGATCCACCTCCTTTCCCTGAGTGTGTTATTTTTGTTGCTGTTAGTTTTGATGTTGTTTTTAAGGGTTTAAAGTTTTATTTTATGTGTATGTGTATTTTGCCTGCATGTTTGTACCATGTGTATATTTGGTACCTTCAGAAACCAGAAGAAGGTGTTGGGTCTCCTGGAATGATGTTTTGATGGAATGGGTGATTGTGAGCCACCACGTGAGTGCTGGGAACCAAACCTGGATCCTCTGCAAGAGCAGCCAGTGCTCTAAACATTGAGCCATCTCCCCAGCTCCTCCTCTCTTATTATAAGAGCAACTGAATTCTGCTTCTTTTTTTTTACTTCTGTGGTCTAGGTAGGATCACCATGATTTCTATACTACTTTATCTTAAGAAAAGGAACATTTTAAAGAATTGCAGAGGCAGAATCTCATGTAGACATCCTGGTGTAGTGATTAAAAAGCTGTTTACATCAGGCTTTCCTTGTTCATTTTAGATCCGTTGCTATCCTAATCCAGGTCCACTGTCTCATCCTCTCAGGGTCAGAAAATTTGGAAGCAGTGAATGTGCCCACAGGGCTTTGTGTTGGAGCTTTTGGTCTCTAACTACTGCTCCCGTTTAGGGAGTTTGTGGAACCTTAGGAGATGGGGCCTACGTAGAGGAAGTGGATGATAGGGGCCACGTGTGTGTGTTTGTGCGTGCACACGTGTATGTGGAACTGGAGTTACAAGTGGTTGTGAGCAGCCACATGAGTGCTAGGAACAGAACCTAGGCCCTCTATAAGAGTAATAACCACTAAGCCAGCTTTCCAGCCTAAAATAAACATTTTTAAAAAATTTATTATTTACACTTATTTATTTATTCTTTTGTGTTGACCTGTTGTAGTCAGAAGACAACTTGCAGGAGTTGGTTCTTTCTTTTTAACATATGGGTTTCTGGGATCCAACTAAGGTTGTCAGGCTTGGTGCAAACACTCTACCTACTGAGCCATCTCTCTAGCTTTGAAGTAAACATTTTTATTTTTTTGATCCCCTTTCAAAATATTTTCATCCAGTAGGTGGAAACACCAATAATAAAGACTATTATTGTATATGTGTATTACATATATGTATATATACACATTGTATATACCTATTGCAGTCATGTTACAATTTCTATTCTGATTATGTAGTTCTTAGGTGGGGATAGAATAGTAAATATTATTTTGCCTTAGATTGGTCTCTGTCTAGGAAAGAAAGAAATAGGAGTACACATCTGAGGGTGGGGTAGATAGTTGGTGTGGGAGAGAAAAGGAAGGAGAAGAAAATAGTGCAGTGGGCCCTGGTGCATTATAGCAAATGAAAAGCTAATGCTCTTGCTAGCCTGTGGTTTTACATTGCTACACATATAGGATGGAGCATGAAGACATGGAGCTTCAGTTTCCTCCCTGAGTACCCTGAATCTGAGACATTGAACGAATAAAGATATTCAGGGGTATTGAAAGGCATTGCTCTTTCCTATCTCTCCTCAATCACTCACTTTGAGGCAAGCCAGCTGTTGAATTTTGAGGCTTCCCAGGCAGTTCCATGGAGAGGATATAGGGGTCAGAAGCAGAAGGTGCCTGCCAACTGATATGTTAGGGAACCTGCCTGGAAGCAGGTCCTCTGGTACTGGGACGTCTTAAATGACTGCAACCCTTGCTAACACTGATTACAACCTCATGAGGCCCTGAGTTAAAATTATCCAGCAAAGCCACAGAAACTGAGATCATAAATGTTTGTCGTTTAAGCACTGTGCCTTATAGTAATTTTTACAAAGTAGTAACTAATATACTCTCTTTGGGAAAAGTTAGGTACCTAGGGTAAACATCCTGTTATTAAAATTAGGTAAAAGTCATATGAAGTACCCTATTGCATTTATTCTCAGAGATCACAAGGCCCAAGATAATTTTGCCTGTAGATTTGATTTCATAATATCTCAGAAAACAAGTAAGCCTCCCAGGGTTCATGTACTGAGACTCAAATTTTGTTTCCTAGAAGTATTAGAGACAGTTTTCTGGAAGTGTGATTGGGGGCAGTTTCCAAAGTGAAATGGGAGAATTTGTGAAAGCTGACTTTGAAAATTCAGTGAACTATGGGTACATTCATGGACTCTTTAGTTGGTTCCCTTTTGATTGTTGAGTTGCTGACAGCTTCTTATTAAGATGGCGTGATGGTACCCCACACTTATGAGGCTGTTAAAGGAACAGAGTGTATGGAAATAGTATGGGTTTTCTTTTTAACGAAATAAAATAGAATAAGACAAAACAACTATATGTGCTTTTTAAAACTCAGATTTGATCATGCTCTGTGAGCCTGCTCCACCCTCCCATTAAAATTTATTTTTGTAGTTATGTGTATATTGTGTAAACATATGCACAAGGTGCAGGTGCCTATGGAATCCAGAAGAGAGCATTGGATTCCCTGGAGCTGCAATTACAGGTGAGTGTAACCTTTCCTACACAGGTACTGGGGATGAGTCATTTCACCAGCCCCGTAAATACTCTTCCAAAGTAGCATGTTTAACCCAGCCTGTTTCTAGTCTGTAAGTATGGGGATTGTTTTCAGCATGTCAGAATCATATTGGCAGAGAGTCAAGAACAGTTACCAGATTTACCTATGAATGGGAGAATGGGAAGAGAGAAATTCCATGTGAGAACTTGGCAGCCTTTTTAGCTAAAGCCTAGAAATGCAAGAAAGGGGCCTGGGAATCAGGTGGTCTGGGCTATGCCCTGAACCTGTTTCTAGCAATTTTGTCTAGCCTTAGGATCTTCATACGTAAGACTACATGTTTGGTTCAGTCTTAGGAGAGGCTCCCAGCCCACCTTGCAAGTTTCTGAGTGTCAAGTGAACTTTTACTGTAGAGATGTGAAAGTCATCTTATCCTGGAGAAGGCACCAGCAATGGACTAAAGAAATGATTCAGCCCCAAAGTCAAGCTTGATGAGCCAATGAGTGTATTGGGCTTACTCAAAGGTTTGTGGGTGACTGAAAGCTGCCACACTACCAGAAAGTCTCAGCATAGAAGACAACTTCCACACTATATATACTCTATAGCATAAGCCTAGCCAGGAGAATAGCCCTGGTATAGAAATACAACTGGGAGAAAGGTATAGGAAGGAATGACTAGACTCTCAGATGAAGGTCAGCAATTCTGATGAAGATAGTAGTGCATGTTGAGCTCCCAGGATGGCTTTCTACAACACTGACTTTTTCAAGCATTTCCCTTTTGTTGAGAATCATGGCCTAAGCAAACCCATCACTTAGGTAAGGAAGTGGTTATGAGCCATTGGACAGACTGAAATGAGAAGAACATCCAGTCTGACCCCAGGACCTGAAACTCAAGACAAACTGACCAGGGATGCCTTCCTATGCTTACAGTTTCTTGGACCTTTGTTTACTTGACATTTGTGTTGGTGATGCCCTGCTTAATGGGTTGCAGTCTGGTATTTTCACAGATCTGTATCACTGACTTGGTTCACATTTTCCTCCATCAGGTTGATCTTCCTCTAACTTGGGTAGTCCTTTTCCCTTTAAAGTTAAATTTGATTTTTATTGGATGATAAACTGGGAAAGAAGTACAGAAATACTTTGTGATTACCTAGGTTCTTCACTTTCCCCTTTCTCCTTTTCCTTTTTAGATCTTGGCGGTGTCCCATGTATCCCAGTTTGGCCTCAAACATGTAACTTGCTATGTAATTGAGAATGACCTTGAACCTCTGATACTCCTGCCTCAACTTCCCAAATGATATGATTACAGATATGATCCACCTTGTGTAGTTTCACATACTGTGGATTGGACCCAGAACTGCATGCTAGACAAGCACTCTTAAAAAATGACCTACATCTCCAGACAGAAAATTTGAACAATTTTCTGAGCTGTAAAGGAGAGTTTCAGTCTCTTGCACTCAGTAGGGATGGCCTGTATTTTCTGCAGAACACATTTTCTCTAGTCCTAAAGAAGTAGACATTTGGAAAGTGCCCTGGACTCTACAGAAGTTCCCAGTTCCTTACCCAGATGACTAGGTCATAGCTGCAAATCACACAAGCACTGAAGATGTTTGGGCTTCGGGTGGCAGTGGCAGTTCTGTGTAGGACCAACTAGAGGCATCTGTAGTCAGGTCAGATTGTCTGCTGGCTTCTTGAAAAGTCAGCTAAACACATGGTTCAAAGTAACTTCCTTTATCCTCCACAATGCCATGGGTTTTTTTTTTAAAGCTTTAAGTATTGATGGGCGATGATGTCACACACCTTTGATCCCTGCATTTGGGAGGCAGAGGCAGGCAGATCTGTGAATTCAAGGCCACTCTGGTCTACAGAGTGAGTGCCAGAACTACACAGAGAAGCCCCATCTCAAATAACAAACAGCAAAAAAGCTCTGAGTATTATTCTCTTGGCAGATAGTTAGTCTGTTGATAAACATCATAATTATCTGTAGCTCCTATGAAATACTAGTACTATTATCCCACTTTTCAGGTGAGGGAACAGGTGTGGAGATTGTGACTTTTGCAAGTTCATATAAATATCTGATCTCGGGCTGGAGAGATGGCTCAGCGGTTAAGAGCATTGCCTGCTCTTCCAAAGGTCCTGAGTTCAATTCCCAGCAACCACATGGTGGCTCACAACCATCTGTAATGAGGTCTGGTGCCCTCTTCTGGCCTGAAGACATACACACAGACAGAATATTGTATACATAATAAATAAATAAATATTTTTTAAAAAATCTGATCTCATTGCTGTGTGTGATGAGGCAGAAAAAGCAGTTTTAATGCTAAGGGTATAGTTTGGTGGTAAAGCATTTGCCTACCAGGTATGAGTGATGTTTCCTGAGTTGGATTTGAATAGGGGTGGGGTGCAGTGTGTTAATTACCTCATAGCATTCGTTACTTTTCTCATTGCTAATAACAAAATACTTGACAAAAGTAACTTCTTTTTTTTGGTGAGAGAGGCATGTACAGTTTAGAAGCAAGGATGAATGTTGCACACCATGCTCTCTTGCCCTGTTTTTTTTTTTTTAATGCAGTGTGGGAACCCAGCCTATGTTAAGGGTGGGTGTGGTAGTTTGAAAGAAAATGGCCCCCAAAGGAAATGGTACTATAAGGAGATGTGGCTTTGTTGGAGGAAGTATATCGCATGTGCACATCCATGCTCCCCACCATGATGATAATTGGCCATCACCCTAATTAAATGTTTGTTTTTTTAAAATAAGAATTGTTGTGGTTATGGTGTTTCTTCTCAACAAGAGAAACCCTAACTAACCAGTGGGTCTTGTCCTACCCAACATACACATGCCTAGAATTATGTCTCCTAGGTGATTCTAAATCCAGTCACGTTGACAGTAAGTCACGTCTGCCACCTTGTGGAGGACAAGAACATGAGCCTCCAGACTCTCTTTATATCTTCCTCCCCACCTGCTACAGTTTGGATCTTGAATGACCTCTACAGGTAAATATGTTGAAGGCTTAGTCCTATTTATGGTTCTCTTAGTTGGTGATGGGACATTTAGAAAGTGGGACCCTATGGAAAGAACATAAGTCATTAGGGGTGTGGCTTTGAAAAGCAACCTTTTTGGTTTCTGGCAGCATAAGGTTGGTGTAGGAGGTCCTTCTGTCTATGTGTTGCTTTCATTAGTTAATAAAGGAACTGCTTTGGAGCTATAGCAGAGCTATAGGGGAACAGAGCTAGATGGGGGAAAACTAAACGAAATGCTAGGAGAAAGGCCTCTAGATGCCATGGATCTGTGGCTGGAGGTAGATGTGCTGAAACTTCACTGGTAGGCCACGACCTTGTGGTGATATACAGATTACTAGAAATGGGTTAAATTAAGATGTAAAAGTTAGCCAATAAGCTAGAGCTAGTGGGCCAAGCAGTGATTTAATGAATATAGTTTCTATGTGATTATTTTCGGGCTGGGCAGCCAGGACAAACAAGCAGCCCCTTGCAACATAGAAACTTTGTTTCTGATTGCCTTTTCCATGTGAGGCTGCCTAAAGCAGCAGGGCCATGCATCCATGGAACTAAAGCCTCTAAAACCACAGGCCAAAATAAAACTTGTGATAAGTTCATTTTTCTCCTGTTTTTTCTTTGGTTTAGGTCTTGGTGGCAAAGACTCTGTGCACCCTAGCCAGTTATGAGTTAAGAACTAGGGAGAGGATTATGTCCTTAGCATACACCTGGCCATCCTGTTTCAGAATCTTGGTCCCTGCATATTTTTCTGCCTGCCACTTTCTAGGTCCCATGTAGCCTCAGCTCAATTGTCTTTTCAATCCAACCCAATTTCTTTTCGATTTTCCTGCTCTGATTTGAAGTTGTGTTACTTTGTCCTTTCTGCATCGTTTCCTGTTTGTAAAGTTAGTGTGACATCTTCAGCTAAATGTTCGCCTGCTACACTGACACTGCTATCACACCCATAGTTCTAGTAGCACAGAGAGAACGAATACGAACACTGGAACTCAAATGAACACAGCAGTATCAGGCACAGTTAGCTGTGAGTTCTAAGACCAGCCACTCAGTAGGAATTAAAGATGGACTGTTGCCTCAGAAATCTGAGTACCGAGGAAAACCGTAGTTGGATGTGCATGGTTACAACACAGATGTTGGGACTAGGAGGAGACGTATGCTGAGGTGAGGGGACTCACCCTAGAGATCAAAATAGTAGGATTTTGAGGTCAAAGCAGAATTTGTAGCCAAACTGAAGGAGCATCACATTATAGAATAGTGTACATCTAAAGTCCAGGAAGGTATCTAGCTGTCATTCTACACCAAAATGCCCTGCAGAATGGCAGTTAAGATTAGCCTGGCTTCTGAAGTCAGGCCTTCCCACTGAATTCCCTTCTATCATTATGTAGTTGACACCGATAAGTTAGATAACACTGAAACAAACTTTAGAAATGTTAGTGCACAACACAGCAGAGAATAGCATGATGTTTGTGATTTCTAGCCTAGAAAGCCCAGGCTCATTAAATGTTCTGCCTGCCTTAACACAGGCTAGTAGTAGGCACTATAAAGAAAGGTGTGGATTGGTATGAGGGTAAAATTTAGTGGCTATCTTACCTGTGACTGTTTCATAGAACCTCTGTAAGTCTCAAGAAAGCTCTCCCCCTGCCACACCCAGTCTTCCATACTCTTATCAAAACCATAAATTTGCTTCAGGAAATCCTCACTCAGCACAGTGGTGTCAGGTGTTGTAGAGGCTTGTTAAATAATTTGAATCATTCTGGGAGATTCAATGTTCAGTTGTTAGAATCTCCGCCTACAGACTTGATCCTCCCTTAAGACAGCACAGTAGCTAAGACCTGGGTCTCGAGTGAGTGACCTGACCTCAGTTTCCTCTTCTGTAAAATCAGGATGGTGGCATGGTGTTCTCCCAGGAAGACTTGTGAGGATCAAATGAGTGAGTCTGTCTAGTTAGAACAGTGCCTGGCATGTAGTAATTGTGACATGTGTTAGCTCTCATCTAGAAAGTTTTAAAGATATTTTCAAAAATAAATGGATTGTTCTTATGATGCCCATTGATTTTCCATGAAATTGCTTCCTGTTCATGCCCAGTTAATAAATAGTTAGGTACTATGTGAATCACTGACTTATTTATTTTTGAAATATTGTGATTTTGATATATTGATATAGCCCAGGCTAGCCATCATCTCACTGTGTAGCTAAGGAAAGCCTTAAACTCTTGATCCTCCTGCTTACACTTCTGGTGCTGGGATTAGAGTCTTACACCATTCTACCTGGCTTCATTTTTATATAAAAGTTATGCAAGTGTGTACATGGTGGGGCACAGGTGTGGTTAGTGCTCAGAGGACAGCTTTTGGAAGTTGGTTTTCTCCTGCCACCTTATGGGATTTAGGTTTGTTGGGTTTGGCTGCAAGGTCACCTACCTGCAGATACACAATTCTCACCAGATACACACTTCCCTTTCCTGCTTCCTTTTATGAGAAGACTAAATCACATGACCTCAGACATTTCTTTTGCTTCTCTGCAAAATCTAAACAAGGCTTGCATATAGGAGCACTGCAGAAATACTTTAATAAGGTGATGATGAATCATTTTCATCTTTAGCAAATATTTTCTGATGAATGAAATAAAAATTAGAATAGTCTTTTTTACACAAGCACACACTCAACACACAAAATAGGAAGCAGATATTGTTGTATCAAAACAGGCATACATGCTAGATGAAATTCACTGAGTACCAAATAGAAAAAAAGGTAAAAATTCAAACAGTGTTATTGCCACAAGAGGGTCTTAAAAGTATTTTCCCCATATTTTGTAGACCTTAATTTCTCATCTGAGAAGCTACCCTGCAAGTATTTGAAATTTGAGTCATAAGATACTAGAGCAGTTGCACTTTGCAGTTGAGAAAGCCGTGTCCTCCAGAAAGGGACTTGCTGCTGGCAGTACTGAGCTGGTAGTACAGAAGTGGAAAGGCAGGTGCTTCAGCTCCCTTGGCACAACCCTGGCACATTTACCCGGCTCAACGGCAGAGTGGGGAAGGGAATGGTAAATGAACTTTGTTGGGGTCCCTAGGGGGTGCTCATTTCCGGCCTCTCAGGATGGAGTTCACAAACCCAGGGTCACCTCTCATGATGCATGTGTTCATTCAAGTGTTCGTGTTGCAAGTCATGATAGACTGGTGTGTGTTGCAAAGGACACAACCCAATACCAAAACTCTTGCCTGTCACCTATGCCCAGAAATATTGGTTACCTTGGCTTCCAGGAGTTTTAAAAGATACAGACCTTACAGAAGAATAAGGTTTCTTTGAGAAGGGAAACGGAATCACAAAAACCTAGTTTGACCCCCTTATTTAAGGTGTTAGAAACTTCAATCAGTTGCTTGGTAAAACAGTGCTGGGGTTGGAACCCCAGTTCTTCCGCTAGGCAAGAACTCTATCACTGGCTGCCCCCACAGCCTACATCTGGGAATCTTGAAGGACTAGCTGCTGCTGGGTTGGTAATAAGGTATGTGTGTTGTGCTGGCGAGATGGCCCTTTGTGCTATGAAAGCCTGCTGACCTGGGTTGGAGAAAGGTGGAGAGCCGGCTCTACAAAGCTGTCCTCTAGCATTGCCGTGTTTGTGTGGTGTACGCACAGCAGTCAGTGAGATGAACTGCATGCTCCGTGATGTGTGTTATGTGAGGGGGCTTACTATGAAAGAGGCTTTTAGACTGCCGTGAGAGAGGAAAAGTGGGTATGGACAAGTTTGTCATTTAGTAAGTGATTAAATTTCCAACTGCAACATAAAGGAGCACAAAGATTGATCTTAAATGTGTCCCAGAGGCTCTTGGGTTGAAAGCTTGGTCTCTAGATAATGGCACTGTTGGATGGTATGTAACCTTTAGGAAGCAGAGTTTAATGTAAGGAATAAAGGTCACTTGGGACATGTCCTTAAGTACATATTGGGCTCTTACACACCTTCCTGTCATTTGCTTCCTGGTTGCTGTGACATGAACAGCTGTCTTCACTGCAGACTCCTCACCGTGGTGCTGTCTCACTATAGACCCCCAAACTATAGCTCCAATCAAGCATAGTGTGAAACTTCCAGAAGGTGAGCCAACAAATCTTCCCCAGAAGTTGCTTATCTCACTTTCTTCAGCACAGTGGTGAAAAGCTGGCATGTGTATAGTAACTGCTGAGTGCTCAGCACTGTGGGAGAAGCATGGAGACAGGAGGTCACTGAGGCTTGCTCACTAGCCAGCCTGTCAGAATCAAAGAGCTCCTCTGGCACATAGGCACATATGCACATACGCATGTGCGCATGCACACACACACACTCCCACATGAACCATGAACATGTGTATATACTATACACAATGAATAAATGGAAAGCACATATATGTCTCACTATACACTTATGTTTATTACAGTTTATATTTAGCATACTATTGCTGTTTTAATATCTTTAATTATATGAAAAAACGAACCTACCTGTTTTCCTATGGAACAGTAGCTTGACATTTGTTTAAGAACCAAGTTCAAGCCAGGTGTGAGCTATTCCAGCACCAAGGAAGCTAAGGCAGGAGGAGTGCCATGAGTTCAGTGCTGCTTGGACTATATAGTGGATTCTAGAGCAGCCTGGGCTATACTGTGAGATCCTGTATCAAAACAAAACAAAAACATAAAATCCATCTTGGCTGCCTGCTGCAGGTGTCCCTAAGTGGATCTGGGTGCAGTATCCACGCTACCTGCTGGGAAGGCCCCATTCCTCATCCCCTCAGCTGGGATGTGATTTACTGCTCAATGGGGTATCTGAGACCTTTAGACCCCTCCTCTATGGTCACCTTCCTATTCAGGGTTGCAGGAGTCCTTAATCCATCACAATTCTGCCCTGGCTCTGGGACATTCAGGGTGGTCCCAGTTTCTCTGGACTGGGACACCCATTTTCCTGAGGTGCGGAAGAGCATTGGTCCCCCCAACCCTCTGCCCTCAGTAAGCTGTTCGTTCACGCTTTGTCCATGCCTGTCCAGGACCGGTACCAAAGCTACAAAGAGACCCTGCATCAAAAAAACCAGAAAAAAAAAAGTTGGAAGTTACTGGTCATGCATTCCTTCTCAACAGAGTGACAGCAAGCTCTTGTTGAGATCTGGGAGACCTGTGTCATGTTCTGGTTGCCAGGGTAGGGAAGAGAGAGTGGTATAGGGGATTGGTGATTTCCACAGGAAAAAATGCTGAGAAGCTTTCATGGTGTTCAACAATTCCATTTTCATATTCCTGTGACTAGTTCTAAATTTTTCTTGTTGCAAAGAAATATACTCCTTCCCCAAAATAGACTTAGAGTCAAGAAACCTTTGGGTATCATTGAGGTTGCCTTTTATTGATTGACTTGAAAAAGAACCCAGACTCCTGTTTACATGTGTGAACCCCAAACCCAGCTTCTCTTTCTCAAGAAGTTGTCTTTTAGCTGGGCGGTGGTGGCCCATGACTTTAACTGCAGCACTTGGGAGGCAACGGCAGGCTGATCTCAGTGAGTTCGAGACCAGCATGGTCTACAAAGTGAGTTCCAGGGCTATGGAGGGCCTTGAGTTCCAGCCTCAACACCCCCTTGGGGTCCAGCTAAGATTCTCTTTGGCAGTCGAAAACTGGTTGAGGAAAGGAATCTGAGGAGTAGAACAAACTTACTGACGTTCTTTCTGTATGTTTTTTTATTCCTTGGACGATGAAGAAAAATGGGAAAGGGAAGGAAAAAAGAAGGGCTGTTCTCCACACAGCTTTCAGGTTATATAGGCATGCAGACAAGTTAGCATTCCCATAGGTGGTAACAATAATATCAAATACACATTTCACAGAATCACAAGAAAAAAACCCCGCAAGGAGGTGCCTTATGTCTCAGAGAGGCGTGGCTGTGAAACTCCCCGGCAGATGGGAACACAGCATTGGTAGCCATAGCAACTTGTGGGCTTGATTTGCATTAGCGTCTAGCTGATGGAGTTAAAAGAAATCTCTATTGGGGACTTTTGACTCCAGTAGGGTGCCCAAGTGAGAATTTTTCTCTCTAAAACTAGTTTTAGTGACTCAGGCCTTTTCCCTGTATAAACAGTTCATTTCCTGGGCTATGATCCTATGTTAATTGAAACTAAGGGTAAACACATAATATTAGCAGTTTTAAGGTTAAGACAGAGCAGAAGACCAGTAGATTACACCTTCCTGAGTCTGCTGTTTGAGTCCTGTCAGTAACGACAAGTTGTGGGGGACTAGATTTATGTAGATGTTGGCTATGAAAAGAAAGATTTGGCGGCATGAATGCTTTCACACCAGGCCTCATGGTGTGAGGAAAGGTATCTGGTCGCCCTACAGAAAAAGTCAGGTTTTCACTGCTGGGATATTATTTATAGAAGGGAGAAATGGCATGATTTCACAAGATTTCTACAGAACTGACAGTGGCTTATCCAAAAGACAAGTGTTCCCACAGCTTGGCTGAACAGGTTCTCCATGTGAATGTGTACATATGCACATCCCGTGGGTCTGCCTATTGGTCTGTCAGCTGTACACTGGCTGTGTAATACTTGTGGGCTCACCATACAGGACAGCCAGGACTGGTACACAGAGAAACCCTATTTTGAAAAACCAGAGAGGGGGCGGGGGTTGTCTTTCTGGTATCCATCTCAGTTACTGATTGGGGAGTCTAGGGTGTGGGTTCTGGCTTTGTACTATTTCCTACTAATCCCCACGGATCATCCTAGACGATCTTGATCCTTCTGGAAAGGGTGCCCATCATTGCTTAATGGGACAACTGCTTGAAAAAGTTATTTGGGACCAAAGAACGTCTAGTTTTCTCTCCGTGTACTTTATCAGATGCGCAGGGAAGGACTCACCCAGACATGGGAAGTCCATTCTGCGATGTGTTTGTGGAATACGGGTGTCAAACTCAATAGGCAGCTGAGAATGACTTTTGAGTTTCTGACCCTCCGGCTTCGTGAGTGTTGGTATTACAAGCATGCTGTACCACACCTGGTTGAAGATAAGGGTTCAGGACTCCCAACATGCTAGGCAAGCACTCTACCACTTGAGCACATCTCCAGCCCACAGGGGCTTCCCAAGCCCTGTTCATTTCTCTGCATTTTGTAGGCAGCAATATTGTTCTGTCTGCTTGGGATATTGCTGGAGTGTGAACAGTGCCCCTTGGGCTTTTCTTTCCTTGTTGGCACCTCCCAGTTTTAGAGCTTTCCCTAAGTCATTAGACCCTGCCCCAGGCCCATTCCCTCCTCCCCTCCATGTTAGGGAAGTTGGTGTGCTTTGGACCTCTTCCTGAAGTCATGAATTTCTGCTCATTTCTGCTCAAAGTGTGACTTGCTCCTGACGGGTCGTCAGGTTAGTTGACATTAAAGTTTTATGTTATGATTTGAATCTGAAATGTGCTGTCTCCTGAAGGCTTGACTGTCAGTAATGGGGCTTCAGGGAAGTGACTGGATCCCGACTGGCTGACTCTAGGGTTGAGTGGAGGCTGTGAGATGTAGGGCCTAACTAGAGAGGGAGGGGGTTGAGATGAACCTTGTTCCTGGCCTCTTCCTCTCTTCCCTTTGTCACATGTTGCTGTGCTCTGCTCTCTGCTTCAGACAAAAACTGAAACTATGTGAGAAAATCATCTTCTCTATTGCTTTTCTCAAGTTTTCTGGTTGTTTTGGGTTTTAGTTTTGTTTTGTTTTGGTCACAGGAACAAAAGGTGATAAATACATACAGAGATTAAATCGACATGTGTCTGAGGTGTGCTCACATATGTTTGTTTCTTATTGTTTGTTTTGTTTTGATTTTTCTAGACAAGGTTTCTCTGTGTAGCCCTGGTTGTCCTGGAACTAGTTTAGGAGACCAGAAGGACCTTGAACTCAAGAGATCCACCAACCTAAGCCTCCCAAGTCCTGGGATTAAAGGCTTACATCACCCTCCGCCGGCTTTGATTCTGTTTCTGTTGGCGTATGTGTGTACAGCTGTGTATGTGCGCTTGTGGAGGCAAGGGGATGACTCTGGATCTCCTCCATCCCTCTCCACTTCATATATTAAGGCTGAGTGTCTTCCTGGTGCCAGGGCTTGCTGATTTGTCTAGCCAGCCAGCTTCCTGGAAGTCCCGTTTCCATCTCCCCGTGTGCTGAGGGCCACACTCACTCAGCTTTCAGAGGTTCTAGGGATCCAGACTTAGATCCCCACTATTGTGTGGTTAGCACGTTGCCTGCTGAGTCATCCCCCACAAATATTTTCATTTTTGAGAGGAAGAAAATAGGCTGTAGATACCCTAAACAAAGAGCTTTTTAGTGGAGCCACTTGGAAGAGACAGTTGTCTTGGATGCCTCTGGGCATAGTTAGCTTAGTTTTGCACAACTGTGAGGTTGAGTTTGCAGCAGATATGAAGCTATTGGGAATCTTTGATAAAATAAATAGTTTTCGTGGTGTATTGACAATTATGAGAAAGGGAGATTCTAGCCAGTGTCAGGATGTTAGTCAGACATGCAGACTCTGCTCCTCCTGCGGTGCGACACAGCCACCCATCAAATCATGGGCCTCTCTGCAGCATCTTGAATTGCCATGTCTCCGTGAAAGTGATACTCAGGTGTACCCCATTTGAATCTGTGGTGAAGGTGAAACATGATATTCCAGAAAACTGACTCAAGGTAGTTGTGACTTTATCATTCCATTACTAAATAGTTTCAGGTCTGTGATGGGCATCAAGTCTCTTGATAGCCTGAGTAATTCTATAAGAAAGCAGGACGAGCAAGTCATGATGAACAAACCAATAAGCAGCACCTCTCCCTGGCCTCTGTATCAGCTGCTGCTCCAGATTCCTGTTCTAGCTTCCTTCAATGATGAACTTGCTTTTGGTCCTGGTGTTTCATTGCACTAGAACCCTAACTAGGACATGCATATAATATCTTTTGATCATGTTTCTCCCTGTTTTCCCTCCAGCTCTCCCCAGTTCTCCTCATCATGATTCCCTCCCAGCTTCATGTCCTTTGTTTTTTGTTTTTTATCTATTAACCACCGAGTCCTATGAGTGCATGGGTGTGGGACCATCCACTGGAGCATGGTCACCCGACCAGGGTCCAGATCCTAAAGAAAAAGGACGTTTGCTCTCTACTCTGTCAGTAGTCCCCCAGCTAACGGTGGGGGCTCAGGTGCTGGACTACTGACTGTCTTGTCACGGTTGCCGCGAGCTCATGGTTGTAGCAGTTGTCCAGAAGTCACTATCACTCCAGCCCTCCACCACCTGCCCCCTTGTACAAAGAAACATGATGTCGCTTGCATGATCATGGAGAGGGTGAGTGGTATATGCACAGGGTCTATAAATAGTAGAATAAATAACTGTTGGCTAGGTTTTAAGTAGACCCTACACCATTTTTCCCCCTGTGGTGATTTGAGGTAGAATAGACCTTAAGTGTTGGGCACATCTATTCCAGATGTTTCCCTCCTTGTTTCCGTTTTTTAGGTTATAGCGTTCTTCACTTGGTTGCTACTCACTTTGTCCTAGCAATGACTTCTACTGATTTGTACTTACAAATTATTACCCCATTCTAGGATCTTAAACATTATTTTATTTTTTTCCCAGTTTTTCTACCACCACCCCATGCTCAGGTTTGAAGCCAGGACCTAGCACATGCTGGGTGAGGAAATCCTTAGCCTTTAGGTTTTCTTGAGGCAGGAGCATGCTAGCTAGCGCAGGCAGGCCTTGAACTCTTGTGTGGCCCAAGCTGATCTTAAACCTGATCATGCCCTTCCTCCACAGTCAGTGTGCTGAGAGTGTAGGTGTGTGCCAACAAGCAAGCCCACTGGCTATTCCTGATAGTTCTATGCCAACACATTCTATCAAATTAGAGTAATTAATATTGTTTTTTTCCTTTGGTGCCTCACTCCCTTTGTCCAGTACTATAGCCATCTTTCCCTTTGGTTTCCAAGGCCTTCTTGTCAGGGAAAGGAAGACTAAGGAACCATAAACAGCTTTGGACCACCTTGGCCTCCTAGAAGTGCCAGAAATCACTTTCACAGTTCATTGGCCTGAATTAGTCACATGAGATCAATACACTCATCAAGGAGAAGCTTAGGGGAGCATGGGCAATGTTTTATTGAACACCATTAATCTGTACTATAGAGCGTAAGGAGCTAGCATGTTCCTTCCATGTTGTCTCAGCATCCCTTTTCTTTGACTATAATCTAAAAATTAAAATTTAACAATAAAATAACAGTCATATTCCACCAGCCCTAACAAATGTGAGGACTGTCATATTGTCCCCATCTGTTTATTTTTATAACAGCTTGAATGGAGCTATAATTTCCATAACATAAATTTTCCCTTTGTAAGAAAAGATTGAGTGGATTTTAATATATTCACAGAGCTGTAGAACCATTAATAATATGAAATATTAGAGTATTTCATGGCCTCATAATGCCCATACATATAAAATATTCTTAAATATTTTTGAGAAATTGACAGAGCATTTCCCACAGTTCTATTGTTGGGAGGGATGTTCTAATAGATACCTGCTGTGTCTAGTTGGTTTGTAGTGTTAGTCCAATTATGATCAGCTACTGAAAGTGGGGCAATGAATGGTTATTATTGGTGGATTGTCTCTCCCTTTAATCCTGCCAGATGTTCCTTCATGTATTTGGTATTGTATGCTATAATCTTAGCTTCCTGAGAAGTTGTTCCTTTCACTCTAAAAGCCCTTCTTTCTCTGTGTCACTTTTTGTTCAGTGCTGGGGTCAAGCCAGGACCTTGTATGCGCTGGACAATTGCTTTATCCCTGAACTACACCTCTATTCCCTTTTCTTAACATAAAATATTTTGCCTGGCATCAGTACCACTATTTTTGCTACTTTGGTTACTGTTAGAATAATCATATTTTCTTTTAATATTTTGTATCTTTGAACTTAATGTATGTCTCTTTGCTAAAGTTTATCATGTTTACATCTTTGCCTCTCTAGAATTTAATGTAGTTTATGAGGTAAAGCTTTGATTTTTGATTTTTTTCCTAGCAAGCTACCCAATACAAACAAAAAAAAATCCTAATTCTTCATTGATTTGAAACACCCGTTATATAGTATATATTGGGTCTTTAGAGGGCTTATTCTATTATAACTTATGTAAATGGTTTAGTTATCAATAGCCTTATATTTCTATCAGTTTGTTTATTTCCTCGATATTGTCTTTCTTTCCCAGAAATTGAAATAGTTTTTTTTCATACAGTATATTCTCATCGCAATTTTCCTCCCTCGACTCCTCCTAGTTCCTCCCCACCTCCCTTCCCATCTGAGTCCACCCCCTTTCTGCCTTTTATTAGAAAGCAAACAAGAATCTAAGGGATAATAACAAAATGTAATGAGATAAAACAAAAACAAACACATTGAAATAGAACAAAACAAAGAGAAGGAAAAGACAACCCCTTTAGAATCACAAAGGTGAGGTAAGTAATAGAGTATTTTCTATAAATTTCACAAATACAAATGGTCTGAATATTGTTACTGTAATTCTTACTTGATAGCTGTTTTTTTGTATATAATATTGTTATGGTAATGTTAAAACCTTTCTTTTTAATTAGACAAAAGGGAGAAATGTGCAATATTCCTTTACACTGTGTGAATATATGTTACTATGATTGGTTTAATAAAGACTGAACAATTGCTGGACAGGATAAGGTTAGGGGGAGAGCCAAACAGAATGCTGGGAAGAAAGGTGGAGTCAGAGGGAGTAGCGAGCAGATGCCAAGAGAAGCAAGATGGACAAGCTGTACTGAGAAAAGGTATCAACCTATGTGGCAAAGCATAAATAAGAATTGTGGGTTAATTTCAATGTAAGAGTTAGCTAGTAACAAGTCTGAGCCATTGACTGAGCATTTATAATTCATATTAAGTCTCCATGTCTGTTATTTGGAGGTGACTGCTGGGACAGGAAAACTCTGCTTACAGATCACAATCAAGAATGCACATTCCATTCTAAATTATGAACAAATAAAGTGGACAAATGCCTTTCTTTCTCCCGTCCTTCTTCTCTTTATTTTTCTTCTTTTATATTTAGTTATTTATACTACAATGACTCAAAATGTGTTTTTTTAAGAAAAGGATTTTTCTAAAGAAAATTGTAAAGTTTAATTTTTGCTCATTTTAATACTTTTGTACAAAAGTGAGCCAGGCAGTGGTGGAACACACCTTTAATCCCAGCACTTGGGAAGCAGAGGCAGGTGGATCTCTGTAGGTCAAGGCCAGCTTGGTCTACAGTCGAGTTCCAGGACAGTCTCCAAAGCAACACAGAGAAAGCCTGTCTCTAAAAACAAAACAAACAAACAAGGAAACAAAACGTGCAAAAGTGAAAACAGACGCCATAACAGTGAAAATTATTTTTGATGGTAACATGAAAGCAGGATAGACGAAGAGCAGGAAATGGTGATGTACGTATTCCTGTAAATTCAGCCCTTCAGAGGCTGAGGCACAGAACACTAAGACAATTTGGGATCCACAGCTATATCCTATCTTAAAAAGGGAAAAAATAAAGACAAAAGAGAATGAGAAAGGCTGGTGGTAAGGTTGCTAATCTACTCTCTGAGCTATGGAGTCCTTAACTGGAGGTTGTTCATGTTGTTTAATTCTGGTTTCTCCAGAGAAGCTATTGAGGCTCAAAATCTGGAAACTGCAGGCTTCAGTTGTGTTTTGCTTCTAGAAAGGCCAGCCAGCACCACCTGTTTCTCTTGTTGCCTCTGCTGGAATCACTATTTTTAGTTTCATGCTTTTTTTCGTTAGTAACCTACTATTGTTAGAATGGCACATTTATTTTTAATGTGGGTTGATACTTTTACTTCAAAAAAAGATGTGTCTAGAGGAGGTGGATAATTTTCCTGTGTCAATCATGTATAAGCAAAATAACTCTGTGGGAAAAATAATTTGTTCTGGTCAAGCAAGGATTGAAGGGAAGATAATTGGTGGGGAAGCATATGGCTCCTCAGGAAGCAAAACTCAGCATGATACCCAAGTGTCCCTCCCCCACTCTGCCTCCATTTTATTTCTGACCTCTCCCCATCTCCAAAACAAACAAACAAGTAAATTAAATTCTCAAATACCTTACATTCCTTTTGTGAACGAAGTAGTCTAGTTCTATATTTGTGAGCCACCATAAACCTACAGTTAGGTTTTCAGTTGGGACATAAGCACAGGTTCTTTGGGCTCCAACAGAATTTTCTCTTCAGCCTACTTTGAGCAGGGAGGCCCTTCTTCGTTCAGAGGTGAAGCTGTGTACTTGCACAGTGTTCGTGGCTTTGTAAACTCATCCAACATTCTCAACTTCCTAAGTGAACCGGAAAATGGAGCGGTTAAGTGACCAAAACCATAGTGCTGCTCTTGTTTCTAAGGTCAGAGTCATTCAGTGCTGCTTAGCCACAGCTCACACCTCAGCCCGAAACTGTCAAGGACTTCTGGGCAGTGCAACAGGACAACTCGAGTCTTGGTTTGGTTGAGACCTAAGTCAGAGTTAAGGAAAGGAGCCAGATGCCTCCTCTTTGTAATCTGGGAGTCTGGATGTCCTGGGCTAGCATTGCTGATGAGTGACCGGTGTGAAGTCCTGAAGTGGGAGGGTGACAGCAAATGTTTTTAGAAGTTCTGATCACTGTTGCATTTTCCACTGTAAAAAGACAGACAGCTCTCCCCTGAAGGCTCTAAGAAAGGTTCTACAGGAGCAGCTGAGAGCGCTTAATCTGCCACCTTTCTGCTAGAAAACAAATACAAGAAAGAAAACTGCTTAGCAGTCTGTAGAAAGGAGCTGACAAAGTTCCCTGTTGGAAGAAACTTTCTTGAGGTGGTGGGGGATCTGGATCAGCGATATAACGTTTGGAACAGAGGTCATAATGGATTTGCGTGTGGCACAGCCTAATAGCAGGGAGGGTGAGGCCATGTGCCAGAGGACAGAACAAAAGCAATGAAAGCAAGAGAGACCAGACTGCCCGTGGAGCCAGATGCCTTTCTACTAGCACCGAGGTAAGGATACAAACTTCTCCTTTCAGCAGAGAAGCAGGGCGGATAACAACATGGAAAGGTCAGTAGTTTTTTTTTTCCCTTAAATACTAGTAACAAATTGTGCTAAGGAAGAAATTGGGAAAACACTTCCATTCACAGTGTCCATAAATGATTAAAACAGGACTAAGCCTAACCACGGGGGTGAGAGACCTCTATTAGTCAAATCCTTGCCTTGGTCTTTGCTTTGAGAAAATCCTAGACACTAGGTTCCCAGTGGAGAATCATGAGAGCCTACCTGATGAATTTCTATGCTTAGAAGTTCCTGTGCCAGTTTAGGAAAATAGTTCCTGTCCTTAAACCATCCTGTCTCTGTCCCTGTTCCCTTCAACCATGAAAGAGCTAGGGATGGGAGAACTGGGGAAATGGAAGCTAACAGGGTAGGACTGGAATACAAGAATTCTGCTTTAAACACCCTCTGCTAATGGCTGTGAGGATAGGAAAAAGGGGAAACTAAGGAATCACAGGAAGGGAAGGAGAGCTCTCATCATCTGGAAATCAAGCATATCAGCACAATTAGCAGCATTTCCTCTGAAGCTTTTCTATGTGTGGATGATGTTATTCTTATACAGAGATAATTTCAAGTTAATAATGTTAAAATAGCAGTAAACCATGCTAAGGCCTTAGAATGACATTTTTTTTTTCCTTTTCCTGGTATTTTCAAGGGATCTCATAAGACTTTTGTTTACAATAAAACACCTTTTCCTATGAACCCTGTGATCTATGATATCCTTATCAGCTCTAATCCTATCCAGCACACCCCAACAAGGACCCCATGACCCCAATTCAAGTCCTTAGTTACCCTTTGAAGACAGGAATTCAGAATCCACCAAAATCACATATGTGGCTATGTAAAAACAATGAGAGGCAACCCCAGAGGAAGCTCACATCTGCACTCTTAACACTTGAACTTAAATTTATGTTAAAAATCTGTTTGAGTAAGTTCTAACTCTGCTTCCTACTGACTCCCCCTGAAATTCTTTTCTGTGAAGTTGGGAATCCCGACAGCATTTGAATGAAGGGCTCTTAACTCCTCAGGCTGCAGGCGGCGGCAGCAGAGCTGTGTCCCAGGCCCTACAGCTGCTGATCTGATTTGCGCTATCTGAAAACAGAAAGCTGATCATCGTTCCACGTGTCCATAGAACAGGAAGAAACAAAGCTCACTTCACAGACTGTCCGAAGGATGAAGGCAGCTAACTCGAGAAAATGCTTGTCGCATGGTGGATGTGCTGACCGTTGGGTTTTCTCTCTCCTACAACATACATTGCAAGCTTCCCGAGGACGAAGACCAGATAAAACTCATACGTATTTCTCAGGTTCTTGGCAGGGAATCTGGGACACAGGAAATGCTCAGTGGATCATTGGATTGGAGGAGTGAGAAGAGCAGAAAGCAGTTGTCACGCCTCCATCCTCCCAGGCCTCACAGTGCTTTGAAAGTGAAACTGATAATTTGACTACTTGCATCCTGTTGGTCCAAGGCAGTGATCCTCAAACCTGCGGGTCTAGACCTTCTTGGGGGGAGGGGTAGAATGACCCTTTCACAGGGGTCACCTAGCAGATACCCTGCATATCAGAGATTTACATTATGATTCATCACAGTAGCAAAATTACAGTTATGAAATAGCAACAAAATAATTTAATGGCTGGGGGTCACGGCAACCTGAGGGGCTGTGCTAAAGAGTGGCAGGAATGGGAAGGTTGAGAACCACTGGCCCAAGAGCTGTGTCTAGGGCACTGCCGTCCATGTGGGAGTTCAGGCAATTACTGTTCTCCAAAAGACCCATCAATAATGACATCTTGTCTGTAAAAACTTACCTTCCTTGCTCCTTCAGCAGAATAGCTAGAAAGTACATGCTCTACCCAACCTACCAGAAAGCTGCCCTGAACTCCAGTGGCCAGATGTGGTCCCCTTGATACCCACTCTGGTGTTTCCTTCTTGCCTGTTTCTCTTGAGATCCCCTCCAGATAAACTACTTACACAGAAATCCCTGATTGACTCATTGGGGAAGCCAAATGATGGGAGACTAATTAAATTCGAAATGTTGGTGCCACATGAGGCTCTCAGGAGTGAGGCCATTCCCCTCTCGCCACATCCATCCCTCCTCTCACCTGGTTTGAGATCTTTGTATAAGCTGATTGTCCTTACTCTCGTTCACCCTAGGCCAGCACATCTGCCAAGTCTCAGCTGCCTTCGTGCTGGCCGTGGTGGCTCTATTTTAGCTGGCTGATTTCCAGGCCCCATAGCAGTCCTGTGACTGATGTGGCTAAGCAAATCGTGGCTTTTCTTGGCTCTGAGATGACCTCGGCTTGCTCAGGGCTTATAATCCTGATCCGATTTGCCTGCTGTCAAGAAGACAGTGGCTGAACATTGTTACATTTCTCTTGGATTCTATTAAGAGTCTCTGTATACTTGCTTGTGAGTCTGTATGCTCTCTGCTAAATAATGTACTGAAGAGTACAAAATGCCACTTTGCTATGGTGGGGAAATGTCAGTGGCTTTCCAGAGGGAGGCTCTTTCTCCCTTGGTCAGTTATCTTGAAGCTGCCCTCTCTCCAGTGGTAGAACCAGAGAAGAGGCCCAGAAATGGACATTTTGATGACTTGTAAACTACTAGATTTTAAGCCTGCTTTTCATGTTTTTCTAGGTTCTCTTATCTCTATTTTTCTCCACATCATTTACAACAACAAACTCTTGTGACTGTGTTGAATTATAAAGGACCAAAACGGATCTCTTCTTACTGGTTCTCAGCACTTTTGCTGGAGAGTCACAGGGCACAGAGGCCATGGTGATTACCAACTCAGCTTCCCTCACCACTTTCCAAGTCATCTGAGGTTTTGTTTGTGTTTGCTTTTGTGCTTTAAATAGGCTCCCTTTATGTTGTCTATGATGGCCTTGCTCTCGCTATTCATACCAGATTGGCCGCAACTTCAATGCCTCAGCTTCCCAAGTGCTGTGACCACAGAAGTATACACTGTACCTTGCTTCTTCACTTTGAGTTTCAAAAGGATATTCAAAGCTACCACTTACTTGTTTGTTTTATAAAATTACCTTTATTTTTAATTATGTGGGTGTTTTGCCTGCATGTATGTCTGTGCATTGTGTTCAGGCAGTGCCCAAGGAGGTCAAAAGAGGGTGTCACAACCACTGGGACTGCAGTTACAGATCATTGTGAGCTGCCATGTAGGTGCTGGAAATTAAACCAGGGTCCTCCAGAAGAGCAGGCTCTTAATTGCTGAACCAGTTCCCCTATCATTTATGATGTACCTCCTAGGTGCAAGACTGTTGCTACTTTGTTTGCATTCCTTATTTCATTTAAGTCTCATGCCAACTGTAAGATAGGTATTTTTCCCTCTTGTCTTGCACATCAGGAAACTGAAGCTAAAAGATTTCAAAAACAGCTAGAAAGGTATAAAGCTAGGATTCAAGTCTAGCCTTCAACAGAGGTCATGGGCCTAATGGCTTCTCCTCATCCACCGATCCCCCTGTTTAGTCTTAGGCCCCCGACTTTCCTGTTGGGATCCAGAAAAGCTAGACCTTTTCATTTATGCCATGAAGCTAATACCAGCTTCCACTTTTGCCACCCCCCTTTTCCAGGCATGACCTGCTGTGAAGAAGCACTGTTGTTCATCAGGACTTCAGTTTGCCCCCGAGATCATCCCTATGGAATCTATGTGTTTAGTCTATTTGTCATCTTCTCAGGCATCTGCATTCCTACTTCCCCTGAAACTACCATACACTCCAGTATGTGTCTAGAGCCAACACACCCAGCTTGTTCTCTCAAGAGGGAAGGACACCTTTGCTATAACACAAAGATGGTGACCTTTATCGAGGCCAGGACTAGATCACCAAGATGATAAATTTGTGGCGTAGTCTTAGATGACCTGTCCTCAGCATCCCCCTTTGGTACCCTTGACTAAGCAGAAAGTCTGGAGTTGTTTCTCTAGATCAGTTCTTAAGCTTTGTCCTCTCTCGATCACAGCTGTGTGGGAAATCTGCATTAGCTCTTGATTTGGATGAGGAAACTCTTTATTTGGTGAGGATAGCTTGGCTTGAACCTGTGGGTAGGTTTCCTGATGGTCCAGAGCCTACCCATGGCGATTTGTAAGCAAGAAGATCAGCATGGCAATAATTAGGCCAATCACAAATAAATCCCAGTATGGTCCAACGGTGCTGTCTACTTTCAGCCATTTCCATCTCATGGTAAACTGCTGGCAAGAGGCATTCAGTCAAAACCAAAACCAAAACCAAAACCAAAACCAAAACCAACAAGCAAATACACAGTCCCAGCACCTGACTGTAGTCAGAACCAGCTCTTCTCACAAGCCTGCCACTGCCACCCTGCCCCCAGCCCGCCCCCTGCTCCCTTCCATCTTAGAAGATGCGATCTATTTCAGGGTAGAGCCCATACGTGGGCTTAATTACCACCACTAAAATAACCACAAAGTTGTATAAAATGTAGCTGGACAAGGTGGCGCTTGCCTGTCATCCCTGTGCTGGGAAGCCTGAAGCAGAAGGGTCTCAGATTTGAGGTCAGCCTGGGTTACATAGTGACTTCCAGGTCAGCCTTGATTATGTCATAAGGCCCTGTCTCAAAAAAATTAATGTCTATGTTTAAGAAATGCAGCTCTTTGTATCGCTTGCCACCTGCCATCTGCTCACCCGTCTCAGATTCTGATGGCAGGAGCTGTGTTTTGAACAAGTATATATAGCACATCTCCGCTTAAGGCTTTGAACACAGCGTGTGCGGGAAGAGTATCTGCTGAATTAATTCACTGGTTGTACTACACAGTGTCAACACATGCTCAACAAGCAGAGTTGCCGTGTGCTAAGTACAAGACTTTGCATTCCACTTATCAAAGAAAAGTTAGCTAAATAAAAAAAAAATTTTTTCCCTTCGTAAGCCTCATCATTTTGTCCCAGAGTTTCTTAGTTTCTAGAATCGATTTGAGACAAACTTACGTTAAAAAACAGGATATCTTGGAGCAGATGCACAGTTTCCAGCTTCATAAGGGCAAAGAACACAGGTATGTGAGCATCCGGGCTTGTCTGAGCAGCCATGTCGTACAATCTTCGGGCCAGATGAAGGTCCTGGAAAGAAAGCATCCTGTCTCTATCAGGCACAGATTCTTGAGAAACAGAAACCGTTGTTAGAAATATCACAGTTTCTATTTGGTAGGTAGAATGGGCCCACGAAATTGTCCATGCCCTCATCATGCCTGGGGCAGACAGGGAGATGGAAAGTATGAGAGGAACTCAACTTTGCTGGGTGCTGGGGTGCGGGGAATCACAGGGAAAGAATCAGAAGCAACTCAAAGAGCCAGCCAGCACACAGGGGGCTTGGTCTTAACACCGACAGAGAACTTAGTTTACTAACAACCTGAATCAGATCGAAAACACATTCTTTCCCATTGCCTCTAGTACAGAATTAGCCTTGATTTTAGTCGTACGAGACCATAAGCAGAGTCAGGCCATTTAGACTCTTGACCTACAGACCATGAGAAATCAGCATGCTGTGAATATCATCTGTGATGGAAAACTAACACAGGCCTTGAAAACCATTCTTATATCATCTGGGGTTAGTTAGCTCCTACTTGAGAACAAAGAACTTGAGGTGCCACGAGTACAGATCCCTATGTGTAGATAGCTAATAATAATCATACAATCTCTGTAGTATGTATCATAGAATTTGTTTATTTATTTGTCTTTTTCCAGGTCCTTGACTGTCTTGGACTATCTGTTCAAAAATAAGCTTAATAAGGTGCCTACTACATAGTAGGGCTGTTTTTTTTTTTTTTTTTTTTTTTTCTCCTAAGCTCTTTATTCTTTGGACTTTTGAGGGGAGGTTGTCACCCAGCTCCCAAATAAATCACACACACAGAGGCTTATTATTACTTATAAATGCCCAGCCTTAGCTTGGCTTATTTCTAACCAGCTTTTCTTAAATTATGCCATCTTTCTCTTGCCTCTGGGCTTTAACTTTTTCTTCTGTATATCTTATTTCACTCTTACTCTGTGGCTGGCTGACAGACCCCTTCTTTCCTCACTCCTTGATCTCTCTTTCTTACTTTTTCTCCTTCTATTTATTCTCCCTGCCTGCCATAACACATCTTAAAATAATATAGGGCTTCAATAATTCTTATGAAATGAATGGGTGGGCTATTTTATCTTTCAGGTTGGAATCTGATTCCTGAAATGATGTGTTATCGTATTCTTTGGGGGCCTTTTCCTTATTGAGTTATGCCAAGGCAGATAGTTATTTTCCAACTACGTATGGCTTATGTTATTTTATTTTTGTCTTGTTGCTTAACATTGATAAAAAAGACTTCTAAGGAATATTCCTTTAAAACATTTTTACATTCAGTGTGTGTGTGTGTGTGTGTGTGAGTGTGTGTGTGTTATCGTTCTCAAGTGGAGTACAGAGGCTGACTTTCAGGACTTGCCCCACCATGTGTGTTTCATAGATTGAACTAGGTCATAGGTCATCAGGCTTGGTGACAAACTCATTTACCTACCGAGTGTCTCTCTGGCACAGTATTGTTTTCAAAGCATCTTTCCCAGTTGGGTACCTATGGACTAAGGAGAGTTTTTTTCTTTTTTTTCCCAAGAAATTCATTTTGGTTTTGGTTTTGGGAATTGAATTCAACACTTCATACATACTAGACTACCACCAAGCTGCATCCTCAAACCCAGGTGTCTTTTTAGGCTTCAGTACTTGTGAGTTCTTAGGCCCTCTGCTAATCCTTGTCCTATGTAATGTCCCTCAGCTGTGTTCTGCTCTCTGCATTAGCTCCCTCCTTCCCCCTCCCTCCTTTCCCACCCCTAAGAAAGCAGGGTCTCACTATGTGATCCATGCTTGACCTTGGACTCACAATCTTCCAGACAGCCACCTCCTGAGGACTGGGATCACAGGTGTGTCACCATACCTGGCTCACTTCTTCCTTTTAATTTTTTTGTTAGTTTTGTTTTTTAACTGTTTTTACTGCATTATATACTTTTCTTCGCTCCCCTCCCTTTCTCCCCTCTCGCCTTCTACCCTTTCCTGTGACCTCCATGCTCCCAATTTACTCGGGAGACCTTTTCTCTTTCCTTTTAGATCCACGTATGTCTCTCTTTGGGTTCTTTTCTTTGTCTAGGTTCTCTGGGGTTGTGGATTGTAGGCTGGTTTTCTTTGCTTTATGTCTAAAAGCCACTTATGAGTGAGTTCATATTATATTTGTCTTTTTGGGTCTGGGTTACCTCACTCAATATGTTTTTTTTTTCTGGAGTCATCCATTTGCCTGAAAATTTCAAGACGTCATTATTATTATTATTATTATTATTATTATTATTATTATTATTATCTGCTGAGTAGTACTCTATTGTGTAAATGTACCACATTTTCTTTATCCATTCTTCAGTTGAGGGGCATCTAGGTTGTTTCCAGATTCTGGCTATTATTACAAATAATGCTGCTATGAACATAGTTGAGCACATGCTGATCTCCAAAATATAAAAGAACTCAAGAAACTTGACATCAAAAGAACAAATAATCTAATAAAAAAAATAGGGTACAGACCTAAACAGAGAACTCTCAACAAATGAATCTCAAATGGCTGAAAGGCATCTAAGGAAATGCTCTTTAGCCATAAGAGAAATGCAAATCAAAGTAACCCTGAGATTTCATCTCACACCTGTCAGAAAGGCCAAGATCAAAAACAATCATGACAGCTTATGCTGGAGAAGATGTGGGGTAAGAGGAGCATTCCTGCATTGCTAGTGGGAGTGCAAATTTGCATAGTCGCTTTGGAAATCAGTATGGCGACTTCTCAGAAAAGTAGGAAACAATCTACCTCAAAACCCAGCAATAGCACTGTTGGGTATATACCCAAAGGATGCTCATTCATATCACAAGACATGTGCTGGCTCATTTCTTAAAGACTTCTAAAGCTTCAAAGTCTGCTAAATAAATTTGTTGGAAGCAAAAAAAGAACATTCTCACCTGAAGTACTTAAAATTCAGAAGATTGGGACAAATCTTCCCAGCACGAAAGAAAACAGATGCTGTAAGGCCTAGCCTGTGTCTTAGTTTCAGCTGAACATAGGTGAGCACATGTGTTATGAATGAGCGTCATAATGTGAGCAATCACCTTATCAGGTGTATGTGATAAACATACAGACGAGTGAAGGAGAGTCAGACCGTAACATTCTAGAATTAGGTATCTTAAACCTGGGAATATACTGAAGGATTTGAGGGGAAGGAATACATAGCCCAGACTATATTTAGAAGAAAAGCGGTATATGAGGCTGTTGTTATCAAGAACAGTTAAGTCAAAGAAGGCACTGAATTTCAGGAAAGAAGTCGAGGAATTATATGCCAGGAAGGTGTTTTCAGTTTGTGTGTGTGTCTGCATTGCCTTTGGGACAGTAAGGGAAGTAATGGTTTGAAGGACTTAAACTTTATCCACAATATCATAGTAGTGGTAGATGAATTGAGCATCCCTTAAGGTAATGCTAACACTCATAACAAACTCCCTGAATTCAGGACACTGAACACTGAAAGGTTTGTTTTTACCTTTAATGAGCATTTTAACATGGGTGTTCCTGGGTGGTAGAGGATTTTTTTTTCCACTCGTAATTAAGAAACTCTGCGTTTCCCCCAGAACCTCTGCTTTCTGCTGTGATCCATCAACAAAGTGCAAAATGGCCAGGGAGAAACTGCTTTTATGTATTGGCTGCCTTAGAACAAATGGCATCTTTCTCTTAAGCAGTTGTGGGGTGGGGTGGGGGAGAAGGCACATGATGCGAAGGATGTTGGGAAATGTAGTCCAAGTAGGTAGGCATCCTTCCATAAATATTCTAAAGGCTAACAATTATAAGTCTCTAATGGGCAGAGGTATTTCTGGTATAAATGCAATGGGGGAATAGCAGAATTGAAGGCACCAGGTAGCCTTTGCAACAGACCAACGTAAAAAAAAAATCAGAACTGATCCAGAGTAGAGACAGTTGGAATAGCCAGGAGAAATGGATAGCAGGCTTTGTTCATAGCATAGCTTCTGAAGTAATTAAAAAATAGAAACTGCAGAAGAGTTTCATAGTAATTTGTGAGCAGAATGCTCGCGTTTTCAAGTTCCTATCCTCAGTTAATTTTCCTTCAGGCATGTGGGACAGCTCTATCCTTACAGCAAGACAACCACCATCTTCATCAGGTGAGCCTAGTCTGCTTGCAAAGGATCCTTACGCTGGGCCTGTAGAGTGTTGATACTCCCTGACAGCAGGGAGTTGGGGAAGTTCACTGGGTCCTCAGTTACTGTCTAGCTACTTCTTACAGCCCCATTGGTAAGTCTGTCCTATTTGCATGTGGCCTCAGGGAGGCGCTAAAGTATATAGGCTTGGGAAGCTCAGGGGGAGGGGTCCATCTTTTTGGCTATGGAGAAGCCAACGTCCACACTTGATGAAAACTTGCCCATGTGGTTGCTTTGGGGTCACCAACTGTCCTGTCAGCGACTCCTGACCCATGTTCTGTAAATAAAGCACTACACTCCTCACCCCAACTCATTAGTTCCCCTGGGGTGAACTGTAGAGGAGCCATTCTTTCTTGTTTTGTCCTTGGGAGTTTAGAAGGTGTTGGGGGTGTGTGTGGCGGGGGTTCTGTTTACATCTCTGGCAGAAGAGAGGTTTGGTAAACAAGGCATTGTTTTATGTTCCTACAGCGACACAGTCTACCCTAACCCTGTGTTTAGATCAAGCTGCCCACTGAGCTGAGGTGCTTCTCAGTGAAGCTATTAGAATAGGCATTTGTGTTACCTTAGGCCCACCGTCTGTTCCCAAAGACAAAAGCGCACACCAGAGGCTCATATTTTTACACCAACTCCCCACTTTCCTCCTTAAATTCAGGGGTTTACCAATCATGTTTCCACCAACCTTCTTACATTCTCAGAGACTCTCTGGAAATGACATTACCCTCATTTTTGTCTCACTGGTTTGCACAAGGATTTACGGTAACAAGAACTGTGGTGTGCCACACTGATGAACTGCTACGGTGAGGACAAACGCTAGAAAGGCTGTTCTCCTAATTGCTTTGGAATAAGTTTGGGGGTTGAACTCATCAGAAAGCTTGTTTTTGAAAATTAGAGTCACTTTACTAATTTGTCTGAGATGATAAAATTAATAAAGTTTGCCCTGAACACTTGGTAATTATTTTTCTAATTGCTAAACGAGGAGCTTAGTAAGGACAAAGCATAGTGACCTCTCACCAGCTGAATCCAAAGTTTTGATAGAGGTCCTAGAGCAGCCCCTGGGTTCTAGTCTGTCTGTCTTTCTTTCTTTCTTTCTTTCTTTCTTTCTTCCTTCCTTCCTTCCTTCCTTCCTTCCTTCTTTCTTTCTTTCTTTCTTTCTTTCTTCTTTCTTTCTCTTTGGTTTTTATTCATCTCCAACTGCACTCTGGTTTTTAATGTAGATGCTTTCTGTCAAAACAACCAACCCACCAACCCACCAACCCACCAACCAACCAACCAACCAACCAACCAACCAACCAACCAACCAAAAACCCATGAGACCTCCAGTGAGGAAAACTGATCAGTTTGATCACAGTGAATGACCTGTGAGTTAAGAGGAAATCTGGCAGGAAAGAATAGAAAAGGGACAGAGAGAAGAACCTGTGGCTAGTTTTTTTGCGTGTGGAATGGATGTCCCAACAGCTGCTATCTGAATAGTGAAGGAAGGGCCCAGCAGAGAGGGTCACTGGTGGGTATGGAGGAAAGAAAATCAAAGCCACTGGTACGGTCCAATGCTGGGCCCTTGACGGTCCTCTCCTGCAGTCTTGGCCACGTGTCATGAGGGGATGCGCCACTGGGCCTCTGGGTACACAGGAGAAAATGGTCTCACTGTGCTGAGGATGTGGCTGTTAAGAGTGAGCCCTGTTTTGAATCACCCTGGGCAGGAGAGCTAACTTAGTGAACACACTGAGTGGGGTCATTTGTACATTTTCTGTAAACAACGCTTCTCTTGGGTTTTGGTGTTTTATATGAGGACTTAATGATCTTGTTGAAACCTTAGCAGATGTTCAAATTCTCTTCTGATCCAAGTGACGGTTATTCCACATAGTGTATCACAACAAAGCCTTTTCACACAGGCTTGTTCATTTAATCCTCTAAGCGGGAGGGTAGGCCAGGTATCATTAGCTCTGTTTCAGTGATGTGGCTGGTGGTGGGATGTGGAGAGTCAACAAATGACATTCAGAGAAATATCCAGTTTAGCATTCGGTCCTGTCCATTTTACAATCAGAGGTAGCTCACCTCTGCTAGGAGTGGGGAAATGGGTTGGATTTGGAGTTGGCAAGTTATTGCTCAGGGCTGACTGATGAAAAATGGTTGGGCAAAGGCAGGCTGCAGCGAGGACAAGACAGTGTTGTCTGCATGACCCAGCAGTCAGGGCCGGAATAGGAAGCCTTTGGCTGTAGAGAGCACTAGCTCAGCGGTTCTCAGGAAACTCCCTACCAATAATCCTCAGCCGGACAGAAGAAGAGAGCACAGAGAGCCAGGAGGCTCCACGGCACTTCACTCTAGAACTATTTAGGAACAGAAGCACCATGAAGAGAAACGTGCTTTGTTGCTCAGAATGACTCATTGTCGGTCCCATTTTTTTTTCCTGAAATTGTTTGGGATCAGATATGCCTTGCATAAAATTCTGGATCCACCACTAAGGAAACTCTGCAAAATGATTTTATAACTGCAGCGTGGATTTCTGATACTCACAAGGACAGAGTGCTTACATGAATATAGATATGTATGTATGTATATATGTACATGTATATCACACCTAACCAAAACTGGTTAATATTGACATTTAACATACCTGCCTCCTCCTTTCATACTCATAATACATCTCTGACTAACCACACCCGCTGCCTAAGGGACTTTTTTCCCACTAGCTTGCACTGTTAGGGCGCTCTTTTATTAGTGAACATGCCTCAAGCCAGATGTGGGCTCTATAACCTCTTAGGTGTCTTTAGAGTGCCCAGCATGGTGTCATAGAGATGATGACTGCTTTGTAAGATGAATGCATGCCACCTAAATCTATAGCCCAGGCCTCGTTCCACCTTCCTGTTATAGCTGACCATTTAGGAGATGGTGGAGATGTCAATGCATAAGTCACATCAATGAAGAGGTGGAGACTGGGCTCACCACAAAAATATGTGTTGGGAAAAGGAGGGATACATGAATCAGATTGGCCCAAATTAGATTTCTTCTATTCATTAATTGTGTAGTTGGAGGACATGAAGGCAATAGTGTAGTTATATGTGTTAGCACAAGGGAGAGGGACTCTTTTCTTTCTTCTACATTAATGGCATCGATGAAATTCCAAACATTTATAATTTTTTTCTTCTTACACAGCTGTCATTTCTAGCTTTGAAAAAATGCAATTACCTTTGCGATACCCAAGCCGTGCTCATACATATAGGCCAGATTGAACATGGCTTGTGCACTGTGATGCTTGTCTGCTGCGATGCTGTAGTGAGTGGCTGCTGTTTCATAGTCTTTCTTAGTACCATAGCCGTAGTAATGGTAATCTCCAATTTTCACCCTAGCAAAAGCGTTCCCTGAGAGGAAGACCGGAAAGAGAGAATAATAACACAGAGATTCGTGTACAGTCCTCTGTAAGTCCACCTAGTAAGCTGCAAAAACACCAAATACGTACATTTACATGCATATGTACACATGAGATAGGCAATATCTCACAGGTAAGATTACATGTACTGTATGAAAGTCAAGACACAAATATGATGCTAGTCATGTTTATTGCAGGATAATATTCATGATTATAATGTTCTGAAAGAAATACTAAACTACACATAAATTCCTATTTGGAGATAGGACAGCAACTATTGGAGAACTGGATCCCATCTTTCCTGCTTCTAGAATTCCTCTCTAAAACTCTACTCTCATCTAGCCCCATAAGGGCAAAGCAAGAACTCCAAGGCTCTTAATTACCTAAATTGTTCTGGAGCCCAGTATGGTACTTGATAAATATTTATGAAATGATCATGCTAGGATATTTTTAGAAAATGCCTTCCCTGGAGCTAATTTAGGATATTACTTTCCAATAAACATGGATATATCATGGACGGAGGAAATCACATTACTTTCAAAGAGTTGTGGCCACTTAGAAATGGCTTTTGAGGGTATGTGTGTATCACAGGAGATGGCCATGCTTCTGTTTCCTAAAAGAATGTGGGTTGAGAGGATTAGGGAGAATTTATGATGGACATTTGTCTCAGCTGTGGCTAACCCTTCACAAAATCCAGGCTTTCTTGGAAAATGGAAACCAGTGTATTAGGGTCTGAGGTATGTCTTGACATATAGGACTCCCTTCCAAAATTCTTTTCCAATTTGGTCCAGTGCTGTGGATTTCTTTTAAATTTCTACCTTTGGTTAACAAAATTCCTCTAAACTTCTAGTTCAAACACAGACACTTGAAAGATATGTGACACTATGAGCCATCTTTGTTTCCCTCTGAGAAGAGCCAACATTTTAAAACTCATAAGCTGATGAAGACATTAGCTTTCAGATTTTGCTTCCTACATGATTCACACAAAATGTACAGGCAAGTGGGAGCGAGGGCCAATAGGGATGTCACTGAGGGCTAACTACAGAGGCCAGGAGAGACATGAGGCCCCAAAGAGAAACCTACTCCATCTCTAGTTTTGTTCCAATCTGTCATGCTGACTCCCAAGGTTACTGCTTGGCCATAGTCACAAAGGGATGGGACACCTGTGTAATCTTAAGCTTTGCAGTTAAGAAAAGGATCTCCCAAGTCTCTGAGAATGGAGGACAGTGACCAAGCTTGTGCTCAGAGCCACAGTACCCGAATGAGTGCATGTGGCAGTTCTGACAGGCTTCTGGGTAGATCTGTTGACTAGAGATGTCTACTTCAATCCCACAGCTGCAAGGTGGTTCTGGGCCCTGATGTCTCAGTAGCTCTTCATATGAAGAAGCGTTAGTGACTAATTGGAATTCCATTATTTGAATTCCTACCTTTTGTGAGCTACTCAGCAGCCATAACTTTGAGATGGGTATGTCTAACCTTTTGTCACAGGATTATTTTGAGCAATCTAGCTAGTGTGTGTGTGTGTTCTATTTAATATTAATGTCTCTTCATTTTCTGCTTCTTTTTTCTTTGGTCCAATTTCTACACCATTTCCTGGCTTGAAATAAACATGTATCTGTTGCAACCGAGCTGATTTGCTATGGCTGAGAGATTGCTGGTGTTGTTTTCTCGCTCCAAATAAGGTCTTTATTGCATTTTACAAAACATAGAATTTCTCGCTAAAATCGCATTGATGGCTCGCTGCTGCGTTACCAGCTCAGCTGGGTCTGCGAAGGCACCACTGTGGTTTTTTTCCCTCTGCTTCATATTAGCATCAGCTGAGAATCATTTTTTTATCCTATTACTTCCTGTTAAAAGGGATGATTCAGCCTTAACAGGAGATGATTTTCAAGAAACCTAATTGGAAATAAAATTGCTCTCTTATTGCAAGAGTTCCACACACATCCAAATGCCAACCATGACAGCTGTGCCACATCGCTCTGATTTTAATACTATAATTCTAGGGGGGGGAAATTGGAAGGGACATGGTGATGCAAATGCCACCTGCCAATGCTGTTCTGAGCAATGATAGTTTACGTTCCTTACCACGTGTGAAACCAGCAAGTAGGAAGGCCTGGAGGGTGCCAAGAAAGGATCTTCCCACTTTTTAAAAAAATTCTAACATATTGATAGTTAAATATCTGAAGTGTGTTGTCATCATCAATGTCTCATTTTAGAAGAGAAGTCAGATGTAGACGGCACATAAAATTACTTTTGCCTACAGACTCAGAGACACAGGTCACATCTCAGATCGGCTCAGCAAACAACTCAGCCAATGAATGGCTCAAGCCAGCCCCAGATAATTGTTTTCTTGAGTAAAATTATCCTGTTTCGAACAACAGTTCTGGTACCATGGAGACAGAGACACATTCTGAGGGCTTGCTAAACTGAGAGACTTTGAGAATAATGAAGAAAATGAATGCTCAGAAATGACCTCTCACAGCAGAGCAATTTGAAGTGCCCCCTGCTTGACACCCTGTACCTCTGTGCCTCTGTTCTCAACCACACAACTGAAGCAAATCAGAGGACTAGCCATCGACGTGGTCCAGCTATATGCCTATTTTGATCTGTTTTATACCTTGGATGGCGGCTCGGTTCCATAGCAGAAGTGCCATTGGATACATCTTCTCTTTCCCCAGAATTTTAGCCTTTTCTAAAAGAAAAAGGAAAAAAAAAAAAAAGAAGGAACTATTCCATTAAAAAGGCTTAAATGAGGACATAGTAAGCCATTTTTGCATACGCATCGTTGGGGAATTGCGAAGATTTTATCTTACTAGATTCCAAGATGAATGCTGAATTGCTTTGAGCGACTTCGTATCCCATTTCTGCGAGCAGTGCGTACTGAACGAGAGAAGAGTCTACATCGCCATCCTTATAGGCAAAGTAGGCTGTCAGGAATTTCTCAGCCCAGTGGCCGAGTTCGCAGACACCTTTGTAAAGCTGAAGGTGGAAAAAGGAGTCAAACGGGCTGGTTAGCTTCAGCCCACACAGTGATCTGTGGTCCTCGTCTTCAGCTGCTGATGGCTGAGCAGACAAGAACTTTTTTTCTAAAACAGCCTGGCTTTTGAAAATCATTGAGGGTGAAGAACTAATACGTGTATAGGCACACAGATTCTCAGGGTAGCTTTGTCTCTAGCGAATTGTTCTCCGGCTCCTTTTAATTTGTGTAATAAACTTTCCTGGCTTGGAGGCTATTCAAGAGGATAAGAATATCAATCTGGAGGGTTTTGTTGTTGATAGTGTCATTTTCCAGGCTCCGGTGCTCTGCGCGGATGAGGCTACAGCTGATGTGGGAATGAGGCGGAAGGGAAGGCAGCGCCTGAGGGTATAGGTGACGTGACGGGGAGGGAGGTGTGCGGAGCTCCATGGGGACAAATGTCAACTTAGCTGAATAGCCCTTATGTAACCAAAAGAGGTTAGCCATACATAATTCATTAGGAAGTTGGCAAAGGAACAAATCTAAAGATAGATTATTAGCTGGGAGCTTTTGAAATGAGTTTCAGAGGGACCAGATTGTAACGTGGAGGTGTTTGTACTGATGCAGCGGACGTATTTAATAAATCAATGAAGGGCATTAAGGTCCGGAAAGCATTCTTTTGAAAAGTACATTACTGGCTCAGGCCGAAAGAACCCACTTTCTCAATTGTCATCCGAGTCATCTAAAATCTAAGGACCCTGTTTTCTGGGAAGGAATGGGCTACGTTTCCTAGACTAAATCAAGCCTGCCTTTCCTGAGGAGTGACTCCCATCTCACTGGGAGTGCCAGGTCGCTCTGGTGGTTTGACTCTGAAGGCTGAAGCCCTTCTAAATTCCAGAGGCAGATTGTGACTGCAAGGAGGAGCCAGACTCCAGAGAGGAGGGGCTCATTGTTCGCCTTCTCTCCCCCAATTGAAGTTACACTATCATTTCTCCTCCTGTCAAATGGTGGTGTTCATTGCCAACAGCAAGAGAAGATCTGTGTAACAAAAGCGGCCTCCCCACTCCGTGTGACCCCAAGTTTACCTCCACGGCCGTTCTGCATGATCTTAGCACCCCGGTTCCAGTTGCGTACATCTCGGCTAGGTAGTAAATGGCGAGAGGCTGCCCGCTCTGAGATGCCAAGTAGAAATATTTGAAGGCAAGTTTATAATCCTTCCACACTCCAGAGCCGGCTGAAAACGAAAACTCTTTTAAGCCACTCTTTTTTTTTTTTTGGAAAAGCATTTTATGGATATAATAGTCGTAGTGATACCCAACATGTCTAAACAGGATGGGGAAAACCCTAAAACCGTAAGTAAAGCTACTTGAGAGTCACTATTTTGGGGGGCAAGTCTATGATCTTTACACATTCAGAAAAATTAAGAAACAAGTGCTACTCAGTTTCATGTACAGAGGAAGACAAGGAAATGTGTGTCACAGGAGTTTTTTTTTTAATTGAAAAAAAATTCTTGCCTCCTCCCAGCCTCCCATTTCCCTTCCCCTCCTCCCGCCCCTCTCCCCCTCCCCCACTCCTCTCCCCCTCCCTCTCCAGTCCGAAGGGCAGACAGGGTTCCCTGCCCTGTGGAAAGTCCAGGGTCCTCTCCCCTCCATCCAGGTCTAGGAAGGTGAACATCCAAACTGGCTAGGCTCCCACCAAGCCAGAACATGAAGTAGGATCAAACCCCCGTGCCGTTGTCCTTGGCTTCTCATCAGCCCTCATTGTCCGCCCTGTTCAGAGGGTCCGGTTTTATCCCATGCTTTTTCAGTCACAGTCCAGCTGGCCTTGGTGAGCTCCCAATAGATCAGCCCCACTGTCTCAGTGGATGGGTGCACCCCTCGTGGTCCTGACATCCTTGCTCATGTTCTCCCTCCTTCTGCTCCTCATTGGGACTTTGGGAGCTTAGTCCGATGCTTCAGTGTGGGTCTCTGTCTCTATTTCCATCCATCGCTAGATGAAGGTTCTTTTGTGATCTTACTGTCATCTTCTCTCTCTGTGTCTTTCTTCTCTCTCTCTCTCTCTCTCTCTCTCTCTCTCTCTCTCTCTCTCTCTCTCTCTCTCTCTCTCTCTCCTCTCTCTCCATGTAGATTTCAACCAGCCACAAACACAGAGCAGGCGAGTCCCAGGTCCAGGAAGGGCAGCTCTGTCTGAGGTCATGATGGGAGGAGAGGCAGAGGCATTTGGTGCTGGGCAGAGTTGGTACATCTCTAGCAGGTGAGATTCTTGGCTCAGCTCTTTTGTTAACTGTTATTCCTCTTTCTGAGTCATTCCCATCTAGGGACTTCACTTGCAAAAAACAAAGGGGCTTTCCCCGGATTGGCTTCACATTCCCTCCTAGCTCAAAAGTTTCATGGTTTTTAAAAGTGATGCCACACAGGAATTAAGCCAGAGCCAGCCTGGCATGGGGGCACACTCCTGCAATCCTAACATTCCAGAGACCATGGCCAGAGGGTGGCCAGTCTAAAGCCAGCTCAGGCTACATAGTGAGACTCTATGTCTAAACAGATAAGTAAATAAGTAAAATTTGAAAAAATTAAAAAGGAGCTAGAAGTCTGGTGACAGATTGCTTGGAATTGAATCCCAGCCTGACTGTGTCATCTTGGGTAGAATGTGTGGCCTTGATATCACCCAGTCAGCTCAGCTATAAGCTGTGGGGTGTCCATATGTTGAGAGAGTAAAATGAACTGGAACATGCAAAGCCATTGCTATTATTCTCTCCTAGAAGCTCTAGGAATTGGACAGATTGTAAGCTGAGGACTTGGAGCAAATTAGGAGAATATGATGTCAAACACGATAAAAAAAAAAAAGGCTGTCTTAGCTGGACCACAGTGGCAAACATCAGTCTAGCTGGATCACAGTGGAAACATCATCTTAGCTGGACCACAGTGGCAAACATCAGTCTAGCTGGACCACAGTGGAAACATCATCTTAGCTGGACCACAGTGGCAAACATCAGTCTAGCTGAACCACAGTGGCAAACATCATTTTAGCTGGGCCACAGTGGCAAACATCATCTTAGCTGGACCACAGTAGCAAACATCAGCCTAGCTAAACCACAGTAGCAAACATCAGCCTAGCTAAACCACAGTAGCAAACATCAGCCTAGCTGGACCACAGTGGCAAATATCAGCCTAGCTGGGCCACAATGGCAAACATCATCTTAGTTGGACCACAGTGGCAAGCTTCAGCATAGCTGGACCACAGTGGCAAACATCACCTTAGCTGGACCAGAGTGGCAGACATCAGTAGACTTCTTGACTAGATGTGACCTACTAGAGAGAGTTGGCTGTTGCCTTGGTTCCTTCTCTGACATGAAGAACTTGGTGAGGGCATGTTCAGACATCTGGGGTTTGTCCTGACTTCTCACTCTTTTAACTCCCGCAGGAATTATTACAAATCTCCTCTCCATCTGAGCTCCTTACTGTAACTGCCTTGCTATTGCTCTAAGAATGCAGTATTTTTGCCGGTGAAGGACAACTTCATCTTGTCTTTCCTCACTGACCTCTACCTCACCATCTTACCCCAGTTTGTGGATCTGTGCTTCCGCTCTCCCTTCAGTGCTGCAGGCTGAGAAACACCACTTCTCTATCAAGACCACGAGGCCTCCGCCTACCTGGGATCAATCAGATCTTAATGCCGCCAACTTTTCCCAGAACCTCCTTCTATCAGTTATAATTATGTTCATGTCTCATCATTTAATAACAATTCCTTCTTGGGTGTTGTTCCCTTCAGTTCCTTTTTTTTCTCTTTTCAAGATACATTTTGAAATATTATTTTTCTTTTTTCTCTTTTTGTATTCACACCCTGACCCACTGTCAACTGTGCTCGTTCAAATAAATACAATAATCTCACCAATCAACACAGCAATTCTACATATTGACTAAGTGATAAGGATACCAATTAATTTTTCTTCCCTCTTCGTTCCTCTCTCTTCCTTCTCTTTTCTCCCTCCTGCCTTTTCACTTCCTCCTCCCCTTCGCTCTGTCCTTCCCACACAGTCTTCCTCCTCCACTATTCTATTGCCAGACCTTGTGCTACATTATCGTTGCACACTATCAGTGACATGTACACGGCATCTGGAAAGTTCCACCTTTTTGCCCTTTTGGATTCCTCTCAACCTCTCCTCCCCTTCCAGGCTTTTGTTCTTTTCTTGATAGCCACTCTTCTTTGGCTTAACATTTCAAGATGCCAGAAAGGATCACCAGATTTATGAGCATAGCCACATCTCCTCTTTTTCACATTTTTTCTTTTTCCTTTGCAAACTCAACTACTCTTGGCTTACACCAATACGTTCATGTCTCAGATCTTTCTCCTCAGCCTAGTTCTCTCTCAAGAGTGCCATTGTTATTTCTGGACATGTGTGCTGGAAATTACAGGAACCTCAAAGTTAGCCTAGTCAAAGGTGGGCATCCTGCCTCTGTATCTCCTTACCCTTTCTTTCAACTAATATCCAAGTCTTTATGTTTCTTTAAAGCTCTCTTAAACCGATGCCTTAATATTCTTTGCAAGTCACTCACAGCAACCCTGTGATGCTTGCTACATGAGGAGGAGGTTTACAAATGCCTACGTCATTCTAAATAAGGTAGCCATATTTGCGGTACCTACAGTAGTACATGAAGCCTAGCTGGAACTGTGCGTTAGGCCATCCCTTCTCTGCAGCTTTCTGGAAGTATTTAAGTGCTTCACCATAATTCTGCAAGATAATCACACTGTATTACTCAATGCTATATGCATAACTCCATGGTAACAACCATTTCCAGCTTAAGTGTACTGTCAGCATCCTATAGGCTAGTTAACATAGCACCAGAAATAAAATTCATTTTCATTATTATTTTACATTCTATATAAAAATAATTATTTTATTATAAATTGTAGTTTTCTGTATTAGTAGTTGTTTTTTTTTTTTTTTTTAGATGAGGGAAGGTCACTCAAAAGACATATTAAGCTAAGAAGATAAATTTCTCTATCAGTAAAATTCTCAGGAGGCAGCTGTTTCAAAAGCTGGTTTGACCCTGTGAGTCTCAGACACAACTCTGGATGCTATTCTTGTCGCAGGCTTGTGCCTCTGTCTCTTTGAAAAGATTTCACTGAATCATTTCATCCTCTGTCAGATATACTAGTTTGGCTAACCAAGCAATAAAAACTAATTCTTATACATTAATGCTAAATGCAAAAATGCTAGAAATATGTTGAAAGGGTGGCAAGGTTATTGAACTTACCACAGGAACACCTTTTCCATGAAAGTAAAGGAGACCAAGTCCATGAAGACCAATTGCATTGCCCTAGAATAATTAAAAAAAAAAACTATGTCAAGGAAAATTACTGCAAAATCAATTCAAGTATTTCAAACGCACCCAGTAAGAAATGGCCAAGGCCACCAATTAGGAGGTTGGTGAGTCATTCGGTCTTTCATACCTTTATTCTAGTCACCCCTCTGACTAAATGTTGGAAGTGTTCAAGTTAAACAAGGTGAGAACACTGTGGGCAGATAAAAGGGGGTACTTGACTGTTGGGTTGAGGCTAGGAACTTGGGGGAATTGAGTTTTATCATGGTAGTGACACTTGAGCCACGACTTGAAGGATGGATTTTTTTTTCTAAAACGGGAAGGTCTATTCAAACAGTTGTTACCTAATTTGGCCAAAGAGAGTTGACATCAGTAGCCAAATAACATTTCGGGACATTGGATTTCAGTGCAACCACTGCTCACAGTTAATAATTTATTATATTTGTATATACTATATATCATATCATGTGGTATATGTTTATTCAAACTTAACTGTTCATAACATCACCAATGCCTACCTGATGCTAAATTACTGTTTCTTTTTCTCATCTATACTTAGTGCTCTAAAGATGAAGTGCTTTCAAAACGGGAGGGCTGTGCCTTCACTAGCACATGTTCTGGCATATTTGTATTTGGTGTGTCAGCACCGGGTGAAGAGCGAGTCTTAAAATGACAGGCCATATGGCTCATGGTAAAATTCTTTGGTGTGCTGTAAGTGTAACAACTTGAGTTGCAGCCATGCAACCTGTGGAAGCCATGGTTTCCTGAAAGTTGTTCTCTGATCTCCATATATTGTGGCATGCACGCACACACACACACACACACACACACACACACACACACACACACAGTAATTTTCCAATGGAGAGCTCCTTTTGTCTTTTCTCCTGTCATGTCTTTTGCCCTCTGGTGGCTGTGTAAGAAGCCCAGGCTTGGCCACTTGGCTTTTGTTCAGTAGATCTGCCCATTGATCTGTTTTATAGGCTTACAGAGTTTCCTCAGGAAGTTAAATTCTGATAGAAAGCTCTCCAGTGTCTCCTAACAACCTAAATTTAGTTCTTTGCAGGCAGCCAGAGCCTGCCCCCATGACCCGGGAATAGCATAGAAGCAGAGAAGGCATATTTTAAACACTATCTCAAGAATCCCAGCTGTGAGCCTGTGCATTTCAAAGGACCGAATATTATAAAAATCCTTAGGATATCCCATCAATATTAACTAAGTGGAGTAAAGGCCCTCCCTGTTTGTTTTGTGCTGGGTATTAATCCTGAGGCCGTGAACTACACAAGCATTCAATAGCTAGGCCACACCCCAGCCCTTTCTTCTCTTTTCCATCCACCTGCGATTTCTAGTTATCACCGTTCTGCACTCTGGGAACAATAAGACCTATTGCGAAGGATGTGGCAAAGTCTAGTGGGTCAATTATCTAAGAAGCATCATTTAAATGTTGAAAAACTGAAAGGGAGAGGAGTATGACAACCCAAACAAACTGTTTTCCTTCTTTTACTGGTAGCTCAGTGGTGGTAAGCTCAGAGAACCTATTTAGAATCTTGGGACCAAAGTGGCCTTCTCTGTCATCTCCATGCTCTGTGCTGCTGATGTAAGGGGTCGTTGTAGGATGCTGTCCTCTGAGTGTGTCAGCCATTACTATCTTCATTAGAATGGCTATGGCTGTTTCCTCATAAAAGATGGGGGAGATGTCAGCTGCTCTCTTTTACACCCTTCTCCCTGATGTGTGGAATTCAGCTTTATTTGCACATGATTTTGTGGTTTGGGGACTCACTGGAGTGTACAGATTATGTAGCTATGATGGAGCCATCGCCTGTACTGTCCTCAGGCCTTCCAGTGGGGTGGCTTTTCTGTGGTCATCCATGGTCCTCTAAGTCCAAGGTTCTCAACCTGTGGGTCATGATCCCATTGGGGGTTGAGCAACCCTTTCACAGGGGTTGCCTCAAGCCAACCTGTATATCAGATATTTGCATTACGATTCATAACAGTAGCAAAGTCAATGAAATAATTTTATGGTTGGGGTTCACCACAGCATGAGGAGCTGTATTAAATAGTCACACATTAGGAAGGTTGAGAACCACTGCCTTAAATCATCCTTGCCCAAACTCTGTAAGGAAGCCAATAAACTTCCTTACAACTGGTTTGCCCAGTGGGATTTGGTTGGAATCAAACTTTGATCTGTCCTTGAGTCCTCTCTGAGGTAACTTGATTGGACAAATGGTAGACCAGAGGAGAGTGAGGAAAACCAGAGGGTATCTGCTTTGTCTAGGGGTAGCAGCAGCTGATTAGCATCTCTGCTCCAGCTGCTGCCACATAGAACAGTAATCCTGCAAAGCTCTCGCCATTTTTAAACAAAATTCAAATTATATTTTCCTACTTCAGATGGGTCATTTGCCAGCATGGCACCAAGGTTTAAAAGAGGTACATCTCATATGTATTATCACAATCATGGACCACAGAAGGATATGATTGTCCATGGTTTGATGTAACAGTGATTTTAAAAGCACTTGTTAAGGGTTGAACAAGACATATGTATAGCCAACTTCCCAACAACTTCCATGTTAGGGCTTAATGTTCTTGATTAATTAAGGGTCATAAACATATGGAACAGATAGTCATTTATCTGACATTTACTAAATCTTAGCAAGAGGCTAGGACCTTGTCTTCCTCAAGTTGAGGGGACATTGATTCCAGACAGTAGAAAAGGGGTCAGAGGGCAGAAAGCTCTGATGTGGGATTCCCCTCTGTATGTTATGAATACCAATGATTAATAAAGAAACCGCTTTGAATCTATAGCAGGGCAGAAGTTAGGTAGGCAGGGAAAACTAAACTGAATGCTGGCAGAAAGAAGGTGGAGTTAAGAGAGAAGCCATGTAGCCCTGCCGGAGACAGATGCCAGAACTTTAGCTGGTAAGCCACAGCCACATGGCCATACACAGATTACTGGAGATGGGTTAACTTAAGATGTAAGAGTTAGCTAATAAGAAGCTAGAGCTAGGGCTGGAGAGATGGATCAGTGGTTAAGAGCATGGCCTGCTATGCCAGAGGTCCTGAGTTCAATTCCCAGCAACCACATGGTGGCTTACAACCATCTGTAATGAGGTCTGGTGCCCTCTTCTGGCCTGTAGGCATATACACAGAATATTCTATACATAATAAATAAATAAATATTTAAAAAAAAAGAAGCTAGAGCTAATGGGCCAAGCAGTGATTTAATTAATAGAGTTTCTGTGTGATTATTTCAGGGCTGAGCTTCCGGAGACCAACAAGCAGCCTCCTTCCAACAAAGCTCTACAGTCCTAGAGTAGAGAGTAAGGCACCAATTCAAAAGAAGAATGGATTTTGTGAGCAAAACCATGTAGGGAGGCTTTGTGGTGGGGACAATGATTGAGTCCTGCTCAGGATGAGAAGGGCTTAGAATGAGGAACACGGGACAGAAGGGTGTGATAAATGTACCGAGATGGGGTTGGACCAGCTATGTCCTCTGGGATACAACTGAGACCAGAGAGTTTATACATAGTACTTTTATGTCCTGGTGCTGATAGAACTTTAAAGAAAATTTAACAGCGCTCTCTCTCTCTCTCTCTCTCTCTCTCTCTCTCTCTCTCTCTCTCTCTCTCTCTCATCGTTTTGCAGACATGTTGCTCAGGTTAGCTTTGAACTTGGTATGTAACTCCTGACCCCTGATCCTTCTGCCTCCATCTCTGGAGTGCTAGGATTATAGGCATTACCACATCTGCTTTATTTGATGGAAAGATTAAACCCAGGATTTTGTACATACCGGACAAGGAGTCTACTGACTGAGCTGTAGCAAAATCCCAAGAGCAGCATTTTATTTTTTTAGTTACAAAACAAAAATACGTATGAAAGCTCTACCACGTTTTTCAGGCAGTGACTGTGGAGTGTGTGGCTGTGCCCACCTAATGCCATCGAGGAGAATTACTTTAAATACAGTTCTAGGCTTCCGTCATAAAGAAGAAAAGCTAAGGTTAAAATATAACTAGGCTGGGTCACCGGGTCACTGCTAGTTACCAGTTCTCTATTATCTGGAGAGTTACTTTATACACCCGGCTTCCTGGCATTATCCCTTTGGGGTGACGAATCAGTCACAAAATATTATCCTCACTTACCTCCTTTAAGTCTGTCCTCCTTTGGGTGTCTAATCTAATGGTATTCCAGATAGCTGTCGCGCTAAGCGACAGTTTCACATAAATTACAAAGGAGGGGGACCAAGGACCAGCCTCTCAGGAATTTTACCACAATAGCAACAGCCATGGGCTGCTTGTCATTTCTAAATAGGCTCCCAAGACAGTGTACAGCTTGTAGAAACAGAACAGCTGAAAATATTCTTGATCCAAATGCATCCTGGTTTTGCCAGTTTATAGAATAAAATTGTAATGCAGAAAAAAATGCTTCCTATTGTGGGTGCCAGAGAGTTAATTGGGCCATTTCCCGAGATTAGGCCCATGGGTGTGGGATGGGCTCATTCTTTGTGTAGAGAAGGGATTCAGGGTAGTCTACTGAGTTTGAACTGACAGACACCAGTTTCACTAAGACTACTGCAGAGATATTCTCTTGGATTTTGTTTATTTTTTTCCTTTGACACACTGTCTCATTATGTAGCCCCGTATGGCCTTGAACTCACAGTAATCTACCTGTCTCGGCTTCCGGAGTGCTAGGATTAAAGTCATGTTCAGCAGGAGACAGATCAGGATGTTCCACAGTTCCTGTGGTGGGGAGGGATGGGCTTCAAGACCTTAGAAGATACTAATGTCCTTAGATTCTGGCCTCTTGCGTATGATCATGTAGTATAGTATACAGCCGGTAGACATTCCCTGGGCTTTGAATCATCTCAATGGTAACAGAACGAATACATTCTCAAGGTGATGGACATGGCTGTTATACTGGGTAGGTCAGAAACTGTCTGTAATGTATTTAGTTACTATTTTTGGCTTCCTGATTAGCTGAATGCATGCATGTGGAACATGGTATACAGAGGGCCAACTGTCACAGCCTTTCTGTGTGCAAGTTCTTCTGTTTTGGCTGTACTTTGAGGTTCTCTTTACCTGACTAGTTCCAGATCACAAAGGACAACAGTCCATATCCAGCAGCTATTATATGCCAGGCAGTGCTCTCATGGTTTGTAATATGACAACACTAGGTAAGTCTTCAATTCTCAACCCACTGATAGGGAAAGTGAGGCACAGAAAGTTACATCGCTTATCCGCGGCCACACTGGGAATAAATTGCAGGAATGATACTCACATCAGAAAATCATGGTCTTCATTGCCTTTCCTTGTCTACCCCAACAGTCTTCCACATGCTGCTCTAACCATTAGATAAACTGTCACTGAGGCAAGCTGGGTGGCCACTCTCTTTGTCTTAAACTTGCTGCAGTTCATGATTAACATGTCCTCTCCACCCTTACCCCTTTATTCCCTGTCCCTAAGTCATGGCTTCGTCTGCTCCTCAGAGGCGATGGAATCTGCACATCTGTCTAGCTTCCTGCTGGCTCCAGCAAGGGTGGCATGAGTCACTGCCCTTTTCAATTACCAAAAAGACAGAGGACAGGTCGTATCCCTCCATGCTCCAGCTCGGTGCTCTATGGCTGATGATCTACTTCTCTTGGACACAAAAGTCCTTTCTAGGCTACTGATAGGTCCAAAAGAAACTCTGGACAAGTGGCTAACTGTGGTGCCCATTAGCACGCCAAAGTGCTTGTTGGCCTCCAGGTTCTCTCAGCGTAGCAAATACCTGTTACAGAGTCCGTGTTGGCATCCCAACTCCTCCCAGCTCTTGACCCCACCCCCTACCCTAGACTTCTCTAGCTCGTGGGCTTCCCTTTCTCTAACTTTCCATGCCCATACAATACAACCCTGCCATTTTGGCCATGTACTTGCTTCCTTGTTCTTTTGCCTTCCTTTCTTTCCTCTCTCTGCTGGTTCTTCTGACCCTCCCTCAGTCTACTGGCCATATTTAGTCCCTGCTCTGGACTTCTTCAGAAGTCTATAGCTGTACTCATTCCTCATGTCTGCAATAAAAATCTTCCCATCTGTCATACCTTGGAGTGTTCCTGTCTTCCTTTGATATACTTATCATATGGGCTTAGGACTTTGAAGTCAATTCTTGGGCATCAGTCTGCTTGAAATAGAAGCCAATTATCTTACATGTTTACGGCAGGGGACAGGGTGTATACCTTGCTGGCCGCCATGGAGAAGTATTTGAAGGCAGTGGCATTATTTTGTGGTGCAGCAATATTCCCTTCTAAATACATCTATGGGTGAAAAAGAGGATGCAAATAGCAAAAGCCTTTAAAAGCGATACAAATATTTTAAACCTAAACAGCCATAATGATTGCCAGAGCATTGTGAATATAATCAATACCACTGAAATGTACATTTTAAAGGAGCAGACATTGTCTTAGTTTTACTTCAAGCAAGAAAGGAGAAGAAGCTAATGTCATCTACTACACACACACACACACACACACACACACTAGAGAGATGCTGCCCCAGGAAAAAGAAATGAACCCTATTTGTGTTTTCTCATGTTCCTTGCATCTGAATTACAGTATGTAAGTAACATTTCTAGAAGCAGGATACTCATTCCCATGGTAACTAATGTAAATTGGCTACAGGGAGCCAAAACAGACTGGGGTGCTGTGGGGGGAGGTAGAGAAAGCAGTCTCTTTATGGGAGAGAATAGCCCATCACAGGAGGCACAAGATTTTGGCTTTGGTTAGGGTAGAACTGTTTCTCATTCTAGGGGTGGAGGAAAGAGACACGTACCTGATTGGGCCAGGGCCTGTACCGGTCTCTGATGACATCTAGTCTGTTACCTGTTGGGCCTAAAGGAAGCTCATGGGCTTTAGAGCTACTCTCTGTAGCTGAGTCCAGATGGGCTGTATTTCAAGGCTTTGTGAGTGCCTCAGATAAAGGCTGATGTCCTAACAGGCTTCTTCCTGTCACCTCAGGAGCCCCACCCACTGTCTGGAGCTGAGTGCCTCTTGAGTTGTTGCTAGAAAAGGGGTATTCAAGTGTGGTCACATGTTACTCTGTATTCAACTAGTTGTACTGGCCAATCCTTAGAGTGCAAGTACACACAAATATGTGCATGCATGCATGTGTGTGTGTTTCATTCATTTATTTATTTGCAGTGCTAGTGATTGAACCTAGGTCCTTGTATGTACTAGGAAAACATTTTGCCACCGAGCTACATTTCTTTGAGTGTGTACGCATGTGTGTTGGTGTGTGTGTGATATGCATGTGTAGGTCAGAAATCACATTGAATGTCTTCCTTGATGGCTCTCTACTTTATATAATTAATTTTTTTTCCCAGCTAGGAGTGGTGGTATATGCTTTTAATCTTAGCACTCAAAGGGCCCAGGGAGATGGACCTCTGTGAGTTCGAGACCAGCACCTGGTCTATGTCGCAAGTTACGGGCCAGTCAGGGCTACATTTTGTGTGTGTGTGTGTCTGTTGGTACAGGCGTATATTGCTAGCATGCATGCCACAGCAGGACAATTTTGTTAAGTTGGTTCTTTCCTTCCACCTTCATGTGGTTTCTGATGACTGAATTCAGATTACCAGGGTTCCCCCACAGGTGACTTTCCTGTTGGGTGACCTTACTGGCCCTTCTACCTGGTCTCTCACTAAACCTGGGACTCACTGATTGAGCTAGACTAGCTGGCCAATGAGATCTGAAGATCTGCTTGTCTCTACCCAATCAAACTGGAGATATAGACCTGCATAACCATGATAGGCTTTTTTTGTGGGGTGGGGTGGGGGATAGAGATTGAAAACTGTCTCTTCATGCTTGACAGCAGGCATGCTGAGCACTGAGACATCTCCCAGTCCCATGTTTCTTAACTTTTAAAGAAACAACAAGTACTGATGAACTAGAAGCATGTACCTTTCCTATAAATGCCATGGCGTTTGCACTCCCGGCCTTTGCTGCCTTTAAAAAGTAGTATAGTGCCTTCTGGAGAGAAAAGGAACAGTATTATTGACAGTCACAAATACATTCTACAAAATGGCTTTTTGAACTAGATTTTATTCATTCAATATGCATTTAAAAATATCTATGAAATAACCACTTTATTTAAGGCACTCTTCCAAGTGTTATTTCAACCATAAACCTGGAGAGTAGGAGAATATGTGTGTGTGTTCTGAAATAGCATAAATATATACCATATATATTCATACATATAAAATATAAAATTCATGAATATATATTCACATATAGAAGTCTTTACATTTTAAATTATATATTTTAAATTATATATACATAAAATAAATTATAATATATATATATAATTTAAAATGTAAAGACTTTTTTCTTCTCACATTTGGAAAAGCTGGATAGACATGTAGCTTCATAGTGGAAGATGACTCTCCGCTACAGATTTAAATAGTCCAGTATTTGAAAAAGTAGGCTTCTATGTACTTATTTTGAGACAATTTGTAATATAGTTGGCAGAATCCTAGTTTTATAAGGCCTGACACACTCAGCTGCTTGCTGAGACTATGTCGTTGTGTAGAGGTCTGCTCCAAGACAACTTCTGAATCAAGATGAAGGACATCAACAGAGGCTCTGATTTCTCTTAAGTAATAAGATTAAGCATCCTAGAGTAATCTTAAATCTTATTGCTACATTCTCTAGGCTTCATCTTGACTTTCTAGATAACTACTAAGAAATAAAAGTAACCAACCCCAGGATGAGACCCATAAACAACTCTTGGGTGTCAGATTTGCACTCAGTGCATCTGTTTGAGCACAACGAGTCTGTTCTTTACAGGGACTTGACTAGGTTAATGTGCAATGAGCTACTTCCTCCCAAAGAGAGTGAGATAGTGGCATGGTTGTTGGTGGTAACCAACACATTTATGATTGGATTTAAGGCTAGATCTATAGGAGAAAGTTCATGGCGTGACCAAAAGCCCACAGCTAGAAAGGTCATAGGCCCAAAGAGAGAACCTGTTTCTTCCATTTTGCTAAATGCCCATACTATCAAACTGCCTTCTAAATATTTATGTTTATGTACCCAAAGCTTAGTGCTGCTGTCAACCTTGGTCAGAGAAGCTTCTTTTTGCAGTGAGTAACAGTTAACACAGAGACTCATGGTTGCCAAAGGCGTGTGACTAAGTCAGTTTCAAATGTACAGCCCTAAATGGAACCTCTCTATGTCATTCCCCATCCCCCAACCCCACGGGCTCAAGGAACATCACAGAAAAGGAAGTGGAAAGAAGGATGAGCCTTAAGAATGGGGAAGGACACTGTGAAATGATGTCATCTGGACATGGCATGGTTGTCTCACTCAGGAACTCACCACGGCTGTGGTCAGCTGCAGAACTGTCTAAGATCAAAACGGTCAACATTCTAGCACAGACGGCACAGGGCCTTCCGTGGCCCCCATTCCTCATTTAGGAGCTGTTGGTAGTTGAAAGTGCTGGGGAATACAGAATCAAGTTTCTTTGGGGGTTTGGCCTCTGGGAGGTTGCAAATACCCCAGTGAATGTCTCCACAGCCATGCGGATGTAGGTAGCACTAACTTGTACATAATTCTATTTATATATATAGGAGAATTGATAACTATATCTATCTATGTAAATATGGAGAGAATGTGAGGTGAGGGGATTTATTAGGGGAAGAGGTCTGGGGGATTGAGTGGGGGAGGGAAGTAGCTATGTTGAAGATACCAAGTAGATATGTGTGAAAATATCAAGGAATAAATAGAATTATTTTAAAATAAAAGTTGTTTCCTACATTTGCTACCTGATAATGGTGCTGAGAAAGAAAATGAACATGTGTTAACAACATTGAGTAGGTGAAGAGATAAAAGAAATGTCCTCAAATAATGAGATGGGTAGAGAATGAGAAAAGAATATAGGCTGTACTGTTTCCTAACAAGTATTTATATGGCTTTTCTTTCTATATTCTCATAATATCATTTTAAGGAAGATACTGTTAATATTTTCCCTATTTAATGGCATCTCAAGTCATGCACTCAGTATATATATGTATATGTATATGTATATGTATATGTATATATAATATTCCATAAGAGGACTAAAAACAGTTCTATGTCCTTGGAACTCTGCCTTTCTGGTGTAAGGGGAAGGCCAAAGTAGTAGGAGCATCACTGTATCAAGGCCATCAGAATCCAGTGGAGTGTCAAGAGAAAGGGACTCTTCACTCCTTTGAGAATGTCTAAGTTATCTAAAAAAAAAAAAAAAAATCATCATTGTTTCAGTGTAGCCAGACTAGAATACCCCCAAAACTAGGGCTTGTGAAAGTAAATGGAAGCTAAGAATTTAACTAAGAATTTAATTTTGTTAGAAAGTAAACATCATTAGAGATTTACAATCTTTTAGAAATGTTGAAACTAAAATCTCTGGACTAATCTTAGTGTTAGGAGAAAATGAAAACTATGTATTATTTGTCAAATTGAAAAAAAATCGCTGGTTTTGAAAAAAGGGCTTTTTGTATGGATATTCCTTCCTATCCAAATACTAACCAGGCCTGGCCCTGCTTGGGTGCTGAGACCTGGGGAGATTGGGTACATTCAGGTTGATATGTCACAGGCTCTGTGGGCCAGAGCTAAGTGTACACCCAATAAGGGTGTCTTTTGTGCAAGTCACATTATCTCTTGGTTTGATTTCTCGTGTAGATTCTCCCCCTCTGTGTTCTCCAGGTACCTGTTCTGTCTCTGTAATGTCATTCACCCACCAATTTATCTGTCTCCTTCAGTGTTGGATCCTCTGTACTTAGCATAGTATCTTCCATATATTGAGCATGAATAAAACATTTTAAAAATGAACGAATGAATATTTATGAATCTTTGAAACAAGGGACCTGGAGTTTAATCTTTATGGGATATCTTGAAGGCCTAAGTATGATGGTCCTAAAATCATTTCGAAGTCTAGTTTAGTAATTTGGCTCTCAATTAGTTTGCAGTAGAAAGTTCTGGAAAAAAAGAGTTTTATTCTGGGGAAAAAAGATAATTTGAACTTTTAAAAAGAAATAATCTACTCAGAAGCAAATAAAAGTCCTAGAGTTCCCAACCCTTGAACGATGTGATCCCATAAGGTTCGTGAGATTTGGCAGCTTCTCACACAGCAATCAGTGATATGGCCTACTCTGCTCTAGTGTCATGGTTTACGCTAACCCACTGCCATGATGTTCATGGCTTATTTCACCCCAGTGTTGCAGCTTGCTCTGCTCCAGTATTGTGGTTTTCCTTATGTCGCTGTCTTTTCCTACTTGGAGCTCAGTTCTCCCTTTTAAATTTACCGGTTCTGTTGTGGTTGCTTCTATTGTGTAATTGTGATTGCTTCGCTTCTATTCTCATTTTTTCCCCCTTTAGGGAAAGGGTTTCTCTGTGTAGCCCTGGTTGTACTGAAACTCTAGACTAGGCTGGGCTCAAACTCAGAGTTCCACCTGCATTTGCCTCCTTAGCACTGGGATTGAAGGTATGCACCACCATGTCTAGCTGTAAAATGTATTTAAAACATCACTTGAAATTGTCATGCAAGTCACTTTGGTGGAATACATATATTGCTCTCAACAACTTTGCCGGTTTGGAGGCATAATGGTCAAGTGCTTGCACTTGCCTAGCTTGCACAAAACCCTGGTTTGATCTCTAGTACTGCATAAGCTGAGTGAGGTGGGAGATGGACACATTTGGGAGAGGGAGGCAGGAGACTCAGAAGATCAGGGTCATCCTCAGTTACATAATGATTTTGAGGCCAGCCTTGGCTATGTGAGATCATGCCAGAAAACAAACAAACAAAGCAGAGTAATTATCCACTCAGCCATCCATGTCGCCTTTAATTATTCACTGAGCAAGGCCAAAGATATAATTCAGTTGGTAGAGTGCCTGCTTGGTATCCCCAAGGCATTGGATTCAATGGATAAACTGGGCATGGTATTCATGCCTGTAACCCCAGCAGTCAGGAGGTAGTAGGAGGAGGAGAAGAAGTTCAAAGTCATCCTCAGCTGTGTAGTAAGTTGGAGGCCAGTCTGAGTGAGGTATGTGAGGCCTTGCCTTGACGAAAATTATTGAGCACTCGTCAATTGCTCATCTTACACTGTACATTTTAACCAGGATAGATCTTACTGCCAATGGCAGATGCTAGTCTAAAGTTCTATCGACAGCTACTTTCTTTCTCAGTGGAATAATGATTTGTGTCGCAGCTAATGGTGTGTTATTATGAAAAATAGATTGTCACAGGCATTGTGCTAGGTAAAGTTTCATTATTTAAACTTCCCCTATCTTGTAAATGTAGTTTTTTATTGGCTCTAAGAAAATCCCTAATTTAATCAGTTTGTAAGATTTTCTCTAGAATGAAATGTGAAGGAAATGCATTACTCTGAAAACATTTCCTTTATCCAAGGCTCTGAAGATCATCCTGGAAAGGAGCATTAGCTCTCCCCCTATAATCGGGCAGCAGACAGGATTATGCAGTTGCTCTTAGGGTTGATATTATTCCTTTGCCGGTTTTAATTTAATTATGCTGCATCCGTGTTAATAATATGCACCCAAGCACCCAGCTTTCCTAATCAAATTCATTCTGAGTGTTTGTATTTTAAGAATGCAAATGAAATTAAAATGTGTGTATAGAAAAATTCAAGATAATGTAATCAAGAATTGCACATACACAACTTTTAATAATTTCAGATTTGGTCAGAGAGGAGCCAAATTGTTCCCTCTGATAACAAATTCAGGAGAAAATTAATTCATTCCAATAGCGAGCAGTGATGGGGAAAGGGAGGATAGTTATTCCTGGGCACTTTGATATTTAACTCGCTGATCAGCAAACCGGAGCATCACACTTAAAATGAGCCTTGTAGTAAGAATTTCTTCAGCGGACTGGAACATCAGACTGGCTGAGGGCATCATCCAGTGTGTAGGTTACAAACATCCATTTATTGAATATGTATTTACACTGAGTGCACTATTCTGAGTAGAAGACAAACTAGAGAGCAAGACGAACAAGCACACAAGTCCCATTGTGGGCACAGACAGCAATAAAGACCAATATAATGAAGGGAGTTATATGTGCTATGCGGAAAACGACTGGGAGTGTAAGTAGTGGATAATAGATAATAGATAACTAGAGCTATCAAGACAATTCTCAAAGGATATGAAGCCAAATGTGGGAGGAGCTCCTTAGCAGCCTCTCAGAGTTTTTTTTTTCTTTTCTTTTTTCGTCTTCCCCTCTTCCTTGTGGCTAGCTAACTGTGCATAAGGCAGTCAGGCTTAAACTTGAGATTTTTGGGGAAACTTCCACATATATTCAGGTTCATCAGACTGAGGAATAGGAAGAACCAGCCTGAACCCGTCCCAAAGAGTGCTTGACTACTGGAACGGTTCTGTAATTAAACTTAGAATCTTGGGGTCTCTGGATGAGAAAAATGAGGCCCCAGACAATTATTAGAAGGTTGGAGATGGCTGGGTGGTGGTGGTGCACACCTTTAATCCCAACACTCAGGAGGCAGAGGCAGGCAGAGTCAGAGAGAAGCCATGGAGCCGTCCCCACACGCTGAAACCTTGCCAGTAGGCCATGAGCCTCGTGGGAAAATAATGGAAATGGGTTAATTCTAGATATAAGAGCTAGCTAGCAATACACCTAAGTAATTGGTCAAGCAGTGATTTAATCAATACAGTTTCTGTGTGGTTATTTCAGGAGTCTGGGCAGCTGGGAAACAAACAAGTGGCCTCCCTACTACAGATCTCTGTGAGTTTGAGGCCAGCCTAGTCTACAAGAGTTAGTGCCAAGACAGGCTCCAAAGCTACAGAGAAACCCTGTCTTGGGGGAAAAAACCCAAAACCAAAAACCAAAACAAAACAAAAAACTAGAAAGTCAGAGATGGAGGCACCTGAGCAGCCATGCCTTTCTGTAGTCTCGTTCTAAAAATGAGGAAGCAGATTTAGAGGCTATATTGTGGGAGTGGTGCAAAAATAAATGACATTTACTAAAAAAAATCACAGGTTTTCAATGATGAGGGCCTGCATCCACTTTTGCTTCTTTATTTTTGAAGATTTGTTTTGTAAAGGAGTATTTGGCCTGCATGTGTGTTTGTGTAACCAGACACATATGGAGGCCAGAAGAGAGTGTCAGATCTTTTGGGACTGGAGCTACAGACAGTTGTGAGCCACCACTCACACCCAGTTGTGAGCTACAGACGGTTGTGAGCACCCAGTGGGTGCTGGGAAGTGAACCTGGGTCCTCTGTTCTCTTAACTGTGGAGCCATTACACCAGCCCCCCAATTCTGCCTCTTAACTGCACTTACTTCCCAGCTCTGAAACCTGAAAGGAGTTGCTTTATCTCTACAGAGCAGGCTTTTTGTTTACAAAACACACTTTTAAAAAGTCCCTGCAGTAGTGCTCTGGGCAGTCTGGGATGGGTCCTCATGACGCCTGGTTCCTGGCTGCTGCCACTCAGGAGGGCTTGTACTTAACCTGAGTTGAGGTGGCTCCAGCTCCCTTCAAATGTTGCCATTGTGTGTGTGTGTGTGTGTGTGTGTGTGTGTTGGAGAGTGTTCTGTAAAAAGGCTGTTATCATCCTTGAGCTAGTAAAAGTTCCTGTTTATAACAAATGGGGAAATGTTCCCGCTTAAGTACCCAATGACTAACATCTATTCTAATCTAAAACAGGACTCTGGCGCAGTCTTATGAACGTAGAACTCCCAGCTAAGGAGCTAACACAGCACTCACAAATAGGTTTTAAAAGCCCTGGAAACCTCTGCTTCAGTTACTCTGGGATGCACATGCTTATGGAAATTGCTACCTACTTTATGAACTTAACTTTGACATTTTTCTAATGTTTACCATCTCTCATATAAAAGAGAAAGTAACAGCACCAAAGCCATACATGAAATAACAATATCAAGTGAAGTGGAAAGTAGTAACAGATCTCCCTTTTAATGTAGCTACCTTATAAGGGGGCGGGTAATTTCTGCCCCTTAGGCTGTTGGGTTTATACTGAGACAGAGTTTATATTCCCTTGAGAAAATGAGCACGTGGCTCCTAGAAAATAATAGTAAGTGCAGCATCATCTTTTAGAAGGAATCCTTTGTTTCTCCAGGTCTGTGGTGATTGGCACCTTGAAACCACAATCATAATCTAGGGTAGAACATAGCTTGCAATGTGGTATCTTGCCTATATAGGTTGGGCTTATTTATTTTTTTTCCTCCACTATGTATTTGGAGGGTTGATTAGGCCTCTAACTCACCACAATTAGGCAAGGTCAAACACAGTGATTAAACATTTCACAGAATTACAGAGATCCTTGAGTTACAATTAAAAGCAGTCTGATTCTTGACCTAGCCAAACCTGATGAATCAGGTCCTCAGACAACTTAGCAGAAATTTCCCAGGAGGACTTTGGGGGAAGATGAGAGTTCAAGGCCAGTGAAGTTCATGCTCAACTCCATTCTGAGGGAACTCCAGGAGTAGGAAATGTTCAGGGTCTGCACAGGCATGGGGCATTCTTTGCTTTGGTTGCTCATCAGAATTTGCTCTGTGCCTGAAGGCAGGTAAGGAAAATGCACCTGCTGGTAAACTCTGCTTTCTCTCAGGGGCTGGCATTTGGACCTGATCAGAGCAGCAGCTGTGGGATCCAAAAAGCTTGCCCACCCCCTGTTCTTCTGCTTTTCACTGGACCCTCAGCTTCCCTCACCACTGCCGTACTCACTCCCATAATAGGACTGAAGATTGAGATCAACTTACATAGTAATCCTGATCTAGACCTTTCCTCCCAATTAGATGTAATTGTCCAAGAGATACCTGGAAATGATGATTTTTTGAAAAAGAGTTTAGCAGTAATATTAACTTAAATAAAATAGCATTTATTTGTTGATTTTTCTATAGTGCATTGCTTCAGTTTGATGTTATTGGCTTGCTTTGAAAGGGGTGGGGGACATTCCAGTCTATGTCTTTTTATTACATAATCAGTTGCTACTAAGCATATGACTTCCTTAATGGTACAAATTCACTGGCTGGCCTATGGTAATGACCAGGTCCATAGATGAAGGGGCCTTAGTCTCTCTGTCTCACTGAGGTCACATAGGTGCTGTCCTATTCCACTCTGGTTCCTCGGGAGTCCATCTACATGAATGCCAACATTGGAGCTATTTTCCCATAAAGGTTTTTTTTAATGTTTATTTATTTATTATGTATACAATATTCTGTCTTCATGTATGCTTGCAGGGCAGAAGAGGGCACCAGATCTCATTACAGATGGTTGTGAGTCACCATGTGGTTGCTGGGAATTGAACTCAGGACCTTTGGAAGAACAGGTAATGCTCTTAACCACTGAGCCATCTCTCCATCCCCCCATAAAGCTTTTTAAAAGTGAAATTTTTAGGAAGAAATGCAAAACCATCACCACCACCACCATCTTACTATCACTATGGCAACCTCTTCTTGAATAAGTCCCCCCCCCCCACTCCAAACTACAGGTCGCAAGAGTCAGAGAGGAGAGGTTATCTCCTCCCCTTTGCATTCAAAGTCAGGTGTTGTTGATCCCCCTGGCACTCAAAAGGGGGCAACTCTCTGGTGATTGGCATGTCCTAAGAACGTGGTCTTTTCTCTGTGCATTACTTGTATCTGAACATCTCCTCTTTCTGCCAAGAACTTATAGTACTGGTATATGTCCCAATCCAAAATCTCACTGTTGGAACTCAGATTTTCAGGTCTCTCTGTTAGTCTCACTTTTTCCACTGGAATACCTTCACTTTTTTCCAATTTGTCAGCAACTGTGAATGGAAACAAATCAGAAAATAGAACACTCAGACTGAAAGAAGTAACAGTTAACTTGGAGAGTCATGGTCAGACTCATTCTGCTTAAATTGTGCAGGAATCTGGACTGCCGACAGGAGACACATAGGAAATAGGGACTTGTGGGATTTGTTTATTTGGATCTGAAAAACGGTGGGGGTAAAGTCTGTACTTGCTTTTGGAACTCATATAAATATTACCAGCATAGACTCTCGTGAGGTTATGAGCAAGGGGACCCGAGCTGGGGCTTTAAAGGGATACCCATTAGTCTCTCTGTGCTAACTTTTTTTCTGGAATGGGCATTGCCATATAAGAATAAGTGCCACTCAATTATTCCCTATAGTCTGAGAATAAATGTGAAGATATATGTGCTCGAATATTCCTAATGAAATGTACAGTTTGAAATATGCACATAACAATTCTGTTATCATTAAGCATATAAAATGATTTTGTCATAAATAGCCTCTGAAATCCAACAGTGTTTTTTTTTTTTCAAGCCTCCACCCCCATTTTCCCCAGATGCCTAAGATACACGTTCAGATGTTCTTTTGAATACAGAAGTTAGCCTAATCCACATCTAGGAAGACTTTGATTAGAAGCGTCTGTAATCTCTCTGAGTGATGTTGCAACATGGAGCACGACATGCTCTGTTTCTGTAGCTAGAACTTGGGTGTAGAACAGTGACTAAACTGTGGAGTGACCCCTCCTGTGTGTGTCTTCTATTTGCTCCATTAGAATTTTTTTCATTTTCACTTAAATAATTTTTGAGACAGGGTCTCTTTGTATAGCTCTGGCTAGCCTCAAAATTGAAGCGACTGTTCTCTGTTTCTGTGTTCCAAGAACAGAGTTTACAGGCTGCGATGGTTTGAAGGAAAATGGATCCCATAGGGAGTGGCACTGTGAGAAGGTGTTGTCTTGTTGGAGAAAGTGTGTCACTATGTGGGTGGGCCTTGAGGTCTCCTATGCTCAAGTTACACCCAGTGTGGACACAGAGACTACTGCTGCCTGTGGATCAAAATGTAGAACTCTCAGCTCCTTCTTCAGCACCATGTCTGTCTGCATGCCAGCATGCTGCTCATCACGATGATAGTGGACTAAACCTCTAAAAGTGTAAGCCAGCCCCAGTTAAATGTCTTCTGTTATAAGTGTTGAGGTGGTCATGGTGTCTCTTAACAGCAACAGAAATGCTAACTAAGACAATGGCCCATACCACCATGCCCCCACTAGGAACTTTTAAACAAACTATCCAACATTATATAGGTTAGACTTAGGGAAGTTCACTTAACTTCTATGTTTAAGAAACAAATACTATAGCAGGGCATAGTGGTGCACAGTTTTAATCCCACCACTCAGGAAACAGAGATAAATGGGTCTCTGTGAGTTCAAGGTCAGCCTGGTCCTACATAGGGAATTCCAGGCCAGCCAAGGCTATATACAATTAAATATTGTCTCAAAAAAAAAAAAACCCAGCCAACCAGCCAACCAACCAACCACCCAATAACCCTTCTCAAAGACTATGAGAATTACTCACTATAATCTGCCACTTTCTTGTAATGATTTAGGGCAACTTCACAATTTTGTAAAACATTGATTCCTGACAAATATCTGTACCCCTAAAACATAAGCATGGATACATGTTAATGTTCAGATAATGCTATAGTTATAATCCATCTATTTTGTTCTAAGAATATTTACAAACCAGAATCATCTGGGACATCATACTTCCTCCAGCACTTCCAAAGGTATAATATATCAGTGCCTAAGATAAAAGAAATACAGTTATAATGGTTTCCTAAACTGGAACTCAAGCCAAACATTGCTTCTTTATTCCTACCCCAGTAATGAACTGAAAGCCATTCCAAAATATACTCCAAGTCTCAATCTGTTCTGTTAGTTTGGTTTCCATTTATTGGGGGTTACAGGGCTTAGAGTCTGTGATAAAGGCATGACATATGGTATTTCATTTAATCATCTTAAAATCCTGTGAAGTAGATAGTATCTACCTTTAGTAATGAACCTGATATATAAGACTTTAAGAAGTTTGTGGCAGATTGCTAAATTTCTCTGTTTAGTGGATACTTTTAATATACAGTAGAATGAACTTCTTTAAGAATAAATTCTACCCAGTGTTCCTTTTAAGTAAATAAATTTTGTTCCTGAAAAAAAAATAGAGTTGACTTTACCTTGGCTTGATCATATTCCATTCCTATTCCATAAGAGGATAAAAACCCTAATGCCTAAAGGGCAAAAGAAAACAAACCGAGTCAGCCAATTTGTCATCATTTAGCATATATTTAGTTTTTAGATTTTTATTTTATTTTATTGTGTAAGTATTTTGCCTGCATGTATCTGTGTGCATCACGTGTGTACCTGGTGCCCTCAGAGGTCAAAACAGAATCCTTGGATTCCCTGGAGTAGGAGTGATAGATGACTGTGAACTACTCTGTAAGTTTTGAGAATTGAACCCTGGCTCTCTGCAAGAGTAACAAGGGCTCTTAACCACTGAGCCATCTCAACGACCCCATAGATTTTTGTTTATATTGATAATGGATATCTTTATACTTTTAATAATATTTTAAATTTATTATTTTAATTATAATTTATACTGTTAGAATACTATAAAAAGTGCCTTTATATTGGGAGGATTATATGTGTATGATTCTTGTTGTACCTTAGAATAAATCATAATAATAAAATACTGAAGTCAGACATGTGGTGCAGATCTGTAATCCCAGGAAGCTGAGGCAGGAGGATCATGGCATCTAGGCTATCCTGGGCTACATAGAAAGACCCTGTCTCAAAAGAACCAAAATGAAAAGCAAGCAAACTTAAAAATACTATAAACTTGTGGTTGACATATGTTTCCCTTTGCTGTTAACAACATTTTTCTTTGATATGTTAAATCCTTAAGTTTTCTATCCTTCTTGTTTTTTGTGATATGTGAACTGAGTCCAGGGCCTCACATATGCAAGGCAATGCTCTATTACTGAGCTATTTTCCACACCTAATTTGAGTACTTTTATTCATATTTTAAAAATAAAACAGGATTGACATAAGAAAATATTTACTTAAAAATATACTGAATAAAGAGTGAAAGTCTGATCACAGAGCAAGATGGAAGTAGTGGAAGCTCCCTCCTGCGTACAACACAGTATGCCATCCAAAAAGCTTTTATAGAAACCACAGAAGCAAGTTAAATCAGTACATCAGTGTGACGCACCAATTGGAAAAAGCGATTCAAAGCCCACATACGCAGCTCCCAGATGGTTTGACCTATGATTTTCCACATTTGTGATGGTGTGAAAGCAATATGCACTCTGTAGAAACTGTGTTTCAAATTGGGATTGTGTTATTTCCTGGGCTAGTGGTATGGGATGCTATACTCCTAGGATGCTGGGCAGTGGCAGCGAGCTGCAGTTCTGGGTCGGATGTGAGCACAAGGGTGGACCACTCTGTGATGTATGTGTTGGTAAGCTACAGTGCTTGGAAGGTGAAGTGGATTAAGTACATTTCAACTTGTGATATTTTCAATTTTTTATTGGCTCTTGCAGATTCATTTTTTCCAGCAGCTTCTCAGTTCTTATTGGGTCACCCCAGTAGTCTCCAGGCCTATCTCCTCTTGTCTGTTCCTCATTTGCCATTACTATCATCACCCCCATCTAGCATTAACAAGCTCATTTTGTAAAATTTATATTTCACAGAGTTTATAAGAATACTGCCAGATGTCCAGCATTTTCATTGAGGTTCAATAATTCAGTCTTCTCAGGAAATGAGTAACTAAAGGATAAAGAACGCTGTTACTTTTTATTTATGTGTATATATGCACATGTGTGTCTGTGTGTGTATGTATGTGTGTATGTGTGCATGTGTGTGTATGTATGTGTGTATATGTGTATGTGTGCATGTGTGTATGTGTGTGTATGTATGTGTGTATATGTGTGAATGAGTGTATGTGTGTGTGTGTTGGTTCGAGTACAAAGTTCCTCAGATACCATCCATTTCTTTTTTGAGGCAGGATCTCTTATTGACCTAGAACTCGCTAGGCTCAGTGACACTAGCTACAGGGATCATTTACCTGTCTTTGCCTTCCTAGTGTTGGGGTCACAAGTTCATGTCATTGCCCCTGACTTTTTGTGTGAGTTCTGGAGCTTAGAACCCAGATCCTCATGTTTACAGAGAAAGCACTTTGAACTGAGCCCTAACCTGAGTCTGGTGTTGCTTTGGTGATTTTGAAATTGGCTCTAGAAATTATTTTTTCCCTCAAAAGTACAGTAATTCTACCACAATAGTGTAACATCTGTCCTTTACATAATCTGTATACTGATAAAAAACCTCTACCTTTAACAATCTTCACGTTCTTCTTTAGGCCTAGAAAGTTGTTTCCTTTTAAAGACGCTGCACCTTACACGTTCATTACAAGCGAAAGACCCTGCACAGTGTGCCTCACACATTCATTACAAGTGGAAGACCCTGCACGGTGCACCTCACACATTTATTACAAGTGGAAGACCCTGCACAGTGTGCCTCGCACATTCATTACAAGTGGAAGACCCTGCGACTCCTTTACACTTTGCAATGTGTATTTGAAATGGCTAAATTGGCTCTTTTTAAGGATGTCACTAGCCAATTTTAGAATAAAATTTTTTCTTGCCACTCCTGGCAATTCTCGATCCTGCTAGGTTTAGAATCCGGTTCAATTATGCAGAAACTCTGACAGTAAACAAACATACTGACCTTTAAAGAGAAGGTATCATTTGGTCTTTTATTTGAAGACTCTCTACGGAGAGTACATCGTTTGTGGGCAGAGCTCAGCAAACATGTTGGCCTGATCCTGTGGGGAAACTGTATAAACTGGTGAAGTTGTGAAGTAAAGCTGGTATTAGATTTATACTCTGTGATGGGGAAGGAGTATTTCTCTATATGAAGCTCACTAAAAACAAAAGGACTGGACCATGATGGTACCGCCCTTGTGTAATCAATCCAGGGTCATGCTTCCTCCCTCTTTAGCCGAATCATAACCATGAATGAAAGGCTCTACTTTCATCTCATTTTTATTGTTCTTATGCTGCTTATATCATTCCAGAAGAAGCTGAGAGGCCCGAAGGGTTGTCACTTAATGGGCTGTGCTAAAAGTACCTGGCCTTTCTTTTGTTCTTGGGCATTGCGACCTAACAACTTCACAACCATCAGCTTTTAGTGGTTTTTGTCTTTTCTTTTTTAAGATAAGGATATGATAAAACTAGATGGATTGTAAAATGATTAAATTTTAACATAGGAAAGAAATGTGTTGTGAGTTAAGGGAAGAGTGGTGACATCTGTGACACTTGAACAGTTTTGAAGGTCGAAATTCTGTACGTAGGCTGGTACATAAGACTTGATTCTGAAGTCTGCTGGTTTGCCTTGTGGAGCTTAATACCAGGTTAAATGCCTGGAATTTATTGCAAAGGCTTCAGCGTAATGGGCATTTTTACCATCTTTTAAAGTAAATCACTTGGGGTCTGTAGTAACGATTTAAAAGTCAAATATTTTTCTGTTTGTTTTTTTTCTAAGGAATTATTAAAGGAGGAGAAAGATTAAGCAATTTCCCTCTAATTATCATACGAAGCTGGAGAGAATTGTGAGCATTACTTTTGGCTCAAACCACATGCCAAAGCAAAGTGTGAATCAGTTCTAATGAGTAACTCAGACACTCTTAATACAAGGCCATTAACATGAAAAACATCTAACAGAAGCCTCGAATCATCAAAGTGGTTCTTAGATTGATACTGGAGATGATGTTTTCAGCCATATCATGGTGCTAATGACTATATTTCTTCCAGGAAACACTTTAACAGTTCAAATTTGAAATAAATGAAGACTATGTGGAGCTGTTGCCATTGAGATATAATTATTTCAAATCTCAGAACACAATAAAGCATCACTCACATATTTCTCGTTTGTGCATCAATTGTACTTTATATGATAGGATTTTCATATAATCTGTGACAAAACTGCTTTGGATTTATAGGCAAAGAAGCATATACATTTAACTCCAATAACAAAAAAAATCACATTTATGTGTGTATGTGTGACAATAAGAATGTGGTGTTCAAAGGACAACTCCTGGAAGTCAGTCATCTCCTTTCACCAGGTGGGTGGGGGGATCAAACTCAGGTTTCAGGCTACAGATAAACACCTTTCCCTGCTGAGTCATTTTCATGGAGACTACACTACAGCTCTTATCTTTTGGAAGGTACGGACAGATGCTTTGTAAAATATCACAGCAGGCTGGCTTTACAGTCTTCATCACTTGTGTTGCCCTTTGAAGAATTTCCTTCAGTTAATTTGGATTTTTAAAATTCGGGTCTTTTCCAGATCTCTCACACTCCCAGTTTCTCTACTGTTTTCTGGATTTTCTGACTGTTTTACCTTTCCTTTAGACAGCATAAATATCCATTATTCACTCTCTGTGCACATGTATGCGTGTATTACTCTCTATATAATGTATACACATATACACAGTATATATAATAATATTATATATTATATACAAGAATATGATTATTTGGTCATATTTCCAGTCTTTTTAAGGTGCATTTCTGTGTGACATTGTCCTCCCAGTTCCCAGAAACATTTCTGACAATCCAAACAGTATTCCTCAGTTAGGCTAGTTCAAACAGCAGGCCAACAAAGATGCTCCTGGCTAGCCCTATTAAAGAGCTGTTATCAGGATGGCCTGTGGTACAAAATCCCTTCAACTGGCTGTTCTTCGTACAGTAAATGAATGAATGAGTAAATCAATTCCTAGGGAAGTTGCTAGAGGTAACAATGACTGATAGCTTTAGTTCAGCATCAAGTCCAGCTGCAGTCTTGGAGACTTCCAGCAAATCCATATGCAAATGATTTGCTTGCTAGTCCATATGCAGACAGCCTGAAGATCACAGGAGTCGAGGATGTCAGAGAAGGGGAAGTGGTCTTAACAGAGGATTTTTACTAAACAATATTATAACTTGCCACATTTCAACAGTATGACTGAAATGTACACATCAGGGCAATGTCAACTTTCTTTGGTTGTTTCTTCACAGGCACATTCTCTCTTCTGGTCTTCCTTGAGACCAAACACACACATGTACTCAACAGATAACCCCATTTTATATATGAGAAAACTGGGACTCAGAAAGGATACATCACAGGGTGTGGGGAGGGGAGTGTGGGAACCAACGTATAAAACAAGGACTGGCTGACCTAAAAGACAGAGCTGGTGAAGTGAACATTGTCCCACACCAGTGTGCTTTAATGTCCTTTACAACATTTGCTGAAGAGTCTTGCAGATGTCATTTACTTCTCCCAGCAGCTTTGTGGAGCACACACAAATTATTACCAATATTTTTAGGTTTGAGACAACTGAGGTTTTGGGACATAACTTCTTTAGAGATACCAAGAGTGAGCATGAGATGGAAAAGTTATTAGGATGCAGAACCCAGAGTCATGTATGCGCAAACATGGTCTGGGGACTCCTGCTTTGATACCTCATTATAGCACTGTGACGCCTGTAACTGCATTTTCTAGAGTTTCCCACGAGTGCCTTCATCTTTATATAGAGCTAATTATGGCCATTCATGGCCAGTGGTTATAGTTTAGAGCTGTAACCTCTGCTATTATGTTTGTCCTAGAAAACCATTTTCTGATTAACTTAAAAACCAATGGCAAACAATTTGATCAGAGGGTAGTCTGGTTGACTTAATTTTTTATGTGCATTGAAAATAAGGAAAATAATTAGGTGATAATAAATGATGGGGATATCTAAAGCTTTAGTTTTTGGTTACTCAAACTCTGAGATTTAGCAATTCTTGTATTTTATTAACATTCACAGATCTGTCCACTGTGTTCTTTTATATAAAATTACAAGAATTCGTTGGAGTTAAACAGAGTATCCACCAATATAAATTAAAATAATATGGAACTTTAAATAATGACATTGATCTCTATGTATTTACATAGAAAGATATCCATGGTTTTAAGTGAATAAAGATCTGACTAGGGAGAGGCAAATAGATATGGTCTCATATAAAAATAAAATACTCTATATAGTATAACAGGTCTAGAAGTATAATAGTGGGAATAATAATTTTTATAGCTTCCTTCTGCCTAATTGAAACTTTGTCTTTCAGCAGTCATTATGCCCCCACCCCACCCCCTCATCTGTCTTATAATAAATGACTATGATGTTCCAGGCATGGAATTGAATGCCCTACAATAACTCCATAAAACCATTCATAACTAATTAATAATTCATTCAACTTTACACTTTTTTGTCTTAGACACTTTGCTAAATGTTAGAGATATACCACTGAACAAGTTGCAGTGTCCAATGTTTTGTAATTATCTTAACTTTATAGATTTGCAGATTTAGAGAGATTGTCTTATCCATCACTGGTATTAAGTTCAACTTCTTCTGGCTCAGCTAAGCATACAGACCCACAGGACTCCCATGAACCTCACTTGCCACCATTCTTATTCTAGAAAGAATAGAGCAAATGATCCACAGTGGGAAATGTCAAGCCTTCCTTAGCAGTGTAGACAGTCTTCTAGAAGCGGTCATCCTGGATGCCTCAGAAGGTGACTCAGAGGCAAGGAAATGAGATCTATATGGGGAGAATATGGAAGCCATCTTGGTGCAAATGCTTCAACCCTCACATAATAACTCAACAAGTACAGGGTTCCTATGAAACTGTTCACCATCATCAGGTTCAATAGTTCATTGTAGTCTTTTCCTCTCCAGAGGCAGTTTGCCAGTCAGGGGCCATTTCCATCATAAGTCATGCTAGGTAAAGACATAGTTAAAATTTTATTCTTATCAGGTTGCCTGGGAAACAGAACTGAAGTGTGAATCAAAGGTCAAATTCTCATGCAGAAGAAGGGGAAAGGATTTTTGTTCAATAAGTAGCTTATTCACTAAGCAAGCATAATAGTGTATTCAAATTCCATGCGTGGTTCCTGTATTGCATTGGATGATACTACAAAAAGTCTCTACTGTACACCTTTTAGATGACCTTACTTTCGTCTTCATATATTCTGAATTCTCACACTTTTATTATTTGATTAATGGTCATGAATTTTGTTTGTGGGACAAAACTATTTGGTTGGAAGCATCACCCCAGCCCCCTGGCATCCATATATACAAGGAGTCTGGGATATTTGGTGGAAAGTTCCAAGTCTCCTCCCCTGGGAGTTGCTGCAGTCCAGACTCCATTTCCAAGAAATGGAATTTCTAGGTCTGGTCTGTGTCCATGCAGTAGGGTGGGGCATTATTTCTTCTCCCCTTCCATGTGTTTGTGTCAACTGAGGATGTAGCTACTGAAAAAAATTCATTGTCTTTTAAAGCTCACGTTTTGGGCCTTGTGTGATCCTTCTTTAGCCAAGGACTCATACAACCGGATAGCTGCTGTTATGTTTTGCATGCCGAAACTTCCAAATAGCAAAGCGTCAGCCATTTTTTCCATAGCTTTTAAATTTCCCATGTCAGCTGCTCTGGCAAAGAGTATGTAGGCTCTGTTTTGAAAATGTGAAGTCAGGAAAATGATTCACAAAACAATGAAAATTTCTGCTTCTGCTTTCATATGACTTTCTAGCAGGTAATCTGCAATTGTTGCTAGTCATGATGCAGCTTTGCTGAAATCCATTCTACCTCTAGACAAATAATTCTTTCACTTCTATGTGAATTCAAAGATTTGAATTTCAAAGCTGTCTGACAAATTATGAAGTCACTAAAAATGAGGTATTTATATAATATTTACCACCTGTCACACCTATATATCAACTAAAGGGAAAAATTAAAGACATCCTAAAGCAGTGAGCTCTTCCATGGTCTTTTTTAATTATTAATAAGCATTTGTTTGATAAAACAAATCTTAAAAGATACAAGAATTATCATAATTTAATGTCACATCTAGGAAATCTGTATCACAAAAATGTTGATAAGTCTATGTTCTAAAATAGTCTTCAAAAGCAGAACTAATTCTTCAATACAGCAAAACCAGACTGTTTAGAAAAATAACAATCCAAACAAACTTTAATGGGTGGACTTTAGCATCTAACTGCCTCGGTTCAAGTCCCGTCTCCACCCATAGTTGCACCTCTGCAGCTGTGAAAACAACAAGCCACTCTTCTGTCACCTTTGTGGTGGGGACTGGATAGTCTGGGCAGGAAGAGCCCAGCATAAAAGCTCCTCTGCTGATGGGAGATTTGCTCTCAGGACTGCATTTTCCCCTGCTGCTTCTTCCAAAGAGGAAGCATCCCTCCAGTGTTAAGTGGAAAAGTTCCATGGGACCTTCTCAGAGTGTTTTTGCAATATCAAACCAAAATTAGAATACCCCTGGGCTTGAGAGGGAATACCTAGTGGGCTTCTTTTCTCTGGGCACTCTCATGCTACAGGCTGAGAAACCTACCCCCAGGGTTTGTTTGTTCTTTTTTAAATTGTGTATGTCTGTGTGTAGTGTTATACATTGTATGTACACACATGTTTGCGTACATGTTGAGGCCAGATGTTGACATTGGGTGTCTTTCTTTGTTAACCTCCATTTTATTTTTTGAAACAAGGTCTCTTGCTGAATTCTTAGAGCCACTCAACTAGGCTGGGACCAGGGACCTTGGGGATCTGCTTTTCCCCGCTCCTAGTACTGGGGTGATAGGTGTGGGACACTGTGTCTGGTTTTTACATAGGTGTTCAGGATTCAGACTCAGGTTCTTGGGCTTATGTGACAAGCATTCCACAGACTGTTGTCTCCCTAGCCTATTCCCAGTGCTTAAAGGGGAAATGAAGTACCACTTACCTTGTGAAACTCCTCTGTGAACAAGACAGTATCCCATACATTAAAGGGCTTTGAAAGCCATAAGATCTGCACAAAGACTCTGGTAGAATTAAGCATGCTAAAACACAAACCATTTTATTTCATTTGAGATGCTTCACAAATCAGAGTAAAAAAGTACTTCTGCTGAACGTACCTATCAGTCACTTAGGTCTGCATTTTTCTTCATGGAAAGGAATCCCAATTCACATACAACCCTTTTCCTTACTAAGGGTGATACACTTGGGAATCCTTAAGTAACCATTGAACCCTTTTAAAAGCAAAAACTGATAGCAAAATAAACTTATTTATTATTCTAATAAGGTTTTAGTAATAAACTAGATTTTCTGACTATTTGTTTTTTCCCACTTGGAAATTTAACTTGGCTAAAGGAACGAGATACTTACTCTGTTTTCTGTTTTTGGCTTTTAGACTCCTGGAGCATCTTGTTGCCCATCTGAAATAGCTCATCTCCTTTGTCTGTGATACTTTCCTTGGCTTGCTTTTTGACTATATGAGGGGAAAAGAGAAAAACCAATATTATTTCTATTTTTAAATTTTGAGAAAAAATGTGCTACATTTTGTTTTGAGTTTTGCTACTTTCTTGTCAAGCATTTGCATTTCAAGCAGATTGTTTGGCATCATTCCTAGCTCAGGGGCCTGGGAAGTAGAGGGAAGGGATGCTGCCCTAGAAAGAGAGGTGTTTCCAGCCTCATAAAAGGATGTGGTTTCTGCAAGCAGAAGGTGAGCGGTCTCCTGGTACATCATAGACAGAGGTGTCATCTTAGGTGCTGTGTTCTTAGTCCTGGCTGTCAAGGCCTCACTTGCCTGTGCCATGTGGTCTATATACTTAGAGCCCTGAGATTTTATAAGTACATGGGCCAGATATCTCCAGGATGACCAGAATAGGAGCTGAAGAGACAATTTTCTTGTGAATTTTTCTTTGTGTAAGGCTTCTGACATTCCTTAAAACCTTCCCAAGATGCTGGGGAAGGTACATGAACTATCAATAATAATTTGCCTTGTTTAGGTGGGTACTCAGCATCAATGCGCCTTATGAGACTTAAGAAAAATAGAGAAATGATATTTTTCTAACATTTATGCAACACTAATTTTTTTTAAAAAACACTATTACTACTTGCTTTTTTGATAAGGAAAGCTAATTGATCAGACTTCTAATTCCCCATTCTTCAACTATCTTTCTCTCTCCTTTCTTTTTGCTCTCTCCTCCTCTGTTTCCAAATCCATTACAATACACAGTGGAACCTGATTAGAAAAAAATAGAGCCTGAAGCCCTTTCAAAGGAAAGGCATTTGGGATTTGAAGCCTCATTAACAAGATCACAAGGAACTTTAAAGTGGCTCTTTTTCTTCTCCCAGACAAGATAACAAGAGATGTCTATTTAAAAAAATAGAAAAAAATAATCAAAAAGTAAATCTTAAATTATTTTGAAAGCTTCAAGTTATTCAATCAAATCAGAAACACCAGGCATTTTAGCATCTAATTTCTGCTTTGAGCTGTATATTATCTATACTCATGATTAAAAGGGAAAAGTAATGGGGAAAAGAACTGATTAATCTGTGTATGGAATAGCAATTATTGACATTAGCATGCTTTCAAAGCATGAGCATACATTCCGGAAGATTGACTACAAGGAACGATTTACCATGACCAAATTCCTCCCCAGGGCTGTTATTTTTGCTGTGATTTTTTTTGCCTTCCCAAATGTATTGAAATAACATATTTTCAGTACTATAGCAGGATTCAATTTCCAGATAAAGTTATCTTTGTGATGCTCTAATTTTGTTCTTATGATTTGGAGGTTTCCAGATTTGGGAAAGCACAGTAAGGAAATGACTTCAGGAGGCTTTCTGAATTTGATGTGAGGCAGACTCAGTAGACACAGGAAAAAAAAAACAGGTGGGGGGGAGAGAAAGAGTAGATGAGATCAGCATGGTGGGCCAAGAAAACTGCTCACAGTCCTTTGCTTTGTTATTACAAAATATCAACATCCCTGTCTAGATAGTCAACCTTGCAAATTTGCCTGCTCCCATCATGCGTCTGATGTAATGACACGTCCAAAAACCTCATAAACGAACAGCTAAGGGGAGGAGGAACAGTGAACCTTATTTCTGGAAAATCATGACCCAGTCCTGAAATTTCTTGTTGCCCCTGAACATAATACACCTTAATTTCTCAGTAATCCCCTTTCCCATTGAAGTTTGCCCATAAGGACAAGCTACTCAAAATCAGGTAGACATTTTCTGGGAATCTAATAATTTTGGTTTACAGTGAAAACATTCTTTGTGTGCAGCGCTGGTGATCTTGGAGTTTTACTTTATTAGTTGTAACTCCATCCAGTGCACTTCTGGGGCCACATGATGAGCTCATTACCTAGAAAGGAAAGGTTCTGTAAGAAGCCTTTGAGATGTAACTGTAGATGCCACCAGTAATGGTACTGTGGCTACTGCAAAGTGTGATTCCCTCCTGAGAAGGTCACACTCATAATCAGATGTGTCGCCTCCTTTCCCCGAGCTTCTCTCTCCCCTTGCTTAAATCTATGTTAAAATATCTTCTCCAGAAACTTTAACTCTGCATCATACTGGTTCACGCTGAAGTTCTTTTCTGCTGTGAAGTCAAAAATCCCATCTTTACTTGAGAGAGGTCTCCGAAAAGAGCTCAGGCTACGGTAGGTCACTGTAGCATGGAGCTGTGCCTCTGGCCTATATGCCACTGTTGTTGCTGCCTTCCGCTCTCCCGTGGTGGTTTGAATGAAAATGGCTTCCACAGGCACGTTCCCGCTTTAGCAAGTTGTAGAACTTGGCAACGTTTGCCACATTGGTATGGCTTTAGAGGCAAGGATGTAAGAAAAGGGCTACAGAATCTCCCTCTGAGACTAAGGAAAGCCCGGAGGCCAGGCTTGTATCAGCCGTGTCCCTGCAGAGAGGCCCTTTTGTGAACCTGTGAGAGTGAAGCCCAGTTTCATTGGAGACACCAAGATGATGGGGACGCGAGAGCCGTAGAATATCTTCCGAGGAGAGCTACTCACAGGGTGTGGAACCAGCCCAGGAGAGAGAGGTGCGCTGCAGCCAACAAAGCTGAGCAGAGTTGCAGATCTGAAGAGTGTTTTGACATCAGACACGGAGATGCAGAGTTTGGAGTTTGCCCAGCTGGTTTGTGATCTTGCTTTGGTCCAGTGTTTCCTCACTATGTTTCCTTTTAGAATGGGAATGTATATTCTCTGCCATTATTTGTTGGAAGTATGTGATCTGCTTTTTAATTTCGATTTTGTGGGAAGATTGCAGTTAAGAGATTGCCATGAGTCTCAGAAGAGACTTTGAGCTTTGGACTTTTAAACAGGGCTCTGAGAATGTTATAGTCCACGGGGACTTTCGAAGTTGGACTGAATGCGTATTTGCATTATGATGTGGCTACAAGCCTGTGGGGGCCGGGGAGTGGGAGGTGGTGGTCTGAATGAGAATGACCTCCATAGATGCATAGGGAGTGGCACTATTAGGAGGCATAGATTTGTTGGAGGGAGTGTGTCACTGGGGAAGGGCTTCTAGGTTTCACATGCTCAAGCCAGGCCCAGTCTCTCTCTCTCTTCATGCTGCGTCCAGATATTGAACTCATGGCTCCTTCTCCCAGCACTATCGGCCTGTGTAGAGCCATGCTTTGCACCATGATGACAATGGATTAAGTCTCTAAACTATATGTCAGTCCTAATTTAATATTTTTCCTATATAAGAGTGGCTGTGGCCATGGTGTCTCTTCACAGCAATAGAAACCCTAACTAAGACACTCTAATCAAAATCCCACCCACATTCTCTCTACTTTGTCTTGTTTTTCATTCTTCCTCTGACAGTGATAAGAACCTAGAGACACCAGATAAGTGACTCTGTTTGGTCTTTAAGTCCTTAGTATTCACTATGTGCTGCCAGCAACAGATTTAAAGGGCCTCCTTGAGTTTGGAGTTCTCTGGATGGCCAGCCCGTGCGTACCTGTTTTGCTCTGAGGAAAAAAAAAAAAAAACAGGCTTACTCCTGATAGGTGTTCTAGCTTCCTTCTGCTGTGAAGACAAAAACACTCTGACAACTCAGAGGAGGAAAAGGTTGATTTCAGCTTATAAGTTGAGGGAAATCAGGGCAGGAACTTGAAGCAGAAACCATGGAGGACCGCTGCTGCTGGCTCATTCCCAGTTCCATCCTTAGTTAGCTTTCTCTTATTTTAGATTTTAGATATATGTGTGTGTGTGTGTGTTGCCTGCATTTGTGACTGTGTACTGGGTGTACGTCTAGTAGTTGCAGAGATCCAAGAGTGTGTCAGGTCCTTTAGAGCTGGGGTTACAGATGGTTGTGAGCTACTATGCAGGTACTGGAATTTGTACTTGAGATCCCTGCAAGAACAAGTGCTCTTAACTGCTAGGTCATCTTCCTAGACTTTTGTTACCTTTCTTATATAACTGAGGACCACCTGTTCAGGAAGTGGTACCACCTAGAGTTGACTGGGCCCTCCTATATCTATATCTAATAAGGCAATCAAGATAATCCCCCATGCCTGGTGACACATGCCTTTAATTCTTGCACTCAGGAGACAGAGGCAAGCAGATTTCTGGGAGTTCAAGGTTAGCATGGTCTACATAACAAGCTCCAGAAAAGTTAGAACTACATAGAGATAGGCACACTCTCTTTCTTTCTCTCAAGAACAAAACCCAAAACCAAAGATAGTCCCCTTCAGACATGCACACTATTTATTTTATCTAGGTAATCCCTCAGTTGAGACTTTCTTCCTGATTGATGCTAGTCAGTGTTACCTTGATAGTTAAGGCTAACGAAAACAAAAGGTATTGGAGAACTGTTCTTGCAAAGTATGGGGTGAGAAGGAGGTATACCAGGGTTGTAACTTTCCAAGGGATCTATTGGGACACCCTTTTCTGGCCTTCATGGCCAGCAGACACACACATGCTGCAGAGATGCACACAAAATCAAAACACACATACGCAAAGTAGAAAACAAAAATTCAAAATTAAAAAAGATACAAGTAGCAGGTGGTGGTGACATACGCCTTTAATCCCAGTAGGCAACAGGCTCTAAAGTTAAGAGAAACTCTCTTTTGAAAAGCTGAGAGAGAAAGAGAGAGAGATACAGAGACAGAGACAGAGAGACAGAGACACAGGAAAAGACAGACAGAGACTGAGAGAGAAGTTTGTAGTTGGACTTTTTTCCGTCAGGACGGTTGGCTCCCCAATAATGACATGGAGACTTATTATTAATGATGAAAGCTCGGCCGGTATTTAGGCTTAGACTCATTTTTAACTAGCTCTTATAACTTAAATTAACCTACACCTTTTAATCTATGTTCTTTTACGTGGCCCCGTTACCTTTACGCTGTACCGCCCATGCTGCTTTCTCTGTATGCCCTGGAGTCTCTGCCTTTCTTCTTCCCAGCATTCTCTCTGCCTGGAAATCCTGCCTAACTGTTGGCTATTCAATTTTTTATTAAACCAATCAGAGTGGCACATCTTCACAATGTACAAAAAGATTACCCCACAACAGAAGTAGGTATGCCAGCGGTCTATTTAAGATGGCAGTGTGTATGGAAAATGAAATCAGATTTATGTTTCAACATGTGTCAGAGACATAATGTGCAGAAAGATTTTTTGATGTTTCATGACTTCCTTTTCCTTATTTTTATTAATCTATGTTTTAGATGATTAGAGTACCAAACCCCTTTCCCATAGCAACTTCATTTGGAGATAGGGTCTTTGAAGAGATGATTAAGATGATTCATTGTTTCCAATCTAGGACAACTGGTGTTCTAATGAGAAAAGGTAGAGGCTCCAGGGTGCACATGTGTAGAGAAGAGACGTGCCAGAGTGTGGGGCTCTCAGTGAGGTGGAGACCTCAAGGGAAGAGTCTTCAATCAGAACCTAAAGTGCTCTGTTCTTTATTATCAGCTAAAACTATGGTGCAAGCTGCACATGCCTTAAGGCATTGCTGTCCACCGCTTTAATCTTTTAAACCTATGCTCATTAACTTGAGCTAAGCAACCCCAAATGTGTCTATTATCTTTGTTTCTTAAATCATGTCTTTAAACTGAGCATGCTCAGGGATGGAACTACCTCCCCCCCCCCCATGAGTATGCACGGTCTCGCCAATAAATCTCTATAGTTTTTACTTCTTTTTTTTTTCTTGCTTTGTAAAACTCCTATTAACTCCTAGCTGCTGCAGGAATAACTCTCCACTCCTCATGTTCTAGCGATGCTTAGTTTGCCTCTGTACTTGCCAACATGCTTGACCATTGTGTTGGGTTACAAGGAAGTAGTGAGAAGATGACCTTTAGGGATGGGCGCCTTCAAATGAAGCCAAACCAGCCAGCACCTTGGTTTTAGAGTCTGGGTCCACTGAACTGCAAGAAAACAACTATTGCTGTTAAGCCACGTGGTACATGGTGTTTTCTTCTAACAGGAATTTCTTATAATAGGAAATTGCGATGCTCACCCGGGATTGCATGAAAACAAACTGCTTGTTCCCTGTAGCAAGAGACACATTCAAATCAAAGCAAAGACTACCTGCCAAAGGCAGGAGGGACTGTAGCTTTCTGTGGTCTCTCTAGGTCTCCAGCCTGGACCTCTGTCTTTTTTAGACACCTGGATTTCCCGGTCCATAACTTCTAGCAAGGTTTGCTTTTTGAGATTATAAGGAGGCAGCGTTGCCGGTAAATGTCCCTCTGTTTGCCGGTTCCTGGACCCAGATCACCTCTCCATGGATGGTGGAAGCACTGGTAATCTTGGGCTTATATTGCTGACCCTTCAATTGCCAACTTTTTTAATTAAGAATGTTCAAGAATCAGGTCTATGTAAATGTATCTTTTGTAAAGACACTTAGGTGTGGGCCTATCTCTCGGGTCACCTGTATCCACTCCTGTCCTGTAATGCCTTTATCCATGTCTCCCTTCAAAGTTCCACTTGTGCTGCTCTTCCCTTTGCCCGTTGTTACATTCTTCCTTCTTTTTTATGTTTAACCAGACTCTAAAATCTTAACATTCAGATTACAAGTAAATAAATACTCTTTAAGTTACCTAGAAAACATACAGAGAGGAGGTAATAAATTATTTCACATTTCAACTTATATTTACATCATGTATTATGCAAAGGATCATCAAGAATTAAAGGAACTGATGGATGAGCGAGGAGCCACTGAGTCTGACCACCGGTCGGGTGTCTTCACAAAGTGACAGATAAAAATGGAAGGTTCTCTCCCACAGCAGCAGAACTCACTAACACCGACTGCTGTGTCCTCTCCAATTGCAGTTGCATTTAATATAGAACAGCTATAGTCTCTGATTTTTCAGGATTCACATCAGGAAAACACTTCACATTCACCATTATGTGTGCCAAGAAGATAGAATATTGTCAAAGGAGGGAGAATAATGATCTGTTGCTAAAAATAGCATCCCATCCAAGAAAAAAAATGACTCAGCACAGGGTTGAGCAGATAAAGATGCATTAACTCAAAAATACTTGAATAAGAATAATACTACTGCATCAATATACTTGATTATCTTCTGTTCATTGTCGTCAAACACCAGGACCCCTGGGGTACTGGAGGAAGTGGTAGACAGTGTTAACTGTAGCGGAAAATACTTCCTCTCTTCAAAAGCTTCGATGGAAGGAAAAATTGAGAACAGGGATTCTGACAAGATATAATTGTTGAGAAATAATTTATTGTATAAACTCTTAATTTAGCTAAAAGAAATATGTCTTAGAAAATAAAAATCAAACCTATATATGTATATGTATGTATACATATACATACATATGTATACATATACATACACACATACATATACATACATATACATATATATAATAGCAGGTGTTACTACTTATAAAGCGGTTAGTACCAGACAGTTCTCAGAGCTTATATTTACTCAGTTTTTTCACTGACTATCAGAAACACTAATATCATTTTCATGTTAATGCTGAGGTGGTGTGGCTACAAAGAAGTCAGGCAACTTGACCAAGGTCACTCAGTTGGTATATAGGATGACTCAATTCTAGGCAGTCTGATTCAAGTCTGTGCTTATGTAGTCATTACTCCTTTTAAAAACAAAAGTTTTGAAACACCATGGGCATTATTTCTCAGTATCTAAAATGGGGGGGGGGGGAAGGGGGCTTCAAACTGATTCAGCCAGCAGTTTGCAAGAATGAACCAAGCTCTTTTACATGTAACTGTGTTGACTTGAAAAGGCCTTTCGACCGTCAGCAGGAGAGATAGTAAGGTGTGCATGTTGAGTTTTCTGGAAAGCAGAAAGTGAGCATTGTGTTTAAGAAGCACTATTGGGTGGTTGTCTTGCCTATTTCTGTCTCTCAAAACCAAGCCCTGATCCCCAGCTTAGTAGCCTGAAATTGACTCTGTCAGGAGAAGGAGAATTTAGAACCCTGTGACAAGCTCCCTTAAGCTGGGTGTTTTCTTCTCCTTTTCCCCCACTACATAAGATTTACTTAACCCCTTCAAGACATACGTGAGTGATCTCTAATAAACAGTACTTCAACCCGAGCCAGTCGTTGAGGCTGATCCTTCGAGATCAAAAGAAAAAAGAGGTCTTTTTATGAAGAGATACAAGGCATGTTCATTCTTTCACTCTCAACCACTCCCTGCTATGAAGTGTCTTTGGACCCTCATCTGGGGAGAAACTAGATTGGGCAGAGGAAGATACTGAAGCAGGCTTGATTAAAAAAAAAAAACCACTTTGTAGGTACCCCACAGGGTATTCTGGAGCAAGAGTAGCCTTAGGATTGTCCCAAGAAGGGTGAGCTGATAAGTCTGATGGCTGTCAGCAGTGGCGACCAGTGGAAGGGGCAGTCGTCTATACACACCTGTCTGGCTGGGAATACAGTCTCTTTCAGAACTGGCTACTGCAGGCTATAAGGAAACTGTCGCCTCAGCAACTGGGGACATGTTTTCATTAAAGGGGTGTTCACCTGGCACTTCTCATGGTCTGTCTCAAATAATCAAAAAGTCAATAAAATAGAATGCAAACGATCAACTTAGCCTCGCTGTTTTAGATGGCAGAAAGGAGAAAAACGATGCCCAAATGGTTTCGTATGAGTTGTAAAATGCCCTTCTTCAACCAAGGACATGGTAGTGACTGAGTCTGGTGACTGAAATGAATGCTGATTAATCCCACAGGAGGCAGGAAGGAACACAAGAGCCTGCAGGAGCAGACACCACTACTCCAGTGCTCTGGCTGGCTACTGATTTGTCTTGCTAGCAATTTAATAAGGATTACTACTTTTTTAGACTTAATTTTATCCCAGAAGAAAGAATTAGCTGTTGAAGTCACAATGTTAAGGTACTCTGAGGGAAAGTGCACCATTTTTTAAAAAGGTAATGCCCGTGAGAACATCGCATTCAACTGTATAACGCCACTCAAGTTTGCTCTAGAAGTCCAAGGCTTTTTTTTTTTAACCTTTGAGTATCACCGATAAGGCAACATGCTTCAAAGAAAATTCTGAATTTGAACTCAGTTCTGAGACCATGTCCTAACTGTACAGAGGCAAGTTTTGATTCAATTTAATTCATCAAGTATTTGTTCATTCTGAGTATATGGCAAACACTGTGCCAGGAACACATCTTGTTTTTAAGTGATGGGGATACAAGTATTCTTTGCTATATTTGAGAAACTCTGAGTTAAAGAATAATTGGCAAGATTGAAAATGAGTCATTGCTTTTCAAAGCAATGGAAAACTGTATCCCTGTTCTAGAGACTTCAGTTGGATGCTAATCATTCCCATTTCCAGAACAGAAGCATTTTGAGGCGGTTAGGCTGAGTTTTATTTCTCTTCTTTGATGGAGCCAGTGGTTTGGGAAACAGCGTTTGCCCAGAACACCTACATCTCATTGTGAAGATTGGATTTTGACCTTGGTAATGTTAAAGCATGGACTGAATAAGATCAGAGTTCAGGTTTACAGTGAGCCTGTGATCATGTCCAACCTCCAGGTTATTATATTATTCTCACAGCTTGTGAAGTTCAAGTTTCCTTTTAGAGAAGATCTTGCCTCCATGGCTTGCTCTTTCTTAACACTCTGTGGCTTACTGGGTAAGGTTCTGTTCTGGCATCTTTCTCCTTCGGCAGCTACATGACGACTCCTTGCCTCTGCCTAATCTCTCTCTATATCTCTGTTTGGATTTCCTGCCTGACTCTACTCTGCTAAACCATTCAAAACAACTTTATTCTTCATTCAATAAAAGCAACACGTATACAGAGGGACATCCCACATCATCTCCTATTTTCTGTCTTATAAAGGAGACCATGCCCAAAGTGGTATGGTGTCTTAAAGACTATTAGCTGAAGGAGTTCCTACAGCAAAGACTTACCTCTACCAAGGCTGGGTGACTGCAAACTAAGCAGACTAAGCTTCTCTATTCTTTCATTCTATATTCTCTCTAGTGCTGGGTTTAAAGGTGTGTGACTCCCTAGGACCGGGATTAAAGATGTAAGCCACCACCACCTGGATTTGTTTCTGCATTGATCTTGTGTAGCCCAGGGTGGCCTTGAAGTCACAGAGGTCCATCTGACTCTGTCTCCCAAATCCTGGGATTAAGGATGTTTGTCACTATGGCCAGACCTCTAGTGGCTTTAGTTTTAGTCTTCAGGCAAGATTCATTCATCAAAATACAAATACAGCACCACACTTCTCGTTCATGACTGTAATTTGCCCGCCTGAAAAGCCAATGTGCTGGCTGTTCCCTGATTGCCTTTCTTGTGAGCTCCTTTCTACAGTTTTTGGATAGGTTAGGTCAAAAGGTGACCATGGGGAATATAAAGAGTAGGCAGAGAGTGAGATAAGGATATTTGCTCCCTGGCTTGCCCATCTGTGACTCTAGAGGCTGACATTTACTCTTGACCCAGGGTCACAGTTCTGTCACAGAACCTTCCCCATGAACCTCTTACTTGTTTTCACCCTGAGGTCCTTTGGAACCTTGAGATGCTGCTGCTGTTCCTGCTACTAGTCTGGCAGAGCCTTGTGGTTTCACTGTGTCCCTTTTAAACCCTTAGAAAAAGCCCCTGGTTTAAACTTCTCTCAAATGACTCCATGGAAAGGTGCCGTTTATTTCTTGCCAAAGCAAGTATATTGATATTTTCAGGTTCTATCTAGAACTATCTCCTATCTAAGCAGCAAAACAGGTTTCTGTGGGTAAATATGGGGTGAAATACTCTTGACATACTAAGATTGAAAATCTTTAGGTATCTTTGTTAAGGCAGGACTTTCAGAAGAAGCTGAGCTTGGTTCAATAAGAAACCTTCCAGCCTCGAAATGGATAGCTCCCCCTGGAATTCTACTGTTTTCAGTTTCTGCCTCTTGCTATTATTAGCAGTGACTGCTTTTCTGTATTTACTTCTAGAAGAAGGATACATCTCTCATTTCTGTAAATCTTGATGAAGGGATAGTGTGGCTTATGAAACAGGGCTTCTCATGTGCACTTGGCAGCACTTTGACCAGGCACCGGTGATGAATGTATACACACATGCTGGAGGTCCTGAGGACAATACATTTCTTCAAGGTCAAGTTTGACTATTCAAAATGTGAAATTTTAAGTCTAATGCATACACAGTAGCTGGTCTTGGTAGAGTATAAATATTTTTCATTATTTGTTCTCCTTTACAACTTTCAAATGAATTTTCTGCTTAGAAAATTGCAACATGTTTATGAGATAGTTCTGCATCGCCCCAAAGTCATTTGAAAAGCATGTAATGGAAAATTTTTGGAGAGTGTTTGATTGCATAGGCCAGGCTGGCCTTAAATGTGCAACTTTCCTGCCAAATCCTCTGAGTGCTAGGTTTCAGGCATGTACGTCTGCACCCGGCAAACATTCTTGCCATTGTCAGCCATCTTTCATGAGCGCATACATAATAGCTTAGTGGCTAAGAAGCAGAGGATTTCATCAATCAACCATTCAGGCTCAAGTTTCACTTTTTGAAACTTTGTGTGTTAAGATGTGATGGCTATTATCCATTGTTAACTTGACAGAATCCAGAATCCCCCAGCCTCTGGGCATGCGCATGGGAGATTATCTAAATTAGGTTAAGTTAGTAGGGGAAACCCAGCCTGAATATGGGCAGTACTCTTCCCTGGGCTTGGATCCTGGACTCCTTCAGAAGGAAGAAGCCAGCTGAGCACAAAAATCATTGCACTCTGCTTTCTGACTGTGGATGCAGCGTGACCAGCTGCCTCAGGCTCCTGCTGCCAGATTTCTCCACCATGATCCACTCTGCCCTTGAACTATTAACTGAAACAAACTCCTCCTTCCTTACATTAGGTTTGCATGGCATTTTATCACACAGCTAAGACATATCCCTTGTATCTTATAGAATGTCATGGGGGTAGAAGGCTAGGGATATGATCTGATTATAAAGCTCATGCTGCATACGTATGAGGAAATATAAGTTTGGGTCCCCAGAACCCACATGACTGCAGAGTAGGTGTTGCAACCCGAGTATAATTACAGTGCATTGACGATAGAGCCAGGGTGGGCTGGCTAAGCCGTCCAACCATAGTGGTGAGTGTGCATACATCACATGAATGTATATCACATGCACATACACATTTAAGACAAAGAAATCCCGGAGTAATTGTTCCTAAGTCTGCGCCAGCTGTATTTTCATTATTACTCTAGATATACTGATAGAACAGTACATAAATTGATGAAATAAAATTACAAAAAAATATGATTAGAAAATATTTAAATACTATGGGAAATTTTGATAATGAAGTTTCATTAAAAGTTACCCAATTTAATTATAATGAAGTATCTTAAGAGAATTAGGGGGTAGGGCACTCTGCGGATAGCTGGAAGAATTCCGAATAAGATTCTAGTGATGGTAAATATTGTCAACTTGATAGGATAGAGAGGAACAGTGGAGATAAGACTCTAAGGGATAAGCTTTTATTTTTGCTTGTCTGCTTTCAGCTTTTGGCTGACAAGTTTATGTTTCTGATTTGTGAGTTCATCGACACTGTTGCCTCCCCCTCTGTTACCATCCTCCATCAACAACACAACCCAGCTTCTTCAGCCTTTGCTCTAGAAGGTCACTATTGCTGGAATGAAAGATCATGACCAAAGCAACTTGGAGAGGAAAGGGTTTATTTGGCCTATGCTTCCACATCACAGTTCATCATTAAAGGAAGTCAGGGCAGGAATTCAAACAGGGCAGGAACCTGGAGGCAGGAGCTGATGGAAATACTTGGAGGGGTGAAGCTTACTGCCTTGCTACCCATGGCTGGCTCAGCCTGCTCCCTTATAGAATCCCAAACCTCCAACCCAGGAATGGCACCACCCACAAGATGTTGGGTCCTCCCTCATCAATCACTAGTTAATAAAATGCCTTACAGGCCCACCTATCGCCTGTAAGGGGCATTTTCTTGACTTTCCTTCTCTCAGATTACATTAGCTTGTGCCAAGTTGATATAAAACTATCCATCATAGTCTTCGAGTGTAGACTGAGGACCAGAGGTTCCCTACTAATCCTCCAAGATTTCAGCACTATTGAGTGGCTGAGGCATGTAGCCTCATGGACCAAGTAGCCCCAAGTTTCCAGCCTCTCCAGGGTGAAGACAGCCACTGTTGGACACCAGAACAACAGTGGAAGTCGATTTAATAAATCCACTTTTAATACATATTCATTCCCTGGGTTCTGTTCCCTAGACTTTGACTAACACAGTTGTTCCATGCGTCTGTCGTTCCCTATTGTACAAGAAAGTTCCTGTTGGGAGAACTCATGGGTAGTAGGATGGGCATGGTTTATACTAGGAAGGCCAATGCAAGCTAAGTAAAATGCAGACCAGATTTCTCCATTAAAAAACTGACAGATAAGGCCAGGTGGTGGTGGTGCATGCTTTTAATCCCAGCACTCAGGAGTCAGAGGCAGGTTGATCTCTGTGAGTTTGAGGTCAGCCTGGTCCACAAGAGCTAGATCTAGTATAGGCTCCAAAGTTACTGAGAAACCCTATCTCAAAAAAACCAAGAAAAAGAAAAAGAAAAAACCCCTGACGGATGCATACTACAATGGCATACAATGTACATTTTATCTAATTTAGACATGTGCTTGTTTTATAGTATCACTGAAAACTGATATTCTTGACTTCCTCCTCGATTTTAGGTCTCAAGTGTTTAAGTAACATGCTACTAGAGTAGAAATTTAAGTACATCTATTACACAAGAGCATGCGTTGGGCTTAAATAAAATGTTGAAATAATTTTTAAACTTTACGCTTAAGTGTCAACACCAAAGTAGGAGAGGGGCCATGTTGGGAAGATGCTGGTTGTAGAGGGAGCAGGGGAGGCATGATAGAGGGGACTATAGGATGAATGTGATCAACATTCCTTACACCATGTTCTTTGACATTTTTCAGTGAATAAAAATTTAAAAATGACTGAGAACCACTTAAATTCTTCACACAGACTCTATGAAGATCATATTTTTCTAGAATCTTCTTTCATGTTAAGAAATCTAAGCTATTGCCAGACCTTCTCTTCTCCCTTCCCTCTCCCCTCTCCTCTTTCCCCAACCTCACCTCCACCCCTACCCCCACCCCCATGCTCACAACTTTTACCCGGCAATCTTGTTTGCTTCCAATTTCCAGGAGGATCTATATTTATTTTTCTTTGGATTCACCTTGTTATTTGGCTTCTCTGGGCTTGTGAACTATAGGCTTAATGTCCTTGGTTTGTGGCTAGAGTCCACAAATGAGTGAGTACATACAATATTCATCTTTTTGGGTCTGGGTTATCTCACTCAGGATAGTGTTTTCTATTTCCATGTCATTGTTTTTTACCGCTGCGTAGTACTCTAATGCGTATATATTCCACACCTTCTTTATCCATTCTTCCATTGTGGGGCATCTAGGTTGTTTCCAGGCTCTGGCTATTACAAATAATGCTGCTATGAACATAGTTGAACAAATGCTTTTTTCAGTATGATTGGGCATCTCTTGGGTATATTCCCAAGAGTGGTATTGCTGGATCCTGAGGTAGGTTGATTCCCAATTTCCTGAGAAACTGCCACACTGATTTCCAAAGTGGTTGCACAAGTTTACATTCCCACCAGCAATGGATGCCTGTTCCCCTTACTCCACATCCTCTCCAGCAAAGGCTATCGTTGGTGTTTTCAATTTTAGCCATTCTGACAGGTGTAAGATGGTATCTCAAAGTTGTTTTGATTTGCATTTCCCTGACCACTAAGGAAGTTGACCATGGAGTGGGAGGGTGGAGATGGAGGACGGGCGGATATAGGAGCAGGGAAGAAGATACTTACATTAAGGCAATAATTTTAGGGTTGGCAAGAAACTTGGCTCTATCGGGGATCCCAGGTGTCCATGGGGATGTCCCCAGCTAGGTCCTTGGACAGCAGAGGAGAGGGTGCCTGAACTGGCCTTGCCCCACTATCACACTGATGATTATCTAGAATATCACCATAGAATCTTCATCTGGCGATGGATGGAGATAGAGACAGAGACCCTCATCAGAGCAATGGACTGAGCTCCCAAGGTCCAGTTGAAGAGCAGAAGGAGGGAGAAGGTGAGCAAGGAAGTCAGGACCGTGAGGGGTTGGTCCACCCACTGAGGCAGTGTGCCTGTTCTAATGGGAGCTCACCAAATCCAGCTGGACTGGATCTGAATGAGCATGCGACCAAACCGGACTTTCTGATTGTGACTGACAATTGGGGCTGACTGAGAAGCTATTGATAAAGGCACTGGGACTTGTTTTTACGGCATGTTCTGGCTTTTTGGGACCCTAGTCTATTTGGATGCACAGCTTCCTAGGCCTGGATGTAGGGAGGAGGGCCTTGGACTTCCCACAGGGCAGGATTCCCTGCCCTTTCTCAAGCAGGGAGGGAGAGGGAGGAGGGGGTGAGGGGAGCAGGAGGGGATTGGGAGGAGGGAAGGAAGTGTAAATATTTGAATGGAAAAATAAAATAAAAAAATTTTTTAATGAAAAAAAAAAAAAGAAATCTAAGTGTTTAGCTTGCATGCTTCAGTTATGGAGACTTAGTTTACCAGCACAGAACAAAAAGGGTGTCACATTCATTTCGGCTTCCCTCAGCACAAGAGGTTTTCTCTTAGAAGAGTAGGTGATAAGGACCTGTATAATTTTCGGAGATTTTTTTCCCAAGAGATATAATTATCAACCGTGCTTGTTATCATTATCCTGAATTCTGAGTTAAAATCCTGGAACAGAAGCTGACAGAACATAACGCTATTGTGCATATAAATATTTATAACCGTAGCCTATGTTTTCTCAGAAGCAGCCCTCAAATGTGAACTCTGGTTAGTCATTTCAGACTGATATGTGGGAGAGGGCTCTACTTACAATAGTTTTGATTTCTCTTCAGAAGATCCTTATTTTGAATTCCTTTTATTTTTAATTTATGTTGATTCTTCTTTTTTTCTAAGGGATTTTCTCTCTTATTGGTTATTTTACTTGATTTTCCTTGTTCCAGTAGATGCAATAGAAACTGCTTGATTTTGCTCACTGATACCTACAAAGAAAAGGATTTTGGTTTACTTCACTCCTGTGGGACTTTTAAAATGAGACAAGAAAGTTGAAAATTTCCCATTTCTAAAACAAATACAAGTTTAGTGCAATTATTCTAATTTTAGCTTTCTTAACATCAAAATGACATATGGCTTGCTATACTTAAAGGATCACGTTGTATAAAATAAACCCTTTCAAATCTATTTTATTATCTGAATCATGGAGCCAAACACTAGAGGCTAAATGTTATAAATAAAATAGATGGAGAATATAACCAGCCTACTCTTCCCCTGATAAGTTGTCATGGTGATATCAATTATGTGAGCTAAATAAATGGAGATGATCCTGTCTCATATTGTTACAACAAATATGTAATGAAATGTTGCTTTTAAAAATGTAAAAAAATCTGTATTTTCCAGAAATTATCTAATTAACCTACTTGAACGAAGTTGCATGTTTTTTGGTATGTGTAATACCGAATTGTATCAAAAATAAAGATTAAAAAAGAATTTAAAAGGTTTATGAAGAAAATTTATATCCATACTTTTTCAGAATAAATTAAATGAAATATTTTGTCAGTTAGTACTTCTACAAAGGGTCAGGTTTCTGTTTGTTTGATTTTTTTTTGTTTTGTTTTTCTGTTATAAAAGAAGTTTAAACTCCTGCTGTCTGAAATGCTTAATCCCAGGGTATACAAAGGCAAGTTGCCAGACAGAAGCTTTTTTAAAAGACAGCTTTGTTGGGCTGTGGCTGTAGCTTGGTTGGTAGAGGGCTTGCCTTGCATGTTCAAAGTTCTAGGTTTGACCCCTAGCTCCACATTTAATGGGACATGACGGTGGATGCCTGTGAACCCGGTAGGGGAATATGAAGTTCAAGGTCACCTCTCTCTACGTAGTGAGTTCAAGGCTAGGCTATGTGAGACCTTGTCCCCAATCAAAAGCACAACTTCAGCTTTGTTGATGTACAATCAACTTACCATAGTTTAACCATTTAACACATTGGACTCATTTTTTAAAATATTCACAAAGCATGTACAACAGTCAGTTTTAGAGTATTTTCTCACCTCAAGAGGGAACCACACAGTTTTTAGCGGTCACCATCTTATTTTCATGTCTGTCCCACTGTTTCTCCTAACTACTCATCTGCCTTCTGTTCCCATAGTCTCCATATTTTCACTCTTCATAGGCACATTATCACTTGGTGATATTTTTCTTTCTTGTATGATGGTTTCCTTGTAGGATGATTCTTTCCTAAGTTTAACTTCATTCTAGCTTATATCAACACTTCATTCCTCTTCACAGTCAAATAATAAACCACATATGGGTATATTAAATTTTCTGTTGCCGTGATAAAATATTCCCACTCAATGAAGCACTTTAGGGAATAAAGGATTGGGAAGGTTTATTTTGGCGTATAGTTCCAGGGGCCAGTTCACTGTGGAGAGAAATTCCAGGTGTGGGGCTTCGGGGAGACAACTGGTCTCTCTAGTCAGGAAGCGGAGGGAGATGAGTGCTTGTATTCAGCTCCTTTCCTCCTTTGTGTTCAGTCTGGGGCCCCATGACCAAGGTGACCTATAGAAGGGTGGATTTATTTGGGTGTCCCGTTCCACAGGAATAAAAATCTGCCATGGTGGGGGCAGATTGGCAGCAAGCAGCAGGCATGGTGGCTGGAGCCTGTCAGAGCCTATTGAGGGTATCCTCTTTCAAACCACCATGCTCCCTGCTCCCCACTTCCTATTTAATCTCATGAAGATAATACCCCTAGGCCTGTTGAGAGGCTAACCACACCCTCCCAGATGTGCCCAGAGGCTTGTCCACTGGGCGATTGTAGATCCTGTCAATCTGGCAGTCAACACAAACCATCACAACCAATAAACCATGTTCTATTTTTCCTTCCTTTCACCCTCCGTCCCTCCCTCCTTCTGCCCCTCTCTCCCTTCCCCCGACTTCCGCTTCTCCCTCCCTCCCTGCCTCCTTCCCNCCCTCCCTCCCTCCCTCCCTCCCTCCCTCCCTCCCTCCCTCCCTCCCTCCCTCCCTCCCTTCCTTCCTTCCTTCCTTCCTTCCTTCCTTCCTTCCTTCCTTCCTTACTTAATAGGTCAGACCTGAAAGTACTCCATAGTGCTTTCAGCCAACTTTCAGTCACTGAAAATGTACAAGGCTGGGAAGTGGTATCTCAGTACTGGGAAGCTGGCACTTTAACAAGCTATCTGCATGCTTTGGCATCATGAGATTATCATCTTGAGGCAGAAAAGAAGAACAGGAGAATTTTGGAGGCATGGGAAGGGAGTTTTTTACTCCAGAGTCTGTAGCATCACTTGATTTTTAGCTGAGGATCAGGTATTCCAGCACATTCCATGAAGTATTCCAGTATTCTAGCTGGAAGTATTGGTCAGTATAGAGAACTGCTTGCCTTTGAGCCCGACCTGAATCCAGTCCCTAGAACGCATATCTCATGGTGGAAAGAGAGAACAATTCTCTCAGGTTGTCCTTTGACCTCTGCACATACACACACATGCAACAACACAAGTACACACACACACACGAGAGATGCACATAATCATTTACTGTAAAGTGTTTTGATACAGAGAAAAAATTCCTTCTATAAGATATTTTTACATTTGTTATAAAATTATTTTCAATTAGGAATATTAAAGTAGCAACAAACCAGGCTTAGAACTTTGAATATGGCCTTACTTCTCTCCCAGCTATTTCCTGGAAAACTTAGAAACAAAATTATTAACTTGTGTTTACAATGAAAATATCCTAACTTTCTGTACCCCAATATTCTAGGGTTTACTTTATAAGCTTTAATCCTCTATACTGTGCCCAGGAACCATCCCATGATCTCAATTGATTTCCTTAGCAACCTCTGAAGGTAATTTCAGAACCCATAAAAATCATATATATATATATATTGTATATTGTAAATATATATTGTAAAGACAGCAAAGGTTGATTCTTCTTTAAGAAGCCCATACCCATAAGTAGCTCAAGGTTGCATTCCTCCCCCGCCCTGAGTGTCTTTCTATTAACTCCTGTGCATAAAATTATGTTTAAAACTCTCCTGATAAACGGTGACTCTGCTTCCTGCTGGCTCATCGTGAAATTCCTTTCCACGGTGAAATTAAGGAACTGGCTTTACCCGAGTGGAAGTTGCTAAGTAGAAGTTCTCAGGACGTTGCGTGGGGCAACTGCTACTGACAGGCAATAGGCCATGCTACTAAAAGAATGGTATTTAAAACATCAATGAAAAATAGTTGGTGTTAGGCAGTGGTGGCTCACTCCTTTACTCTCAGCACTGGGTGGGCGTGGGGAGAGGACACAGAGGTAGCTGGATTTGAATTTGAGGCTAGCCTGGTCTATAGAGCAAATTCCAGGATAGCCAGAACTATATAGGAAAACCCTGTCTTGACAAACCAAAATGAATGAATGAATGAATAAATGAATGAATGAATAAATACATAAATAAATAAATAAATAAATAAATAAATAAATAAATAAATAAATAAAAGTAGTTGAGGAGACAGCGTGAGCTTGACTAAAGTCTGTTAACGTCTCTGGAGGCCCAAAGTCTTGTTCTCACTTTTTCTACAGTGTTTTCTGAGTAGTTTTCTCTCTCATTCCCTCGAATCAAGTAGGTCAGCTGGGACAAGCATTAGAAAAACTTGTCTATGATTCTCCGAGACATCAAAGCTGGAGCTCAGCTGTGCGTAAAACGTCTCTACCTTTACAGCATTGTTTTCTGGTTGGGAAGATAACAGTCAACTGACAGAATGAGGATTTAAAAGTTAGTGTTATTGGATCCAGGGTGCCTAGGGACACATTTTCCAGTGAATGCACCCTCTGTGGGAAGAGAGGGAGCTGGTTATACAAATATCTCCTGAAGGAGACTTCCGGCAGTGATATCGCAAAGTCGGGTGCACACAGCTGTGCAAGGGAGACGGTGTATCTAACGGTGTAGCGGACAGAAGGATGGTGTAGCTAACGGTGTAGCGGAGAGAAGGATGGCTGAAGGGTGGTGGGCAATGAGGCAGAGGGGCAGGCAGCTCTGAAGCTAGGACAAGGGGAGACTTGGGGAGAGTTGTGAGCTGGGAGTGATCATCACTGATTGACTTTAATTTCCAAGAATCCCTAACTGCTGTGGGGGAAGAAAATTATGTGTTGGAGAGAACCTGGGATAAAGAGAAGGTCGGTGGGGCTAAACCAGGAGGGAACCGAAGATGGTGATGTGATGTCAGCACATGATACAGGGGACAGTGACAGAGGCAGGCGTCTGGGCAGGCAGACATGTTTGCATGTAGGGTTTTCTGTTGAAGGGCTAGTAATGTGTACTTTGCAAACAGCAAAACTGAAGGGAGGAAGTTTTTGCAAGTCTGTTTTTAAACTGCCAAGGGGTGATTTAATCAGAGATGGAAGTTGTGTTGAAAGGTTTCCTTTCTTCTCTCCTTTTCCACCCCCTCTTCTCTCTCCTGCATCTGGAAGATTCGTGATGCAGGAGTTCTTCTGAAATATCCCAGGGATACATCCTACCCAGCTTAGAAGCCTTTAGCCCATAGCCATAACAGGATAAAATGAAGCTCCTTTGCATAAATGCTAACATTCTCCCAAGTCTTCCTCTTTGTCTACTCTTCCCACACATCTGCAGACATCCTGGACAGTCCCTAAATAATACAGGTCCATCCCTACCTTCTTGTTCTTTCATTGTACCTTGGTACCATTATGCCAAATATCTCTCCTGTCCCAAAACGCTGCCCTAGTTCCTCCCCAGGGCCAGTCTCATGGCCCTGTGGTCCACAGCGCCCTGACTCTGACTTGCAGTTGCTTCTGTCTTGGATAGTACTAATTCACTGGTCTCTAAAGTGAAATCATTTTATTATCATACATTTTCTGCTTTATTTACTGAGTTCACTATATACATTTTGTAAATGTCTTAGTGTATTTTTTATTTACAATATATTATATTGAGCAGAGGAGGGCCGAATAAATGCATGGATCTATATATTTCACAGTAATTCCTCTTCCCTTAACGCACAGCCATAGTAGGGCATCTTTTTACACGAGAGACTAAAATACTAATAGACTCTGAGGAAAAAAAGAATTTACCTTGTTCTACATTCAATTCTAATCTGTAGCTAAATTACAGTTTGTTTGTTTGTTTGTTGCTGTTGTTTTATGCCTACGGATGTTTCCAAAGCAGAATCCTGTCTTCAATACTTAGATAAAGGCAAGCAAAATATACAGAAACAATATTAATAGTCTGAAAAAGCTTCAATTTTGAGAATCTGGCCACTAGAACTGACATATTTCCATGTTGTGTCTGGATGATAATTGACTTTACTCTGAAAAGCACAGAAAATTTTACTAACTCAGATTCCATATCCTAACTGCCCTTACCTCAAGGTAAAGATGCTACAGATTTTTTACATAGATATTATATGTAATATTTTATATTCAGCAATTAATCTCAGTTTGCTTACTCTATAAAATGGGTATAATAATACTGTCCACTTCAGTAGGTGTTGTGAGGGGCAAATAAGTTGATGTCTGGGAAGAACTTTTTGTATGCTAATAGCCCATTGACTATTGATGACTCTTATCAATATTTTGTTAATCATTTATTTCTTCTTAAATAAAAGTTTCTATGTTTTTAAACTTCCAGAATGCAGGTCCTACAGTTGTTTAATTTGTTCTGTTCATCAGTGAACTATGTCTTGAGCCAGAGAAATCAGTGCATGTTATTTGATTAAAAACAAAACAAACAAAAAAAAAACCCCAACAAGAACAAAAAGTCTTTCCAAAACAGAGCAGGGTATGGTGGCACCTTTAATCCGAGCACTTGGGAGGCACAGGCAGACAGATCTCTGTGAGTTCAAGGTCGGTCTGATCTACCCGGTGGATTCCAGGAGAGCCAGGACTGTGTACAGGAAGCCTATCTCAAAAGATGAAAACCAACCAAACAACCCCAAAGCAAAAACAAACAAACCCCTCTACCATCTTCCACACACACTTTTTTTAATATCTTAAACACAATATCTAAAGTTCTTTCTGATAGCAATTGCACTAATTTTAACCAATAACATTAAGCAGTAATTTTAGCATTCCCCACCCTACTGTTGCTGTCTGGGTTGTGTTTATTTGATGCTGAAAATGTAAGTTGGTCCTCAAATCCCACATTTATATTTAAATAGAATTTCATAAAGAAAAAAAACATGACTAATGGCAGAAGGGCCTCCTTATATAGCTTTTGGGAGTCAATGAATTTGAGACAATCAAGCAACACAGCCTAGGATTGATTCCTTAGATCTCATTTGCTGTTCTCTAAGAACTGAAGAGAATGTTAAGGAAAGCTGAGATACTCGCTGTTATATGAGGATATCCATTAGCCGGGAGAAGACAAACAGTAGCATAATCAGTAAAAAAAAAAAAAATGATCAAGTTAGTTTCAGAGATCAATGCATGCTATGAAGGGAACAAAATGAGACACAAAGGCAAGAAGGAATTGGTCACAGCTAGATTAGACAGGGTGCCTTGCGGTAGAGGTGACTTTGTAGCCAGCAAGTTGATAAACACGTAGTAGTGAACAGGCCCGGAGCAGAGCCTTCCCAGCAGACGGAAAGGCAGATGACAGTACCCCATGTGGGACCAATCAGTCCTGTGTTAGGACTGGGAATAAGGTTCTGAATGGGTGTGAGCTAAGGAGAGGACTATGGAGCAAGGTCACACAGAGAAGCAGGGGCTTCTCTTACGGGGAGAGTAGGGTTTCACTCATGCAGGTAGCTGCCTCTGCAGGGTTAACAGTGACACACTCTGTTTACACTTGACAAAGACCTTTCTGATGTGTGTGAGCAACAGACTGCAGAGCATCAAATGAGGGAGCAGGGAGAAGAATGTGGAAGCGGGAGGAGGCGCCTGGCGAGGAAAGGTATGACAGAGGTGAGTGCAGAAGCAACGGCGAGACACTGCATGGGCAGAGGAAGGAGGCTGCTGAAGGGGCACGGAGAGGGACTGGATGCAGACAGGGTCAGGGATAATCTCTTGCCGTTTTGTTTAGCCAAGCTGAGTGGATGAAGAATCAAGTTATAGAGAACGGAGAAGAGCGGAGGCGGGGCTGCACTACTGGGGGACTCAGACTCCCCCTGTCTTCCTCTGCATGCTTGTAATGCATCTGAGGCAGTGGTTTTCAACCTTTTCAATGCTGCGACCCTTTAACACCACACCGTTCATGTTGCAGTGACCCCCCCAACCCTAAAATTATTTTTGTTGTTTTACCATAACTGTAATTTTGCCACTGTTATGAATTGTAATGTAAGCATCTGTGTTTTCTGATGGTTTTACATGAAAAAGCCGTTAGACCCAAAGCGGTTCCTGACCCAAAGGTTGAGAACCAGAGAGCAGAAATTGTTTCTCTAAGAGTGAATCATGCCAGCAATGAGTTGGGACAGAAGCCTTGTTGTTTGCAAGTGAGAGACAGGTGAAAAGTTAAAGAATTGCACAGTGAAGATTCTTGATCTGCTGTTGACTTTCCTTCACTATGTCCTGGCGTCTCCAGCTCTCACCCTCAGAGTGATCAGCACTCCTTGACTCTGATACACTACATTACACTCCACAAAAACGTCCCGAGAAAGAGTGGACACTAAATAACTGAAGTCATTCACGAGAGCACCTGGAGTAACACAGCAAGACTAGATCAATGGCCCCGGTTTGGGTGGATGCATGAGATGACAGAAAGAACACAAGTTGCTGCCCCTGGTTTCATAAGAGTGCGACAAGTGAATTTCTACTTCCTAGTATGTATAGATGGAGATTCCATATGCGTATGTAAACCATCATATTTCTAAAACATTTACGGTCCAGACATCCTCAGAGAAAGGCCAGTTTATGCAACAGTCAGAAATAAGGGAGAAGAAAATGGCATTTTCTATAAAAGCACTTGGCTTCTCTAGATCACCGATTCAAAAAACATGGTCCCAGCAACTGCCTCAGCATCACCTGGGAGTAAGGAATGCAGTTTCTTGGCTCCATCTTAGGTGTCCAGCAGCAGAAACTCTGGGGGAGAGGTGAAGCCCACTCTCCTGTGGTCTGACACATCTTCCGTGGGAATCGATTGCCTGCTAAAGATTCAGAGCCCCTGCTCTGGGCAGCAGTGGAGGAAGATTGAAAATGAATGAGAGTGGATTCAAAGCAAGTGAATAGAGACACATGGAAATGTGTGTCACTCATCAAACAGTGAAGATATGCACACACATAGCACAGCGCCAGAATGAGCAGGGAGCAGATGCTGTTTCTGTTAGGGCTTTCAATCAAGAATTTACACTGCATCAGATCACCCTTTCTCTCAGTCTGAAATAAGTGTACACAGCACGTGTTTGGCAGGAAGAGAAGATGGGCAATTCTGAACAATTTTAGCGGCTCCTCTCTCTTTAAGATTTTTCGTCTTTGACTTGCTTAAATTGAAGCAAAGGGGCTTTTAGTAATCATCTTAGTGTTCTTCATTTCTCTAGACTATTTTCAATTAGGACTAGAAAACAGTCTTAGGATATGATGCCTAACATGACTAAGGATTTTATTTTAGCAAGGCAAGTATATTAAATTCAGAAAGTACTGCTATGTTAAAAACGTGCCCGCTCCCTATAGAGAAGAAAGAACCTTCCGTCATTAAAGCATGTCATCATCTTAGACTTCTGGGACTGATGGCAGACAAGAAGCTGCCTCTGTGTGACCCAGGAGAAGAGTCAAAATAGGAGAAAGACGGCTCTGCTCCAAAGAGAGAAAGAAAAGGAGAACTTCAGAAAAATCACAAAGGTAGCGGTAGGCTACCTGAAAACTACAGCGAATAAGACAGGTGATGCACGGGTGTTAGTTTAGCTAACAGCTCCAATTCAGTGATTCCCTGAAGTGGGGGGGGGGGAGTCTCCTTCAAAAGATAAAACATAGAGCCCCAGTGAGAAGAAGCTGGCGTCCTAGCCTTCAAAGAGTCTCATGACTCTCATATGCTGTATATTCTGTAGGAGGGTTTTTGTTTGCTTGTTTTATTTTTCTTGTCTCTTTTGCTTAAGAGAAGATCTTGCCAGGCAGTTCTAGTTGTCCTGGAACTTCCTATGTAGATCAGTCTGGCCTTGATTTTCCTGCCTCTGTCTCCCAAGTTCTCAGATAACAGGTATGTGCGATCATGCCATGTACCTTGTAGATATCTGAGACAGTAACTCCACTAGCCAATGGGTCAGCCTTTTATCACTCTGCATGACGCAGAGATAGTAACTGAGTGCTATCTTGGATGGGATTGTGCTATCTCAAACTGAGCCACTCTGGAGACCTAAGGACAGGGAACAACCACAAAGCAGCGAGCCTACCACAGTGCCAGGATGAGAGTCCCTTTAGAGGCAGCTGTGGGAAGCTGGAGGGTGGAGCACTGTCCAGAGAAGAGTATGCAGCAAAAGAGGCTCATCTCAAACAGCAAATGACACAGGGATAGGTAGCCTTATCTCAGGGGCCAGGAGCAGATCCCACCAACTGCCACTGGAGTTTGATAATTCTGAATTGGAGAGCAACAGAAAAAAAAAAAAAACAAACAACAACAAAAAAACCCAAACAACAACAACAACAACAAAAACCAACCTCTGGAGCCACCTGTCTGCCATTCCCTGATACAGAGCCCCAGACTTTGAAGCTCAAGCTGAATTCTGAACATCCCTCTAGTTAGATGAATCATATATAGAAGGCCATAGAACTATGGAGACACGTATGCTGATGTACAGATTTCAGTGATACGAATCCCCCTGATTACAACAATGGCCACCACATGTGGTACAGTTTGAGGAATCTTAGAAGGATGGAAGAACCTGCCACAGGAAGCATAAGAGTCCATGAATTCGAATGGTCTGTCCTCACTGCTGTACGTAAAACTAGCCATCCCTCAGTTCTGATGGCCCCAAAAGGAGTTGTTTCAACAATTCATGTTTTTTTAAAATCAATTATTCAAACAAAAAATACAGTGGAAAGCATCACTACTAGACTGAACTAGTCAGTAGGAAGACTATTATAGGTTGAAAGACAAGATTTAGGAAGAACTACATTCAAAGGTCAAAAAGGAAAAAAAGCATGATCATAGCATCCCAGAAGTCTGAGATATGATCAAGAGACTAAACCTAAGAATCTACATGATGGAAGAGGGGGTTGAGGAAAACTAAAGATGGGAAAATGGTATTGAATTTCCTACGATATTACTCCTATTCTTTATTTATCTTCCTTTATGTGAATATTTATATATTGTTGAATTAATGTGTTTGAAATTAATGTGTTTGAAAATGTCAGACTTTTAAAGTTTCTTCCAGGGTATTAATAGAATACTTATGGGATGAAGGCAGAAGTGGGGGATATTTGGTGTGTAATGAAAAAAACCAGCAAGGAGGGTCTATAAGAGATGGGGAGGTCAACAAGGACATGTTAGAAAAACCTGTAATGACAATTATAGTTATGTAATTCTGCAATATTGCAATTATGTAATGAAATCTATTATTTTGTACCTAACACAATTTTAATAAAAAAGACAAAATCTTTTCCTTTTGGCAAAGCATTTGTTGATTATTGTATTGCATAGTTTTATGGTACCTTCTACTGTCTTCAAATACTAGGTTATTGTATGTCCTTTGGGACATAAGGAAGAGTTTGATTCTTCTTTAAGTTTTGTGGAATGCATACTGTGAGATAATACAATATAATAGACAAAAATGGAGGCTGGATATCAGGAAGATGGTGGGAGATCTTCATGGCTGTAGTGGAACAGTTAAAATGATTTGGTACAGGATATATCTTAAGGACCAAGAGAACTGAGGTACTGGGTATGGGAGAAAGATGTATACATGACTTCAGGAGCTCCTGCATCTAAGCATATGGTAGACAGAAGAGCCTTTAACTAACATGGGAGACACTGGAGGAGGAACCGGCTCAGGGTTAAGGGAAATCAAGAGTTCAACAATAAACACAGCATGTTTCCAATGCCTTTTAGATGTTCTCATAGGGAGCCTTATGTAGTTTGTGTCTGGGGTTGTCTGACTCACACAATAGATGATGCTAGGTTGAGAGAGTTGTGGGTAAATAGCTGCAGAATTGCATTTTACATTGTTGTTTTTGAAACTTTTTTCAATAAGAAAAAAAATATGCTCATCAGTTAAAAATGAAAAGTGCATCTATTAGAAGTCTGAGAAGAAAGAGCTACAATAAGTGTGACTAGGAAGATGTTAGGGTTTACTGGGGGACACCAATGACCTACTTGAGGCTGGTGATCCTGAAATTAAAATAAGCCTGGTTTTCTTATTTATTTCCGGTCATTTCAACTACGTAGGTGTGGGAATTGAGTACACAGAGGACAGTTTTTTTTTTTATCATGGCTGAGATTTTACAGTAGAACTTGGTGGAATCATTAATGCCAATGACTCTTGGTTTAAGTATGACGTTTAAAATAGCAAGAGTTTGTTTATATTGTCACCTAAATTTTGGAATTCTGTCCTAATTCTAAGCCAAAATTCATCAAATTAATTTTTTTTCAAATTAAAACTCAACCAACAATCAAAATAACAATTATTAGCATCAAGTATTCTAACACAATACAACCCAAATTTATACTAACTTTATACTAATGTGGTATAAAATGATGGCTGGAAAATATTCAACATTTTTGTTTTCATAATTAAATTATATGTTTCTACAAAGTCAGTTTTGGATACTAAGTGAGAACACTGAACTCCATCATTTACGATATGTCTGGATCTGAACTGTGGTGTTTCAGGGTGATATTTATGGCTACGCGTGGCATGATGTCATGTGAAGTGCAAAGTGTGCTTGTGGTATGTTTACATGAGGTTGTGCAATGCGCTATGAGTACTGGCAGCAACGCCACATTCATTACATGTTTAACTCTGAATTAGCCTTTGGGTATTGTGCATTAGAAATGTTTCATTATTGCTCAACCTTTTGCAGTCTCTATATTCAGTACAGGACCTGGAGTATTTGAAACCTACTATTTTAAGAAGCTGTGTTTTTAATCAGAACTTTAGCGACAGTTCTCTCATTCAGAAGAGACAGCAGTTTTTTTCTGTGAATTTGGGGCCAAAATTTAGTTGGTGGGGGAAACCTTATCTAACTTCTGGTGAGGTCATTCATTTCTTTATGTGGTAGTCTGAATAGAAGAATGGTCCCAATAGTCCCATATGTTTGAACACTTAGTCCCCAGTTGGTGAAACTGTTCGGAAAGGATTTAGGAGATGCAGTCTCACTGGAGGAGGTGTGTCATGCTGGGGAGTGCAGACTTTGAGGCTCCAAAAGATGTATGCCATTCCCAGTGTTCTCTCTTTTGCCTCCTGTATGCAGATTCAAATGTGAGCTCTCAGCTGTTCCTGCTGACATGACTTTGCTTTGCTATCGTGGACTCTAACCATCTCGAACCATAAGTCCAAATAAATGCTTTCATTTATAAGTGTTCTTGATCATGGTGTTTTGTCAAAGTGATAGAAATTTGTCAAGTGGATAGAAATTTTAATATTGTTGAGATATCCGTACTATCTCAACATATCTAATGCCACTTTTGTAAATATCCCAATAGTATAGTTTTTTTTTGCAGAAATAGAAAATTCATCCTAAAATACAAATCTCAAGGAATTCTGAATAGTCAAAATGATCTTGAAAACTTGGAGATCTCGTATTTTCTCATACTAAAATTTACAGCAAATTATAGTAGGGAAAATATTGTCATAGTTGCCTAACATACATAAGGCCCTAGGTTCAGTCCTCAGACTACAGAAAATGGGTGCATGCGTACATACACACACACACACACACACACAATGCAAGAAATGAACAAATAAGCCTTGTGGGGAACTGACAATAGAGACAGATGCATAAAATAGTAGAATATGAGAGGCCAGAAACAAACTTTCCCTTCTATGGTTGAATGCTTTTTGACAAGGGAGCCAAGGCCATTTCATGGGAGAAGATAGGCATTTCAACAACTGTGTTGGCAAAATCATTTCCCCATGCATAAACAGTACAAAAGGATTTTAGTTTTCACCATAAATAAAACTGAAATGTCCAAAGAGCTAAATGTATGATCGACGACCACCAGAGTCTTGGAGGAAGCAGTAAGGGGATAGTTTCATAACATTGGTTTAGTAGGACTGCCTTGGATAGGATTCCAAATTTAGAGTCAGTAGATGTAAATAAAGATAAATTAAACAATAGAAACCTTACAAACTGCCTTGCATGGAAGCAGGACACCAGAAGAGTGGGGAGGCCACACCTGGGGTGGGAAACAGTGTTTCCAAATCAGATAAAAAGTTAATGGCTGGAATATATGAAGAGCTACTACAAGAAAGAACAAAAGCAACAGCAAAAATCCCCACAAATGGCCTGACTGAAAGCTAAGCAAGAGTCTTGAAAATGCATTTCTCCAGAGTACAAGCGGTAAACAAGTACATGAAATTTAGCTCAGTATCGCTGACACATGTATGAACTTGAAGAAATTATGATAAGCAAAATAAATCAGCCACTAAATGAGAAGAGCTGTTTGCTTCCACTTCCCTGAAATACCTAGAGTACTTCACTTCCTAGAAACAGCGAGTACAAGGCTGGTTGCCAGGGGCTGCGAGAGAGGAAAATATGGGGAGTTATTAGTCAGCTGTTAAGAGTTTCTGTTTAATTAGGTGCGTACTGAATGAATGCAACTAAATGTAGTGAATTGTTCACTTAAAGCTGGTGACTGATAAGTGCTACGTGAGGTATATATTACTATAATCCAAAAACCACCTGAAATACAGCTGCCAGCACAGGTTTGGGAAAGTGCACTGTGATCATGGAGCAATGAGAAGGCAAGGATAGAAGGGACCGACGTCACAAGGGCAGTCATGAGCAAATGAAAGGACAGAAGCCTTGAGGTTCTGGTGAGGCGGGAGCATTTGTGGAACAATTGAAATGATGCCAACGGTCATCAGAAACTGGAATCCTAGACTGGGACCCAGGGAAGGAGAGAAGGGTGTGGTTAGTGATAGCAAGACTGAAGGATGAAAGGATAAACCTAGAGTTCATGAACAGGGCAATATGAAAGAATAAAGTAAAAGCGGAAAGACCGGAGCTGCTCTTCTGCCCTCACCTCCTCGTGTTCCAATGATTCAGCAAACATAAAGGTCAATAGATAAGCACCTTGCTGTCCTGGACCGGAACAAGTGGATTGTGGGAAACAGTGTTCTAGAGTGTAGGGCAAGAAGTGCTTAGGAGATAGCCAGGCTCCATTTGGAGATGAAGGGGAAGGTACTATTTGGAAAAGTGTGTTGCAGGATGCGTGGTGTGAAAGAGATCAAATGTTCAGAGGGTAAAGACTTTATGCATTTTATGATGAAGCCTTGAACAGATGGAAATATGTTTAATTAAATGTGTACACTATCATTGTTTCTATCTCGTGCAAAGACTGGACTGGGGAAAGCTGAAAAAGATACTGTATTATACACTACAAGCTCAAAGAAGCATTATCAAATAAAGGACTGCAGAAACATAGAATAACATTTAGAACCTTTTGACCATTCTGAATTAGAGCTACTGTGTGGTACACAATAGACATTGTGTGTGATGAATGCACACATTGAAGTATTGTAATCCTAAGACTCTTACATTTTCAATGAGCTAGCCTATTCTCACCTTTAAGTCGTGGACGAGCATTCGAATAACCCAAATTATTCCGCACAAAGGTGTTGGGAAGAGTGAATAGCACATGTGTGGAATCTTATAAAGTTTAAAGCATTGTACACCTATGAAGGCACGGGTCCAAATACACACTCTGACCACATCATAAATCACGGTACTGGAATTTTGCCTTTCTAAAATGTGAAACTAACTGTTGGACCGCAATGCTAATCTCGCGATAATAACATAGGAAGGATGTTGGGTGAGCTGAGAAGGGAACTGCTCCATGCTGAGGGCAGCATTGCTGCTCCCTCTCCTGTGCAGTTTGGTTTGTCCCGTTGTCGCAGTGGCCCTCAATCATGCACTTGAGTTGTTCCTTAGTTAGTGATCCCCTCCTGCTACTCTTCTATCAAATCCCCGAGAGTTTATTACCTCTGTCATCACAGTGACTTTATTACTTTTTTTTTGTATCTTAGAGACAAATTTATGCTGGTTAGCCCTAGCTGGCCTGGAACTCGCTCTGTAGATCAGGCTGGTCTTGAACTTGTGGCAGTGCTCCTGCTACTGCCTCCTGAGTGCTGGGATCACAGGCATGTGCCATCATGCCTGTGCTGGTTAGTTTTTAATACTGAAGAGAACAGTATACAGAGTTCATGAAAGTACTGACTCATTAACACAGGAACATTAACTTTAAGTTAATGGTTCTCAACCTGGGGATCAAGACCCCATTGGGGGTCTAGCGATCCTTTCACAGGGGTCACCTAATACCCTCTGCATACTATGTGTTTACATTACAATTCATAGCAGTAGCAAAACGACAGTTATGAAGTGACAATGAAAATAATTTTATGGTTAGGGAGTCACTACAAAATGAGGAACTGTAGTAAAGGGTTTCAACATTAGGAAGGTTGAGGATCACCGCTTTAAGGAGAGAGAGAGAGACAGAAAGAGAGAATATGTGAGTGTTTTGAAGGAGAGTAGATGACTTTTGTGAACTGTAACATTAAAGTTAGAAAAGTCAGAAAGAGGAAAACTAGGGAGAAAGAACAGTGTTGTTTTGGTGTTTTTTGTTATAACATTAGTAGTCATTATCAAGGAAAAATAGCCCAAACCCTCCTGGTCTGCTATGGAGGTACAAATGGTGAAAGGACATGTTCAGCAAGACGATCCACTTCATTGTCAAGGAGCCATGGAACACTTCAGCAAGTTGGCAAGCTAGGTCTTTGGCTTTGATCTCTAAAGTCTGGGCTCCACGAGGTTGTTTTAAGGAAGCTTTAGAAAATGTAAACCAAAGAATTGGGAGATTTGTGGTGCCCCGATGAGCAGATGGGGCACATTCCTCCTTTGTCTTTGCTACAAAGGCAGGAGTTTGGTACTTTTTGTATGTTGAGACCCTGGAGAACCTTTTAATTTTCTGTCTACCCTGGCTTATAAATGGACAGTAGGTTCCTAACCTACTAATACTAGGCATTAAGAGGACATTTATGGGTCAGAGTCACATCTATTATCTTGAGCAGTAACAGGATTCCCAAGGGTGATTCAGGTGGAACCTGTGTGTTGCAAAATACCAAGAACCCATAGACAAGATTGGTGGCCATGATGAAAATGATGTCCCTTAAATCTCTATGCACCCATGAACAAATGGAGGTTTAGGTGAAACTTGTTTCTACTTTTGCTGATAGTAATCCCACTGCTAATTATGGGATGTGATAGTTATAGTGATGGGAGAGGGGCTCAGGAAATGTTACTATGTAAAGAAATGTGCTTAACTTGCATAAATCCATTTCCACATTTTATCCCTTAAGTATTTATTCACTAGTTCAATTAACATTTATTAGTGGAAGTGGTGGTGGTAAATGCCTACAATCCAAGCACCCAGGAAGCTGAGGTAGGAGACTCTCAAGTTCCAGGCCAATCTAGGCTACATGGCAAGATTATATATCAATAAAACAAGACAAATATTTTGAGTGTTTATGTAAGCCAGGTACTATTCTAGTAGAGGGACCTAACTGTAGTTAGCAACACAGATAATCTACTTTTATGGAATTTATGATTGACAACAAGCAATCGAATAGTATATGCTACTTAGTGACAATATAAAGAAGACATAGAGCATGGAAAGAAATAGGGAACGTATGATGTCCGCACACAGAGGGACATGGCTGTAATCCTAGCCTACAGAAGACAGAGGGAGGAGGATTGCTGAAAGCTCAGGACCAATCCATCTACTCAAGAATTCCAGTGCAGACAGCGCTACCTAGCAAGACCTTATTTCACTTCAAAAACCAGTGAAAGAAAGAATGAAAGAAAGAAGAGCACGTGAAAGAAAGAGATTGAAAGAAAGAAATGGACAGAAACACAAGATGTGGAACTTTAGAATGGAATGATATCTAACTCAGTTTCCGAGAAACGCCCCTCTGAAGAGATGGTGTTTGGACAACTACCTGGAGAAGGTGAGGAGAGGGGCGTGAGTACATGGGTGTGTGGCTAAAGAGGCACTGCAATTAAGAAAGAATAGAACTGGCTGGAGAGTTGACTCACTGCTCTTGCAAAGGACCTGAGTTTGATTCCCACCATCCACATCAGACAGCTTCCAACCACCTGTAACTCTAGCTCCTGGGGAGATCTGACACCTCCAGCCTCCAATACACATACACACAGACATATTCATCTATATGTAATTAAAACTCATTTTTTATTTTTTGTGAGAAAGGACAGAAATGTGTGCAAAAGACCAAGGCTTCTGAGGAATGGCACAGAGCCCAGCGTGTCTGTTAGGGGAGACATTATGAGTAGGTTATATAAGAGAAAACAGTGGGGACAGAATCCCAAGCCCAACGAACAAGGACTTTGGTGTCTCCACACTACACAAGATGATGAAATACCTAAAAGATTTCAAGCAAAGGCATATAACAGAAAATGACATATTTATCACTGTATGCTAGTAGCTGGGTTGACAGTAGAATGAAGAACTGAATCCCCTCCCTCTAAAATGCTAGAGAACACCATGTCCAATCCAGTCCCTTTCTGTCTAAACACTGAGGGTTGCAGGTCAGCCAGATCACGGGGGAAGACTCAGCCCACTGAACAGTCTTCCCCGAAGGAAGGAATACTTCAGAGTGAAAATTTTGCAAATTAAAAATAAAACAATAGCTAATGAGAAATTTGGAGCATTGTGAATACACACTATTAACAGTGTCTATAACCATAATTTTCTATTGAAAAAATATGATTTAGCAAAAATATTTACCTGTGTGGTGACATTCATTTCTTTTTGTTTCTTATATCTTTCTGCTTCAGTATCTGCAATATACAAAGCATTCCTATAAAATTTGAAGACATTGGAAACATTCACAAAAAGGCAGTTTCTAGTCTGAAAATGTCCTGAGAAAGCTAGAGCTCATATTGTAACACTTGAAATTGCTCTACAGTCTGGGGTTACTGATGGGGTGTTGAAATAGCCCTTTTGTTGATACTTTTCAAAGCTGTAACTTGACATCAGAGGTAATCTACTTCAATCAAGCATTTGGAACCCAAGCTAAGATGTCAGGGGTCTACGTGATAGCGCAGTTACAGCCGTGGAAGGCACTCTGAGCCGGTTTGTTGTTTGTTTGTTAACTTGTTTGTAAGTTACAGGAAGCGAATCAAAAAGAATTACAAAATGACTCATTGCAAAAGGAAATAGTAGAAAAGCCTTGGGAACCCACAGAGGCAGCAAAGAGATATGGAAAAGAACCCGGGGGGAAAATAGGTAAAATACAAGATGCAGACAGGCAAGAAGCTGAGTACAGCTTCAGCTCTGCAGGACTGTGAGGACAAAGAAGCTGCTCCAAACGGAAGCCTGATGGAAGGCCAGGCCTGCCTTCCCAGGACAAGCCAGGTTCCCAGGCACATCAGCTCCAGTGACCAGTGCAGAGGGCAGAGGAGACAGGGATTGTACTGGTGGATCAGCCAACAGGAGAGGAAGGTCCCATTTTGTCATGACGTACCACTTGAGGTATGTCATGGCCTTTTTTCCCTCTTTTACTTGTATAGATTTCATTGTGGCATGCTTGTGCACGCATGCACGCACACGCGCGCACACACACACACATTCTGAGCCCATTCACGCACATCTCTCATCCCTTTCTTGTCTCCTACCCAGTGCTACTGTTCAATCCTTTTCCTCCCTCCACCCATCTTTCCCCTCATTTGTTCCCTCTCCCTCCCTCTTCCTCTCTCCTCTCTCCCCCCCCTCCTTTCCCCGTTTCTTTATGATCCATTGAGTTTAATCATGGTGTCTACAGGCGCATGGTTGATTAAGGAGTTATTTACAGGAGCTAAAATTGTGCTATGCCACTGAAGACACGGCTCTCGCATTAACTGGATTTGCAGCATTATGGAGGAATGGCATCTCATGATCCCCTCCCTCTTCTGTGACCGAATGCTGATGGGCAAGGCTTACACTGATAATCTCAGCTCCTGAGAGCTCAGCTGTGATGGCTAGTCTCCATTGCCTACTTGACTATATCTGGAATTGACCTAAAACCAGTACTCTTGTGAGGGATTTCTTTCAATTAAATCATTTGAGGCGGTAAGATTCACCTTTAATGCAGATCTGTGAGGCGGTAAGATCCACCTTTAATGCAGATCTTCTGAGGTGGGAAGACCCACCTTCCTTCTGGGCCACACCTTCTGCCGGCAGTCTATTATAAAGGACTTGGAAGAAGGAAGCTTTCTCTTTCTATGTGCGCTCAGTGGCAAGTCCATTCCTGTCCTGCAATTACAGCCTACTTCCTTGGAATTCTGGTATATACTGAAGAGCAGCTGAGAAATCCAGCCTCATGGACTGAACACTACTGAATTTTTGGACCTCTCCTTGATTGACAGCCATTGTTGGACTAGCTGGACCACAGTCTGAAAACTATTCAAATAAATCCTATATAAATGTATATATAATCATTCTTTAAGTTCTGTTCCTCTAGGGAACCTTGACTAATACAGCAATGCAGGACTATGTCATGCTCTGTTCCATCTTAAGAGAGAAACTCTTCTTAAAAACTGAGGTACCCTGAAGACCTGAGACCAGGGAACACCCAGTGGGGGCCTGCCACAGCTTCAGAGAAAGTGAAGGCCCAGGAAAATACACTTTTAACACACAGGAAGGCTGAACTAATGGACTGAAAGGTGCTGGCAGCCAGAGACAGACTCAGGATGCGAACTGCATAGAGAAAGAGCCCTCCCTCAGTGCCTGTGATTAGATTGCTTCAAGTGAGAATGGACTGAGACTTTGATAGCTCTGAGCCCGAGGCCAGTGGATAAATCAAATTCTGGATCCACTTGTCTGTGCTTCACTAATATAGGGCCCGAGTCCTTACCTACAGCAAGGTGATTGATACCCAGGAGGCTTTGAAAGGAAGAATGTAGATACCCTGCCTCTACTGCTCCAGTGCTGTAGCTACTTCCCATGCCCAAAGCATTTTGGAGACAGCCCCCAACAGGCACAGCACACTTAGCCCATACTAAAACATTTTCCACCAGACAGTGTAGTCTGGAGTGTCTCAGGAAAGTGAGAAGATCTTCAGCCACAAAAGACAAAGGTAAGCGTATCCAGCGGAGGCAAAGATGGAAAATGGTCTCTGTGAAGACATCTGGGGCAGAGGGAGGGGGCATGAGACATTTGTGCAGACTCAGCCAGAACATCGAGCAAAGAAGAGGACGGAGCCGGCAGGCTGAAGGGCCCTCCACTCCATGCGTGTAATGTGATCTTTGCTTGTTGAGGGCACAGAAAGAAGCTGCCTCCTCGTTCCCTGCCCTTTTTTCAACTTTTTTCTTTTTCATATGATCATCCATCATACATTTAAAAGGATCTTAACTGTGCTGTACTTAATTTTTATTTATGTTTTTGTTTGTCATTAAGCTTCATACATTGGGATAATTTTGTTAAAGCATTTGACAAGGCAGAACTTAGGTAGGCAGGGAAAACTAAGCTGAATAGTGGGAGGAAGGAGGGCAGAGTCAGAGAAGCCATTTAGCTGTAGGAGACAGACACTGGGAATTTTACCCAGTAAGCCATAGCCTCATGACAATACACAGATTAATAAAATGGGTTAAATTAATATGTAAGAGTTAGCCAATAAGAAGCTAGAGCTAATGGGCCAAGCAGTGATTTAATTAATGCAGTTTTTGTGTGATTATTTTGTGTCTAAGCTAGCCAGGTAGCTGGGATAAACAAGCGGCCTCCTTTAATACCCCACTGTGCCTTTAAATCTAAAAAGTCCTCATTTCCTGTCATTTTTCATTTGTTAACTAGGATAATCATGTATTTTGCAGAGTATTTTATATTTGGTGAATAACAAATTCTAGCTTTATGATATCTAATTCTTTGCTTTTTTAAGACAAGATCTCTTTGTGTAGCTTTGGCTGTCTTGGAACTAGCTAGCTCAGTAGACTAGTCTGGCCTGGAACTCACAGAGATCTGCCTGCCTTTATCTCTTGAGTGCTGAGATGAAAGAGGATTAAAGTTGTGCAGGACAATGGCCTGGATGGGTATCTAATTCTTTAATGAATTTAAGATGGCTGGAGAAAGAAGCACTGGCTGCTTTTGCAGAGGACCTGAGTTCAGTATCCTGCATTCACATGTGGCTCACAAACATCTATAGTTCCAGGTAATCCACAGGTACTAGGCATGCATGTGGTGCACAGACATACAAGCAGACACAGTACTCATAGATATAAAATAAATCTAATTAAAAATACATGTAAGTTAATAGTTTTAAAAGAGTATGGAAAATAAAGCTTTGTTAGAGACTTTATAGTTTTAGACATTACTGTTTTGCTTATTACTAGTCTCTCAATGACTGCTTTTTTTCTTCAAATTACTTAGTCTAATTATAGTTGTGTATTAGAAATGATACACTGTGACTTGATATTATAGTAACAGTAAATGCCAGTAATTTTTAAACTCCATTATTACAGCTAGAGAAAAATGCTAGGAAAAGCAATGTGATTTGCTAGATTCCCATTGTCCTTTTCTACAAAGTACATGGAATATAATTAGACCCCGTATGACAGATTGTACAGACACAGAGTACAAAGCACAAAGTGTCAGGTGGACCAAATTATGGATATTAAATGGAATAACATTTATATTATACACTGGGGCAGAAAATCAAGCTGTCAGTAGCAAGAGTAACATGAAGATTACAGGGCTAACGTCAGTTATCATAGGAAGGAGAAGTGTAGCTAAGAGAATGAGTGGAGTGGGCCGAGGTAGAAGAGTAGAGCTGAGGGCATTAACTCTTCAGTGCCTGAAGAAAACAGAAGCAATCAGACATCATCTGCAGCAGAAGATGGGCAACCAGGACACTTGATGTTTACTAAAATGTGCTGCAGTTTTCTTTGGCTATTTTGGCTATTTTGATTGACTATTTAGGGAAAACATTCTATTGCAAAGAGCACAACACAGCACACTTTTTGAATGGTCGTTTTGTGTGAGAAGCCACGGCAATTGCTAGATGCTGGTGGTCCTCTGTCATCACTTCTTCCTGCATGGTTTCCAACATCGCCACAAATTCCAACACTACGAGAAGGACGCAATTGGCCGTGTAAAGGAAGAAAATACCAGAAAATTTTTTACTTATATGAGGCTTTAATTATTAAAATTCCATTTTAAAGATATATTTTGTACAACACACAATACTTTAGAACAGCAACCTACCATACGTATGTGTATATACCTCCAAAAGTTTGATGTGAAGCTAGCCTTGGAAGGGAAATAAAGCATCATTCTATTCCAGGACAGAATATCTAACTACAATCTGTTATATGTCAGATTATATATTTTGTCTCCAATATGTATAGCAAGGCAGTAAAGGAGTAAACAGTAAATAATTTGTGTTCATATTTTACTGATAGGAAAATGGCACTAAGTGATGAAGGATTAAGAGTTAGACAGATCCTTGATAGACAAACATGTGGGAAGAGGGACCATGACTAGGCCATAAAAATGCTGGCACTCTTCCCTCCGAGATGGTTAGCAACCTTGTGGCCAACATGGTTGGCTTCTTCTTCATCCTTCTTACCTGAGACAAAAGCCTGCCAACTTAAACAAAGACTCGGGGTACTTTTTTCCCCTTTCCTACCAGCAGGACTCTGTTGCTGGTGGACCAGTCATAAGAGTTCAAGGTCAGATCAGAACATATTTACGCAACAGATGTGGGCCAATCAACTATTCTGTCTTTGCTCAAATTAACCAACCCTAAGTTAGGGGAGGAAGACACTTTAAAAACCTAGAAACCTGAGCACTCCAGGAAAGAATGGATTTTTTTAGGCTCTCAAATTCCCCACTCTACTTTGAAGAGGTATTTTACTGTGGGTATGTGTGTGTGTGTGTGTGTGTGTGTGTGTGTGTGTATACGTGTATGTGCATGTATGTGTGTGTGTTTGTATATATTTCCTCACTACAATAAAAACCTGTTTTCACTAGAAGAAACGATGCCATGTGAATCGAGCTCTAATATCTGGAAAACAGAAAGCTCAAGTTATGTGAAAAGAAATCAATGGAAAACTTAAGGTTCAAAGGAAGCCATAACAAAGTTGAAGCGAGTCAAGAAGAAGCCCAGGTTCCATCTCCATCAAGCAGAAGAACCTGACAGCTTTAGTGGTGTGGTTTTGAATTTAGGATCAAGAAGGATACAGGACAGGAGGGTTACGAAATCTTCCACTGAGGTTAAAGAAAGCTGCTGAGGTCAGGCGTTTAGCAAGGCAGTCCCTCCGTGGACGCCCAGAGAGGCCCATTGCATAAAGCTGTCAAGGTGAAGCCTGGGTTGCCTTAGTGAACATTGGAGGTGCCAGATACCTCCTACAGACAGGGTGTGGAACCATCCCGAGAGAGATAAGCGTGCTGCAGTAAAGCCTGAAGGAGTGGGAGATCTAAGGAGTCCTTTGACAGTGGACACGGAGACGCAGAGTTTGGAACTTGCCCTGCTGTATTTTGGTCTTTCTTTGGTCCAGTATTTCCTCACCGTGCTTCCTTTCATCCCTTTTGGAATGCTAATGTATATTCTGCGCCACTGAATGTTGCAAGTATGTGATCCGTCTATTGATTTTGATTTTATAGGGATTGCAGTTAAGAGATTGCCTTGAGTCTCAAAAGAGACTTTGGATGATTAAACAGTTTTTGAAGGACTGTGGGGACTTGTGAAGTGGGAGGAAATGCATTTTGATGCGTTATGATATGGCCACAGGCCTTGGGCGACGTGGAGTGGAAAGAGGTGGTTTGAAGGAGAAAGGTCTCATCGGCTCATGTATTTTCATGCTTAGTCTCCAATTGGCAAACTGGTTTTGGAAAGTAGAAGAGGTGTTCCCTTGTTGGAGATGTGTCCCTGAAAGGACTTTGAGGTTTCAAAAGCTCATGCCAGGTCCTGTGTGTTTCTGTCTGCCTGCAGGTTGGTATATAAGACTCTCCGCTGCTGCTCCAGCGCCATGGCTGTCTGCTTTCCACCGTGACCATCATGGATTAACTCTCAAAAACAGTACGCTAGGTCCCAATTAAATGATGTCTTTTATGAGAAAAGAAAGACACAAGTATAGGAGACTCCGTCCAGAAAGGTGTTAGGCTTGAAGGAGACAAGACACAAAAAGGTGTGAAGGCTGCTGAGAGACACGCCGAACGATGGCGGTCCTAAAATCTGGGGGGAAGTTCTGAGAGCAGATCAGGCTGAAGATAAATGAATAGAGGCATTTGGAAAAATCCAAGTTCCCAGAAACAGACGGCTGACTGGTGAGCCACTACAGTGAGAAGAGTAAAGATGGGCCGCAGGAGAGTCCAGAGAAAACGACCCCGAGGGGGACATTCTGTGGAGATGGGAATTTAGCCTTCTGAGGAAAGTGGAGCATAAATCAACCCCTTTTCATTTTGTGCCTGCGTTCATGATAGCTGCCTCACAGATTTACTCGTGATTGATCTAATTTTAATCTAATTTACACGTACCCTCGGAATAATTTCCCTTCTACAGACACACATTCTCTTAAAAACCCATTAAGTCCTTGATGCAGAAAAATGAAATCCCTTGGTTGACCTCCAGTTTCCTTCATTATCAAGTTTAACCCCACATTCATAGCTCCGTCTAAGTCCAAATAATCCCCATTTCACTAGTCACTGGTTCTCCCTCTGAAAGTTTTCTCCTTCCATTTGTATATAATAACATTTTCTATTGAAAACGGACTAGAAATTATTGAAATTTTCCCTTAAAGAGCCACGCGCCTATGTCTTTTATGCATTTGATTTGTGAGCCCCTTCACTTTGGGAGTTGCCAGGAATGAGGTCTAGAAAGGGCATTTCATATCCCCTTAACTGTAGAAACCTGGGCAAGTTTGTTAAACTATCTGAGCCTGGGAACACCTGCCTCTCCTTTAAATTCTATACCCATCCCTTATAGTACGCTCACAGAATAGAGCAGAGTCAAAGTGTGGAAGTGAGTGTTTGCTGAGGGAAAGTATTGAATTTAAGGCAGTAAAATAATAACTATCAATTCTCTGCTCCCTTCCAGTGACCACCTTTAAAAAACATGCTGCACTGGAGATCAAATCCAAGCCAACCCTGCGCTGACTAGGCAAGTGCTCTACCCCTGAGGTACACACCCAGTGTCCAGAAGACTGGTCTTGTACACACACGTAGCATTAGCATCTGCACAGACAGCATTTTCCCCTTTAACCTAAAATAAAGTAGCTTTGCTTTGTTAGCAGGGGAAGTGGCTGCAGCCCAGGATTTCACCTTTGCTTCAGCTTTTATTCTCCCTGATCACGTTGGCTTCCACCTTCCCCTTCAAGCCTTTTGCCTCAGTAATTTACCGCATCTAAAGCTGCAGGCCTTTTCCACAGAAATTTAATCATAAGGAATGACAGCAACAAAAATATCATTAACAGAGGTCTGGTTACAGTACATGGACTGCCTACTCTGTGGACTGCCTTCTCCGTGGACTGCCTTCTCCATGGACCTGCCTTCTCCATGAACTGCCTTCTCCGTGGACTGCCTTTTCCGTGGACTGCCTTTTCTGTGGACTGCCTTCTCCGTGGCCTAGACTCACTCCTTCCCTGGCAGAATCTCGCAAGACTCCTTGCCCTCTTTCTGTAGGAGAAAGTGCCATCTTCTGTCCAGCCCTGGAGTGAGGATCTCCTCAACACTTAGTTCTCTGACTCTGCTGCTCACAAGGTCGGCGCCCTTTCTCTTTCTCACGTCTCTTACAGGATGAAGTGACGCTTCTTTCTAGTCTTCAGTCTTGATCCACTCTCTAGGTTCTCATGACAGTTGTGCACTAGCTGTAGCCTCTACGCCACAGAAGTTGCTCACTCAAGAGGTGGCTCTTTTTGTCCTCTCTCGACAGGAGTGATTTATAATAACGACACCCACACAACTAGATCAGACTTTGGAGTAATCAGTGACTATGAGAACGGATCTTAAAGAAATTGATACTGGTAATACAAGGACTGTGATAATGAAAATGCTAGTACCATAATAAATTTGTTGAAAGATAAATACATTTAATATAGTAACTCTAGAATTGATAATGGGCTGCTGATGGAGTTGTGTAAATTAGTTCAGTAATGTGTGCAGGGTTTCAAAACAGTCTATAATTTAGTGTTGGTATCTGAGAAAGAGTATTTTAGAAACCTTTTCTCCTCCACTGCTTTCTTCAAGTACAAAAATGAAAATTTTTCCATAGAATAAAGTTATTGGGAGAATAGGCTAACAATAAGTGAACAGTGCTTTTTATTTATTTTGATTGATATGCATTTTAATTTAATAGAAAAGGCTAAATAATTCCCTCCGCACTGCTAAAGACTTTCCTTCCAATAGATTGATGGCTCACTGTACGTGCCAGTAAAGAATGTAGCAGTCAACCTGCAAAAATATTTGGATAATGTATATGATGTGCCTGTCATAGTTCTTAGTTTATAGGAAGTGCTTACTGAAAGTCAGTTTTATTAATTCTTGCTTAGAGGAGAGGTAACTTGGTAGGAATCTAAATTACATGTGGAAAGTATGGTGGAGATGTTAACCGGTACTTTCCTCCGGATAATTCCTTGTACTTGAATCTTTTTCTCTATTCAGCCTTGAGTTGTTCATTGCTTTAAAAACAATAAATCTAATGTGGTAGGAAGATCTAGATGTGGATGTAGGATATATCATACATATCACCAAGGTGACAAGTCTTTCTGGGAGCCAGTCCCCGATTGGGAAAAGACTTGCTCGATTTGGAGAGTCAAGTGAGGTGGAGCAGTGGCAGAGAGACGTTTTGGCTATGATATGCTGATATTGAGGTGAAATAGGCATTCAATTATTAAAACTTAAGAAAGTTGTATGTGTTGCAGATGATGAGTTTGTAAAGTAGAATTCATGATAGACATCCTAATTATTTACTTTATTTTTTGTTGTTTTTTTTTTTTTGACTTTTCGAGACAGGGTTTCTCTGTAGCTTTTGGTTCCTGTCCTGGAACTAGAACTAGCTCTTGTAGATCAGGCTGGCCTAGAACTCACAGAGATCCGCCTGCCTCTGCCTCCCGAGTGCTGGGATTAAAGGCGTGCGCCACCACCGCACTTTATTGTACCCTACAAGTCTGGTGACTTTGTTAATGGCAAGTGTAAACTGTGACTCATACTCTAGGAATGGGGCAAGAGAGCGTTGAAGTGGAGACACTGGTGGTTTACTTGAAAGGAGAAGCTTTAAAGTTGATAATGTACAGTTTCAGTTTTAAAGAAAAATGGAAACCCCTAAGATCTGTGTGTCAACTAGAAGTGACAGAGGTATGATTAGAAGGGAGTTAGAGAGTGTGGTCAGACTCCTAGTACCTGTGTTGGAGTACCCTGCACTTAGGGTCACAGTCCACCATGTCTGGACAGCTCTCTGAGCTCAGCCCAAATAGAGAACTCCATTTTCCCAGCAGGGCTTCCTGCTCTTTGCCTGACCTTATTTGGAAGCTGTCCCTGAGCCTGGATGCCTGACTTTTCTTTTAAATTATTTATTTTTATTATATATACAGTATTCTTCCTACATGCATGCCTATATATTAGGAGAGGGCACCAGATCTCATCATTGGTGGTTGTGAGCCACCATGTGGTTGCTGGAAATTGAACTCAGTACCTCTGGAAAAGCAGACAGTACTCTTAACTACTGAGCCTAATCTCCAGTCCTGCCTGACTTCTCTTAAATGTGATCTTTACCACAGTTTCCTGCAAATGCTTTCCCCTCCCTGCCCGTATGATCATTAGGTGTTGTGCTCCAGCGATATGGTAAGACCATGCTGCCAAACGCAAATTAGGTGATGCCCCAGCTTCTGTCCCCGTCCTCTGTGTTCCCCTCACTTTGGAATAAAGCTGAGCTATAACACTGAAGCGGTCTCCCAGAAGACTATTTCCACCATACACACAGGCTGTACAAAGCTCTGCACGCTGCCTGTGCTCCCTTTGTCCTTGTCGCCGGGTGACCAATGGACTATGAGGATGAGGGAGACCCCACATACCTGTAAGATCGATGATCCTGAGCTAAATCATTACTACTCATATTCTTTTCCCCAAGTCATCTTCCCTTCTCAATTTTCTGCTAGCTAGGCAATTGCCACATACTCAAGTTTAAAATCTTTGGTAAACTTTATTTTTATTTTTGACAGGGTCTTATTCTGGCTGGCCTGGAACTGTGTACCCGAAGTTGACACTGAACTTGTGGCAGACTTAGCCCCTGAGTGCTGGGGTGGCAGACGTGAGTCACCAGGTCCAACCTAGATATAATTTTATTTATTCAATATCAACATTCCCATAGCCAAGAAAAACATTATTTTCTCTGAATTTTACAGTTGTGCGCAGAGAGGAGGGAGTCCTTCTGAGAACTAAATGAAATCATGAATGTACGAGAGCTTGACATGGGCTAGGAATCCAGTAATATTGACAGATCTTATTTTTCCAAATCATGTTTCCCAGGGTATTCTGCTCTCACCGACGTTGTGTGTCCTCCACCTCCACACCCCATCCATTCTTACACCTAGGCTGGGAACTTCCTTAAGTTTGGAATGTTCTCCCTTTCTTTTCCTGAAGTGCAAACGCTAGTCATCCTCGCAGGACATGTCTGTCCTCTTTCAACATTGGAGCTGGGGGCCTCTTCCATATCATGCTCTTAATATGTTGCTGTGAAGCAACTAAATGCATTTATTGTCCTCCCTCCTGGGCTTGATTGACTTAAATTATCCTTCTCAGGCACTGCCCCAGATTTATGCTATGTGCCACTCATGGCAGCACCCAACCATATACTGAGTGCAATATTATATTTCTTATTTTTCCTTCCCAGTTTCGCTATTGGACTTTTCATCCACATTGCTCCAACACAAGATTGTCATAATTCTGGGAATGGACTTACTAAGTTTAGGGCACTTTTAAGTTTAAATGTATTCGTGTATGTCTGATTGATTTCTTTTATTTTCTTTTCATGGATGAAGCTTTATACCAAGAAAGGTCAGCTTTGTACATCTATTTATGTATACTCTTACATAGGCCCTTTCCAGAACCTTCCCTAATACCTCCTTTAACACTTGTCCTTTGGGTGAGGTTGATCTTTGAAAGCAAATTCTAGGCAAGATAAGGATGTTGTCATCTGTGAGGCCACATTCACAGTCTCAGTCTCTGTGACTGTCTTCTGAGAGGGGAGATGCCCTTGGGAATCAGGGGACAAGATAAGTCCAATTCACATACAGGCTGAAACTCTGGTAGGAGAGCTACAGTTGATGTCAGCTCTGCTCCTCCTCAGGAATCCTGGTGATGTGGCAAGAGACGTGGAATGGGTGGATCTCATGGGATTTGGGTCCACCACTCCCCTGACTAGGTTCCCCTAGAACACTGTAGTATTGACATGGTCTTCATGCCCATGGCCTCCACTTGACCCTTGCCCTCATCTTGGTACCCTTTGCTCATAACTTCATTGTCAAAGGCCCCAGAGGCCTTGACTGGGAATCCTCCTCTTCCTCCTCCTCTGGGTCCCTGAAGCACTTGCTGCAGCGGTAGCACTTGCAGCCCCATACCATGCAGCGCACACGACAGGACAGCAAACATGGTGGCAGCAGCAATGTCTCTGGAAGCAAATGGTGGCCAGGGAGATGATGTTGTCCCAGGGTTTCAGAGAATGCATGCACAAGGGCAGGAAATCCCAGCCCCAGAGCTTCAGACGCAGGATGGAAGGGCAGTAGCACTGCAACATCCAGATGTACACGATCAGGAGCACCAGCAGAATGATGGGCATGCTCACGCCTACCAACACTGGCCAGCCGGCCAGAGACAGGTCAAACACTGTTAGCAGGATCAGGAAGAAGAAGAAGAGGTAGAAGACTGAGAACTGGCCCAGAGATGTTGCCCAGGTCTTTGGCCAGATGGATGGGCAGTTGGGTGAATGGGAATTGGGTACCACAGCAAGATTCCAGAAATGTTGAAGAAAAAAAATGGCACAGTAATCTGGAGATAACTGCTCAAGGTGCTTCCTGGGTTGGCTAGGGCTGCCAGGATGGCAGTGGTGGTGGTTCCAATGTTGGACCCCAGTGTGAGTGGATATGCCCTCTCAATGGTGATCACTCCAGTACCAAGAAGTGGTGTAATGGCAGAAGTGAATACGGAGCTGCTTTGCACAAGGAAGATCATGCCTGCCCCCACAAGGATGGCTAAGTAGCCAATCAACCAAGCAAAGGGAAAGGGGAAATCAGTATTAAGGATTTTCTCGATGACAATGGAAACCTGTCCCTTGAGCACAGAGCCCAAAAGCTTGACTATAATAATCAGACAGCAACAGATGACGAGCAGGGAGACAGCAAGTAGGATGATACCTGCAGCAAGATCTGGGAGACTGAAATTCATGACGATGTGCTGGCATTTAGCAATGTTCTCCCTGTGGATTACATTCTGGATGGTCCAAGTCTGTATGCCATTGGTCCAGCAATGTGAAGGAGAGGTGCGGTTATCAGGTGAGGGAATGGTAACATTCATCTGAGTCACTCTGGTGATAGGTTTTGCACCAGATCTTGACCAGGCTCTTGTTCTGGGCTGCTGCGTCACTTATTGCAATTTGTTGGATGACCTTTTCATCCAGTTGGATGATGAGCTTTGTGAAGGGCTCTGTGATGGCTTTCAGAAGGTCTGGGGCATCTTCTCCATTCTTGAACTTGAAGGTATCCACCACAAGGTTGGTCAAGATCTCTAGGTAGTGGATGGCAGCCTCCAGAGGCAAGAGCACCAACTCAGAGCCAGTTGAGGAAGTCATGGACAGTGGCCCCTGCAAATGCCCTTCTGAACTCATCCCGGTCTCTTGCCTGCATTAGTGCCACAGTAGTATTGGTGATGAAGGTTCTGCTTTGGACCCCATGATGATGGGGATATCAGCCCGCACATTCAGCAATGATGAAAAGCAACCATGCTGACAATGATGGATGAAGATGTGCTGGAGCTTTGCATCATGATGGTCACCAGCACCCCAGTCACTCTCCCAGCCACAGGGTAAGACATGATGCAGTTGTTGCTGAAGAACTGTCCAGCCATTTTCTCTCCAACCAGTTGGAAGGTACTGCTGAGTACATCCAAGGAGCAGATGAACAAGTAGAGGAAGCCCAGGAGAAGAATGAATTTCCCAATCCCCTGGAAAATGCAGAGACTCTTCCCTTGGTGTCTCCCTCTGACCATATGATCTCAGTGTCCTGGAGTTCAAGCAGGTTCCAGGGGTCAGTCCCCTCAGTGGGCTCCTCTATTAGGACCATGGTGGAATAGGAGGGTAGCAGTTCAATATTGGTTACAGGAGTCCAATATAATTTTGCTGGTCTTCTTGTCCTTGACTGCTGTGTTAGACTGTGGACCTGAAGCCCCTTCATTTATTGGGATTGGGCTGGGCATTTTCCAACTTGGGCCAAGGAGTCATGATCTGGAAGGAGGACAACACAGAACAGCTGACCTGGGAGCCCGAGCTGATAATCACTGAAGAGCTGGAAGCCATTGGTGAGCTAGGAACCACTGGGAGCTACTCTGTCTGACTGATTTCTAATGACTGAGAGAAGAGAAATAATTATTTCTGCTAATGCGATGTCACTGAATTTCCCTGAGTATTTAAGAATTTGTTTTGTTAATTTCTTTTTCTTTTATATTTTCATAGTATTGAGGACTGAATCAAGGATCTTATGTATTCTACTATTGTATTGAGCTGCACCCCCACTATCCAGACCAGTTTCAGAGCAAATTTAGAAGCCACTGAATCTGTAATGTGTCCTTTCACTATCAAGGAGTCACTCTTTGATGCAGAAGAAGCTATGTGGATAAGCAGTAAGACGGCAGAATTCAGAACTTTTCAATCCTTGCTTTAGTTCGCTTTGCAAAAGGTTATAGTGAGGCAGTAGGCCTACCCTGTCTTGGCTTCTCTAGTTACCTAAATAACTAGAGTGTTGTGTAGTATCATTGGTATTGCTATAACATACCTTAGAGTAACTGAAAGTGTTGCTTGAATAATAATAATTCAGCATTAATTAAAAGAGCAGAAATTTAAATATTTCTCATGCAGTACTACCAAATTAATACAGGGAATAACTATGTGGAATATCCTGAGAGCTTTTGTGTTTAATATTTTAGCATATTTTACATGCATATATAAAATTAAACGTGCTCTTACAAATAGAGTGACCTTTGTAGTATAAATACTTGAGGTAATATTTAACATACATTGAATATGGAGATAAATTAGTTTGTACTCATATATATAAAAATGCTTGGTCAACCAATTTATTCTTGAAAATTTCTGATGTGTTATATATAAAAAAATAATTCAGCCTGTTCTCTCCTTCCATCATGTGGGGTTAACTTAGTTGGCCAGGGTTGGTTGGCAATTGCCTTTACCCACTGAACTAACTCACTGGCCCAGAAATGGTCATTTGATAGTATGTTTACGTATTAATAGCTAAAGCCCAGTTGGCATTCCCCAAATGCTATTCTGATTTCTACTTCCATATGTGGAGTATTCAAATATTCATTGTTCCTTACTTCGATTGACAGTTTTTAATTTGTTGCCCATGTGTGGACACACTGGTGGCCTACTCCTCTTTTTCACTTGCCAGCTCACTTGCTGGAATCAAATACATGGAGAGCCTTTGTTTGCCTTCCCCAAACAACCGACAGGTCATTTACATATCTATCAGATAAAAAAAATCCTCCCAAATCTTGTATTTGTATGTCTTTTATATTTTAACTTTTTCTATTTTTAATCCATCTGAATTTTTTCTTGTGATTGGTATGAATTGGAATATTTCTCTTAAGTGAATGACAATTAGTCCCTAACACTCATTACTGTCCATCTCTTATCCATAGAATTGAAAAACCCTTTTTAGACATTTTTTTCTAATCATGCATTGGTCTGCTGTAAACTTAGTCCCATTTTCTTGATTTGTTTGTTCTTTTACCAGTCCTCTAATTACTGTAACTTTATTATAGCATGATTTAATATCTATTTATAAAGGAACATTTATTTCTATGTACAGATGTGTGCACACATGTGCATGCACACACATGAACACTCATTCTTACTGTTCCTCTTATTTTCTGAATTCTAAGAATTTCATTTCCTAAGTGAATTTTAGAGACAACATTTTAAATTGGTTATAAACCTGCTGATACTTTCTTTACTAATGTATTGTATTTATACATTAGTTTGAGAAGCTCTGGCATATTTATATTTATGTTCATTCAAGGTGTGTTACTTTATTCATAGTTTCTGTCCAATTCCTTCAGAAAAAAATCATTTTTCTTCATATATATTGATATATCTTCATCAAGTTTATTCTGAGATTTTTAAAATATAGTTAATATGGAAGGACTTTAAAATGAGCTCTGGGTGTTAAATTTTTAAAAATGTATTTATTTTGTGTGTACTCTGCATCATGTGCATGCCTGGTTCCCAAGGAAATAAGAGCTGGGGTTGCAGAGGGTTGTGTGGGTACTGAGAATGGAACCCAGGTCCTTTGGGATAGCAGTCAGTGCTCTAACCGCTGAACCATCTTTCCAGCCCTGGATTGTTACATTTTTAAAAACTAAAACGAGCTTTTATTTATATTTGTCATGTCTTAAATGTTTCTTTGGTAACTATTGATTTGTTTACTTACCTCTCGGATTCATGTTTTATTTTGCAGGAGCACCGTTTCCAGCAATTATTTCCACTAGGGTTTATGGGAAATCCATTTTATGAATCCATTTAGTTTAGAAACCGTTTTGCTTTGTCACTATGCTTGTCTGATAGTCTGTCAAATTATAGATCCGAAATGCACAGCGGTTTGTGCCTCAGTACTTAGAATATATCTCCATTTTCTCTTATATTTATGTTGCTTAATACACTTTAAGCCAACATGATACTTTTTATTTAATCTGTATACAATTTTACTTCCTCTTTCCCCCCTCACAGAGTCTTACTATGTAGACTGGCAAAATCTCCTGCCTCTGCCTCCTGAGTATTGGCTCCCAGTGGGTCACTGAATAAAAGCTTCTTTAGAAGCTTTTATGATCGCTTATTAACAATGAAGTACTAAAATTTACCACTGTGTTCTAGCAGTGGGCTATTTGACTTTTCTCAGTCTTATTCTTGGCCCTCAATGAAACTTTATGTAAAACTGTCCCATCTCGGAAATTTTATTTTATTTTATATTTTTTATTTTTCCTCTCAGTTCTATTTATTCTGCTTGGAAATCTATCATAGGGCGTTGGAGCTTTTGTATTTGTTCTCTGAGCTTCTTCACCTTTCTCTCATTTCCCAGGCAGTTTGCACGAGGAGCCCAAAGACTTGGAGCCTCTGGATTATTCTTCAGATATGCCTGTGCTAACATTGGGTCTTGAGTCTTTGACTTTTATTATTATACACTTCAATTTTGAAATACATATATCATCTTTTCTTTTGGTTAAATCCTCCTCTTGCTTTGTGGACACAAATATCTTTAAATACAGAGTATGCCATTGTTTTATGTTTATATAGGTTTCTTTGTCTTTTTGCAATGCTGAGTTATATGTGACCCTAGTCCTCATTTTATATTTTACAGTTTTCAAATGTGTGTACCTTTTTTTTGTTTCCCCCAATATTATTGAGGTGTATGGGCGGGTATATATGTTTGGTGTGTCTGTGCATGTATGTGTCTGTGGTGTTTGATTCTTCTTTTCATGACGTTGGCTTTACTCAAATTTTTGGTCAATCATTATTGCTCCTAGACTTGGATTTCCCTAACCTTGTCAAGAATGGCATTTCTAACTACTTAGGTTTTCTAACTCTGACTCTGTGGGTACTGCAGTGGGTATTGTCTGAGTGTGCCAGGAGCTAATCTTCTGAGAATAGGACCTGCCTGAATGTCACTAACCATTTGCAGCAGTTCTCTGTATCTTTGGCTCTATGCTCACTCTTCTGCTCCGGCTATGAACCGAGGAGGGCTATACTCAGTTGTCTCACTCTAAGGGCCTTGGTGCCAGGAGCCCCCTGGGATAGTGAACTCTGAGAATGCTTAAATCTTTTACATAAACTTGAAGTGTCAGCAGTAACAGCAGGTATGCAATTTTCTCATTTTCTTTGAATCATTTTGCGATTACTTATGATATCTAATGCAATGTAAATAATATGTAAATAGTTACACCATAATGCTTAGGGAATATTTGACAAGAAAAAAAAAGACTTATGCATATTCAGTAAAGATACACCAATATTCTCCATGAGTAACTGGTTGGCTGGGTCCACAGAAGCGTTCTGTGGATATGGAAGCCTGGCTACAGTAATTATTTTTACTGTGTCCTACAGACTGCCTCTGAGCGCCTGCTGGAGTGGAAACTGTCTTTCCACAGGAAGCAGGTGAATCTACTCCCGTTGGTGCTCTCGGCACTAGCAATATGACTCTGTCTTAGACCTAACAGTCCCCAGATTCAGTGCCTGGGAAGGGCACTAGGCTGTGAGGCTCCAGAAAGGTAGACCTGTGATAACAGTTTCTAGAGATGTAGTTTTTTTCCCTTTTCTTTTCCTTCCTTCCTTCCTTCCTTCCTTCCTTCCTTCCTTCCTTCCTTCCTTCCTTCCTTCCTCCCTCCCTCCCTCCCTCTCTCTCCCTCTTTCTCTCTCTCTCTCTTTTTCTTTTTTCTTCTCTTTCTTTTCCTTTTCTGACTGTATCAAGTCTGACAACTCCCTAGCCTTGGGAAGAGGGAATTTGCTTTTGACTTTGAAAAGGTCTCCTGTTATATTTCTTCCCTTGGACAGGTCTTGGATATTAGATTCTATGCTCTTTTCTTTATAAGATCATTAAAAGCAAAGTAGACTCTGACTCAGAAAAGAGGCCCTTTGATGGCCACATGCAGGGCTGAGGTGAAGAAAGCTTGTTTTGGGCCTGTTTGGGTTCTCTGTGCTTCCTTCCCTGGACTCTGACTTTTTCTTAAATTTTTACACTGTAGTTCCTTGACATTGTGTGCAGTAGTTTCTGTGCTTTTAAAGTTTGTTGCTAAGTGCATTTTCTCTACCTGATTATGAAATTCGCAGGTAAACAGGATGGAGATGGAAGCAGCCATTCTGAGTGAGTTAGCTCAGACACAGAAAGGCAAATACCATAAGTTTTCTCTCATTTGGAGATATTAGCCTTGAATCTGCAGATGTGGGTGTTCCATTTTGAATACCCACAGAGGTCAGGGAATTAGTAAGGAGTCAGGAGTACAGGTCAGTGGAGATACAACACAGTGTATGTATAAATAATTACAAGGGAAATACTTTTTTAAAAAAATTGTTTTATTTATTGTTTTTAATTGAGCTACACATTTTACCCACTCTCTTTCCTTCCTCCCCTCTCCACTTTCATCATCCCCCACTCTCATGCTACCAATTTACGCAGGAGAACTTGTCTTTTTCTCCTTCATAGGTAGATCCATGTATGTCTCTCTTAGGGTCCTCTTTGTTGTCTAGATTCTCTAGTGTTGTGGACTGTAGGCTAGTTATCCTTTGCTTTATGCCTAAAAGCCACTTATGAGGGAATATATGTTATATTTGTCTTTCTGGGTCTGGACTACCTCACTCAGTATGGTGTTCATAGGTGTATGGATTGATATCCAGGTCTGTGATTGGATTCCTTTGGTCCCCCTGTCTGTTTTCATGCCAATACTAGACTCTTTACACTACTATAGCTCTGTAGTAGACTTTGAAGTCAGGGATGCCTTCAGAAATTTCTTAATTATGCAGTATTGTTTTGGCTATCCTGGGGTTTTTGTTTTTCCATATAAAGTTGAGTATTGTTCTTTCAAGTTCTGTGAAGAATTTAATGGGTATTGCATTGATTCTGTAGTATGCTTTTAGTAAGATTGCCATTTTTACTATGTTAAGCCTACCTATTCAAGTGCATGGGAGATCTTTCCATTTTCTGATGTCTTCTTTGATTTCTTTCTTCAAAGATTTAAAGTTCTTGTCTTACAGGTCTTTCACTTGGTTAGAGTTGTCCCAAGGTATTTTATGTTATTGGTGGCTATTGTAAAGGGTGATGATTCTCTGATTTCTTTTTCAGTCCATTTATCATCTGTGTATAGGAGGGCTACTGATTTTTTTTGAGTTAATCTTGTATCCTGCTATACTATTAAAGGTGTTTATCAGTTGTATGAGTTCCCTGGTAGAATTAATGACCTGCCTGGTAAGTTATGTCCACCTTGGGCAATAGTGGCAAGAATATCACAGGAGTAACCAATCATTCCTGTTTGGATTTAAGGTTTGGTACAGAAGTTTAACCCATACCTGGATCCATCATTGGGCCCAAGAACCTGAGGTTAAATAGGTGTTAGTGTCTAGAGAGTAACCTATCATTGTTAGTCTGCTAAATGGACAGAGTATTAAACTGACATCTAGAGATATTCATAGATTAGTGTATCTGTCAACTCTCATTGGGAAAGCATTTTTCTTATTCTTTGCTGTAGCTGGCTGTTAACACAAAGACCCACAACTAATTAAGGTCTCAATAAAAGACTGGAATGTTCAACCCTAAACAAGTCTTCTATGTCATTCACTCCCTCCCAAGGCTCAGATACAAGGAAAGAGGAGGCAGAAAGATGATAAGAGTCATAGGGGTAGATGATTACAAAGAAACTGTTTTCTGGACACAGCAGGAAAGTTGGAAGTATGACATCGCAGCACTTGAGACAGCATGCATAAGTACTGCACACACTCAGGCTGGGCAGAATTCCAGCAGGGAGAAGGGAAGTGGATATGAGGTCTCATTCATGGCTAAGGAGCAATTGGCAGTTGCTAGTTGCTGGGAGTTAATTAGTCTTTTAAAGTGTGTGTCTCTGAAGCTGGACTACCCTGCAGTGAAGGTTACACATCTAAGAGTATATAGGCATCACAAACTATATTTGATGGTTAAAAAGAGAAAAAGATATCAGCCAGGAGTGATGGCACACACTGATCTCGGCACTCAGGAGACAGAGGCAGGTAGAATTCTGTGAGTTTGAGGCCAGTCTGGTCTACAAATCAAGTTCCAGGACAGCCAGGGCTGTTACCCAGAGAAACCCTGTCTTGAAAAGCCAAAAACAAAACAAAACAAACAAACAAACAAACAAAAACAAAAAAATAAACCCTCAAACCGAGCCAATCAAATACACTAAAAATAACTTCTAGTTTCCAGACCCCTAAACCCCCTAACACAATTGCTCTCTGATTTTCGTTCTCTGTCTGTGGAGAGGGCATAAAGGAGATTTTCATTTGTTGTTGTTATTCTTTTCTAAAGTGACTCTTGTTATGTAGAACAGGCTGACCCTGAACTCTCCAGCCTCCTGTTTGAGTCTGTCAAGTTCCCAGTTTATGACACATACCATATCCAGTTTAAAGAAGCTGTAAAGAAGGGAAGGAAGAGGCGAACGTGAGATAATGGCATTCTTATGAAGGGAGAAGGACAGTGATGGAGAGAAAGGAACGAGTTATCTTGATTGAGGGAGTCATGTAAGGGCTACCGAGAAACATAGCACTAGGGACTTTTCCAAGAATCCTCAAGGATGACTCCAGCTAAGACTCTAAGCAACAGTGGAGAGGATGCCTAAATTGGCCTTCCCTTGTAATCAGACTGATGACTACATTAATTATCTTCATAGAACCTTCAATCAGCATCTGATGGAAGCAGATACAGAGATCTGCAGTGAAGCACTGGGCTGAATTCCCTGAGACCAGCCCAAGAGAGGGAGGAGAGATAATATGATCCAAGGGGTTAAGACCACTGTAATCAAAAGCCCTAAGTTAATAAAACATAAAATGTCATATTCTGTAGTCTTTGAAAGATATGAAGAATGTCTATCTAAAATATATCTATGGACATCTAGAAAATCTAACTAACATGACTACAAGCTTGACTATTATTGATGACTATCCATTAACAACCTATATACATTCATATTTTAAAATGGAAAAAGAAAGCATCTTTAACAAATTTTACTGGCATAATTGGATATAGACATGTAGAAGAATATAATTAGATCCATCTCTATTGCAATGCACAAAACTCAAGTCCAAATGGATCAAAGACCTCAACATATAACTAACCACACTGAATCTCACAGAAGAGAAAGTGGGAAGTAACCTTGAATGCATTGGCACAGAAGGACCACTTACTAAATATAACTTCAGTAGCATAGACACTGAGAGCAACAATTAATGAATGGGACCTCTTGAAACTGAGATCTTCTGTAAAGCAAAACACACATTCAACAAGACAAAATGGCAGCATACAAAATGGGAAAAGATCTTCACCAACCAGACATCAGTTAGAGGGTTGATTTCCAAAATATACAAGGAACTCAAGAAATTTGCCATCAAAAGAACAAATGATCCAAGAAAAAAAAATAGGGTACAGACCTAAACAGAGAACTCTCAACAGAGGAATTAAAAATGGCTGAAAGACACTTAAGGGAATGCTCAACATTGTAACCATTAGAGAAATGCAAATCAAAACAATTCTGAGATTCCATCTTACACCTGTAAGAATGGCCATGATCAAAAACACTGATGACAACTTATGCTGGAGAGGATGTGGGGTAAAGGGAACACTTCTCCATTGCTGGTGGAAGTACATACTGATACAGTGCTTTGAATTTCAGTATGGTGATTTCTCAGAAAATTAGGAAACAACCTACCTAAAGACCCAGCAATACCACTTTTGGGTATATATCTAAAGGATGCTCAATCATACCACAAGGACATTTGCTCAACTATGTTCACAGCAGTATTATTTATCATATCCAGAACCTGGAAACAACCAAATGCCCCTCAACTGAAGGATAAATAAGGAATTTGTGGTGCATTTACACAATAGAGTACTACACAGCAGAAAAAATGACATCTTGACATTTGTGGGCAAATGGATGGATCTAGAAAATGTCATATTGAGTGAGGTAACCCAGACTCAGAAAGACAAATATAATATGTACTCCCTTCATAAGTGGCTTCTAGACATAAAGCAAAGAAAAATCACCCTACAATTCACAATCCCAGAGAATCTAGGCAACAACGAGGACCCTAAGAGTCTAATCTTCATGGGAAGTAGAAAAAGACAAGCTCTCCTGAGTGAATAGGGAGCATGGCCATTATGTGAGAGGGTACAACAGGAGGGAGGAGGGAGGGAGGGGCGTGGAGAAAATGTATAGCTCAATAAAAAATTTTAAAAGGGGGAAATGCTACTTTGGGGGTTCACGTTATCATCACATTGCAAAAACTACTGGTTGGAAAGAAAATAATCATTCTCCTGGCTGAGTGTTCTGCATGAAAGCAAACGTATGCGCACTATATTCTAAAGTATTTGGGTAACTGAATGTTTTATCGGACTTTTTGATAGGATGTAGAAACAACCTGAGGCTAGTCAATATGATAATGAGACAAACACCCAGAGCAGTCCTCTGGAGAATGTACAGGTGTGGTAGCCAACAGGGGATGCACAAAGTTTTCCATTACCAAAGAGCACTGGGGGCGTATAAACACTACACTTCAAGGTTCTAAAATACCTGTAAGTTAGAAAAATTAAAATATTGATTTGACTTACTTCTTTGGGTTTTGTGAATGCATTTTACAAATCTCAGAGTTACAATTAGTTTTGCAAGAGCTTTTGAGTATGTGGTATTGTTTTTCCTTAATTTTAAAAAATGTGTATAATCATTTTTGCCTGCATGTATGTGTATGCACTGCATGTGTTCCAGGAAACAGAGTTACAGATGGCTGTGAGCCACTGTGTGTGTTGGGAACTGAATTTGGTTATTCTACAAAAACATCAAGTGCTCATGATTGGTTGAGCCGTCTCTCCAGAGCATACCCTGCTACAAGTCACAACATTATACAGTAAATCTCAGCCATCTTTTCATGAGTGACTTATCAGAACCAAGGGATCTGGTAAAGGTTAAACCAAAAGGCAAGGTTTTTGGTGCCATTGCTTTGTGAATAAAGGGCTGTCCTTTGCTGTAGGTTTTTCCACCATAGCTGACTTCCTTTCTGTTACATATTTGGTAATTAATTCCCACAGCTCAGAACTGTTTCGTGAAAACAGTTTCCCACTGCCAGGCCTCTTTTGCTCTCACCTAGGAAAATTCAGAGGTCTGCCTTCCTGCAGTTATCTTTATCAGCAGGCATTTGGCCAGTCTTTAGGCAAGAGCATCCCATCTAAGATAGTCACAGATTTCCAAGGACATAGAATTACTACCTGCCCAAGCTGCTGCTCTTGTTTTACCCCTAACTCAAAAGATTCTTAACTCCTTATGCTCACTTTCACCTCAGTTCAGGACTCTCAAGAACAGCAGAAGAAATAATTAAGTGCAGCCCAGAGAAAGACCTGCGACATCCACAATAAGAATGGCCCATAACAGCATAGCCCGGAACTGATCATTTAGAGGCCTGGGTCTCCATCTAGAGCAGTAAGTCTAACTCCAGACCTAGGGCCATAGAAACTGCAGCATCTGGTGTATGTGCTATCCGATCAAGGGCCATCAGCTTCTCCCTGACATAGGTTGCCTGGGTACCCGGTATCCTCTATGCATACTGGGAGAAAAGAAGTGATGTGCTGATTTAAACAATCTGAGCTCTATTCATAATTTTACTGAAAATAAACCTTTCTAAGCACCTAAAATGTAGTGTAGCACACTAACCTTCCCCTCTAGAATTCCCTGATGATTTAATCCTTTCTTAACTAACTTTCTCCGTTAAGGGGTTCACTGGACATATACTGGCCACTCCTATGGATCTGTGTATGTGTGTGGAAACTCCTATCTGATTTTTTTATGGAACAAAAGAATTCCGGCCCTGGAATCTGCTAGGACTGGGGAATTACTGGTTTTAAGGATATATATGACTGGGAACATTTGTAATGGGTAGGACAAGGAAGAACAATGTAGAACTAAGAACAGTGTAGACTAAGGAGAACAAGTAACAGGTGGAACAATGGATTGAAGAGAGAAGAATAAAAAGAGACAGATGATTCCCATTGTGAGTAGACTTCTTTACCCCTCAGATTTCTGACCCTCAGATAATAGCCCCTCTTTAGCTATTTGTGGTGTCTTTAACTGAACCCCCCAAACACCCTACCTCCACTTTGGACAAGGTCTAGATGTATATTCCAGACTGGCCTTGAATTTGATATATGTAGCCCAAGTTGGTCTCAAATTACCAAGCCTCCTATTGAGGTTATGGGCACTTGCTATTGTATGCTATGTTTAACACAGCCAACTGACTTAACAAAGATGATGAGAACATGCAATGAGGAGATGTCAGACAGCCCTTAAAAACTGACATGGGAAACTCTCTATGAACATGCATAAGAATGAGAGAACTTATCTAATAATATAAATGTTAAGTGAAATGCTTTAAAGACTTACATATAGACAATTATAGATCAGAAACTGTAAAAGTATTAATGTAAGACATAGAGGACAAGCTTTATGGAACTGGGTGGTGATTCCTTGGCTATGACTCTGAGAAAGTGACAAAGGCAAAGGAGACAGAGTCAAACTATAAACAAAAATCGTATACACAGCAAAGGAAACACCAGGGTGAAGATCCGGGGAACATTTTTGTAAACGACGCGCATGTTTCCCCTTATGCAATTGTTCAACTGACAATAGTAAGAAGCAGCAGAGGTTGCCTTCCTGTGCAATTTAAGCTCAGTCCCTTTCTAGTTGCAAGGATGTTTGTTTGCTGATCTCTGAGGACTTTGAGACCTGTGACGTCTGCCCTCTTCAATTAGGATAATGAAAATTAAGGGTAGTTGTTGTTAGTTTTTCATTGTTCTAACTATAGAAATGAATGACAGTGAGAAGTTGCTACTAGAAAGAAACAGGAACTCGGGTCCTGGATGCTCCTGTGCTGAACTACTGGTTGGCCTTGGTACCTCTTAGTACCTCATAGGACCTTAAGTCAGAGACCGTTTTTAAGTCAGAAGAAAAACATTCATTTACTTTCCTTTTCTAACCCATATTCCTTAGCATCACCATCCATTTCCCCCATTACAATAAAGTAGCTTGTTCTGAGGCTTAGTCAAAGGGGAAAACAACCTCAGTAACTGTTCTAGAATTCTTCCTCGGTGAATGCAAAATCAAAGATAATCATATAGTTGTGACCCTATCTGTATGCCACCACCTTAACATAGTGAAAACAAAGTGTAATGAATGTCAGCTGGAAAAAATGTGTACAAAGACAAACTGGCAACGTGTATGTGAGTGAAAAAGCACAGACTGGTTCGTTTTGCCTTGTAAACTAGAGTAGAGGACCGGAAGCAGGAAAGCCAAACCGAAACAGTGAGAGCAAGGAATGATTTTATGTATGAATCACAAGCCTGAGAAACATCCGCCGTCTCCCAGATGAGCCCCTTCCCCGGGCCCCTGTGAATCCATAATCAATAAATGATCTATTGAACTATCACACCTGACCTTCAAAGTGTCACAGTTCAGAAAGAGCCTGTAATCATTGCCATCTCTACGTCCTTTCCCTTTTAGATGACTTCCTGAAATCTTGGTTCTGTCCTGGCTTCTGCCTAAAATTTCTAGGTAATATAAGGATTTCCTAGACATGAAATCCAGGGGTCTCTTGTCAGCCCCTATCTTAGCTATATTTCCTTGCTGATACTCGTCATTACTGGCCGTTCACCCTCAGCATTTGCACCACTGTTCTCTCTTACCCTTGTTAACCATCGCGGCTTCTCAGTGCCCACTGCTAATTCAGTACCTTGAGTCCATTTTGTTTCTTGTTTGGATTACTCTACAACCTCTTACTGGCTTCGCTGTCACCAGAGTTATACAGGTAGAATCCATCCCCTGGATTGCCAAGGCTACTTTTCTAAATAAATAATTCAATGAGTAAACCTTTAAAATTCTTCCCATTGGTCACAGGATCCAGCTCAAATTTTATAGCCTGTCACATTCTCTGTCTACCGTTTGAGCATCATCCACTGCTGGTGTCCCTTTTTATGTCCTACACCACAGTAAATGGACGCACTTCATAGACCATGCTCTTTTATCCTCTGTGTTTTTATCCCTTAGCTCTGCCCTGAAATGTTCTTGCTCTGTCTTTCCTGATCACCCATTAACCTTTCAAGGCTAGGTTTTTGCCATGTGGTTTATGTATGACCTTCCCGACCACTCCACACACTGCACCAACATGAACCTTTCCCACATTTGTATGATACAGTACCCTGTAAATACTTGTAAGATCCACAGCACTTTGCTGCTTGCTAATTTATTTTTCTTTCTCCTTGAAGACTCTAAGCAACTCAAGAATAAGGTTTGTGTATTAGCTATTTCTGCACCCTCATTCTTCTGGCACATAACTTGAATTAAATAATTTTTCTTCTATTATTCATTAGTTTTCAGTCTCTTCAGAAATTTGTGTAATTTTTAATGCAGTCAAATTTAATTTCATCATTATATGTGGCACTAAGAATCGAATCTCGGGCTTTGTGCGTGCTAGGGAAGGGCTTTGCTTCCGAGCTACCTCTCACTGTGCGTCTTTCTTCTGAAATGCCCTCTCGCTATGTTGTTCAGATTGGTGCTTAGCTTATGAATCTCCCACCTCGGCCTCCTGCATAGTTGGGATTATGAGCATATGCTTCTCATATTAATTTTAAACGCATTTTTATTAATCCCAGAAAAACCATGTTCCTCCAACTGGATTTTCCTAATCTCTCTGTTTTTCAGAACGCATGGTAAGTCATAATGTATGGTAAGGCTCTGAGAATTTGACTCTTTTGAAGCCTTTAGCCCCCATAAAATTGTAAAACCTACAATTTTCTATGCCCAGTTTATTTTTCTTAGCATAATGTTTTTAATACTTATCCACATTGTGCTCTATTTTGCTGAGTAATATTTTATTGCATAGATCTAACATATTTTATTTATATGGTCTTCAGTTGATAGACATTTGGGTTTGTCTTATTTTCTTTTCCTCTTCATAGTGGCAGGGGAATCAAGGGTGCAGGCTTGATGCAGCTGGACACGCTATACTCACAGTCAGAAGCCGAAAGGAATGGATACCTGCTGCGGTTCAGCTCTTTTTTCCATTTTTCTGTAGTTCAGAATCCCAGTCAGGCAATGGCTTTCTCCTCAATTAGTGTAGTCAAGGTAATTTCCCTCAGACATACTACCTCCTACATGATTCTAAATTCTGTGAAGTTACAATTAGCACAATTACAGTTCCACTCCTTGTCATTGGATAGACACTCAGATGTATTGCTTTTTAAAGTGACAACCTTCCACCTCCTGTTCCTATAGGCTTATGACTAAGTTATAATATAAAATGCATTCAGTACAACTTAACAATTCCAATTCTTTAAAAGTCCAAAATTGCTTAGTTGTGAATTCCTACAAAGTAAAAACACAAGTTATATAGTTCCAACATATAATGACACAGAGTAAACATTTCTTTTCTAAAAGATAAGAATCAAGGCATAGCAAGGAATGCTCAGACCAGAGCAAGACCAAATTTCAACAGGGGCAGTAGCAAATCCTGCAGCTCCATGTCTAGCATCTGGAAGACGTGATGAAATTATTTAGGTTCTAGCTCTGCCTGTAGCACGCATAGCCTTTCTCTATCTCCATGCAACCTTTCTTGACATTCACTCCATGGACCTGGTATCTCCAACTTCCTGTCTATTGCAACTTAAGCTTCATATTCATAGCTTTACTCAATAGCCTCTCAAGGCCTCCTTGTATGGATTCCAACCCTGAAACACATCGCCTGGCCTTAGCTGCTATCCGAAGCGGTGGAGAAAGACTCTGTAACTCTCTCACTCTTGAGTCTTTCATATCTTCAAAATCAGTAGCACATGGATGACACTGCCAGTCTTTCTGTAGCTCAGGAGGGAGTCGGTCACCCGTGAACCACAGCTGTACCAGATTCTGGGTGCTGACCCTGGAGAAACACTCTCTCAGCAAACTGCTTCTGAAGATCGGAAAACTCTCTCAGCTGGATTCTCAGTTCACGACTTCTTTTATAATAAGTTTGCATGTTTGGTTGGAAGTTCGAGCCTTTTCTATGTGGGGTCATGCCTTCAAGATCCCTCTCCTAGTCTCCCAGTGCAGTCTATCACTGTTGCTCATTGATGAAAATATTGGCCACATCTGTTGAGGTGCTATGTTTGGGTCAGACCATATGGGTTTGAGCTGATGTAGCAAGGGTGTAAATACTGGCTGATATTTGATAGGTGTCTCCAGGAGAACTGCCAGTGACACATCTCACCAGGTGTGCAACACAGCAAGCAGTCCACTTCCTACTATGACCTTTTAAATGGCTGTGATGTAGTGAAAGTTTGAATTTTCATTTCCTTAATGACCTTAATGCGAAATATCTTTCGTGTGTGTGACCACTGGTATATCTTGTTTGTAAAAAATTTCCATATTTGTTGTTTTGCTGCTGTCCAAGTACTGAACTGGGTGTGACATAATTTTTTTCTCTGATTCTCTGATGATTTCCTTTGAAACAGAAATGTTTTTAACTGATGTCCAGCATACTTCCCTTTTTTTGTTTATGCTTTTGTTGGCAAAGGTATGCTATTGTTATCTTATCTGGGATCAGGAAGACTTACTTCCCTCTTTAGAATTTTAAAGCTTCAGCTTCTATTTATGTCTTTTATCCAATCAGAATTAATTTGTGTATATAGTAGGAGGACAGGTCCGAATTCCTTTTTATTTCCACAGTAAGTACTTTTAATACAATGGCAAGAGTGACATTCTTGTCTTATTTTTGATTTCAGGGAAAACACTTTAACCTTTCATCATTTACTATATAAAGTGTGGACAAATTTTTAGATGTTAGGTTTTTCATTAGGTTCAGGGAAATCTGCTTTAGTTTATTGAGTGTTTTTAATTGCAAGAGTGTTCTAGTTTGTCAGGTGTTTTTTCTGCATTAATTGGAATGGTCATATGGTCTTTGATTTTATTCTATTAGTTAATTTTCAGTAAGTAAATTAACCTTAAATTTCTGGGTCAATTCCAAACAAATATTCCTTGTATTGAATCTTTTATGACTAAATTATTTTAATATTCCACAAAACAAAAGCAGGAAGTGGACAAAGAAGCAAGACAAAAAAATAACTTTCTTTAGGTAGTGGCTATGTAGATGATATTGAAGCTTTGGAAATAAAACCATCATTGTATAATGTATTTAAAGGAATATAAGTTTATAGGACTACTCTTTGGATTGTATAGTTTTTAAATTGTAGTTTTGACGTAAAAATCTGACCCAAATAGCTCTACTTTACAAAGATTGCCGTAATGCTTTCCTTGGATTTCTCCCACCCCCACCCCTCCCCCTATCTGCCCACACACCTTTCTTCAGACAGCATTGTCCCAAGCAAATTCTTGTTTCAGATTGTTAATTGGGAAGTTGGTGATGTTCCTTCTGATTTTCTACCTGACTTAAGTTCTTGGCACCATTAGAGTGAAGAGAAGAGACATATACAGAGAACTGTAAGGACAGAAACACTTACAATTAGTTGTGACCTCAATAATGATCAATATCTCTATTAAGAAAGCCAAGGGCTTCATCTTCAAGCCGCTCCTTTTCACTGTAACACAGGCAGAACTAGGTGGCTGGCCCACAAGCTTCCTCTTCTCAGGTCTCTGGGATTCAGGACTCAGTTGCTAAGCAACCATTTCCTCATTCTTGGGCCAATGGGCTTCTTGGTAGTTCCTTTGAAGTTGGAATGAAGCCTGGTGCTTGGAGAGAGCAGGCTATGGGAAGGGACTACATCTAATCTGCCCTCCCTTTAGCTGAAGATAAAGGCTAAGCTTGAAATAAGTAGAGGTGACTTCCTAATACAGAAGGGGGTTACCATAAGCCTAGTATGTAAGTTTCTATACTAAGTTCTACTGTGTTCGGGGTGGCTGGTGACTCTTTCTTTTATGTTACCTCTAGAAAAATATATTACCCATTTTTTTTGTACTATATGGAGATGCGTGAGGCTGGATAATTTTGTATGTTTTAGTTCCCAGTCCTTGGATGTGCAAACATCTGGTTAGTGAAGTCAAAACAGTATAGGGTATCACGTGGCAGTAAAGACAGGGAGTCTTTGTATATGTTCATTTGTATATGTATCTGTATATGTGCATTTCTTCTATTCTCTTCCTTTTTAGGTTACATTTATTTATTTGCTTAATTTGTAGAAGGTGGCATACACATGCCATGATACCAATGTGGAGGTCAGGGGACAGCTTGTGAGTCAGTTTTCTCCCTCCAGTATGAAGGTTCCTGGGGGATTGAGATGGGGTTGTTGGGCTTGATGGCAGCAACCATTTCCTGCTGAGTCACCTTGCTGACCCGGTGTTCCCCTTCTTGGAAAGCTACTACATTCAATCACAGGGCCTTCACCCTACTGACCATATCTAATTCTCAACATCTCCAAAGCAATATATAGTAGGATGAACACTTCAATACCTCATAATGGGGCTTAGACCTTAGCACATGGAGTTTTGCAAGGGACACACAAGCCCTATGCAAATCACAGAAAGATAAGATTAAGTATTTGAGCTGACCTGACATTAGATATTATAGCCCCAAGCTAAGGCACCCCTAGGCTATAGCAGAGAAGACGACTATGGACCAGATACATTTTATTCCTAAATGAGTGTTCAGGAAAAAGATCAGGACTATTAAGAATAACTAAAAAGTAGAACAGATTGAGAAATTATACCTAAAGAATACACAATTTTTACATCACGCCCAGGTAATTACTTCAGAAAGACCATTGTAATGGGTTTTAAAATTACTCCCTTTGTTAGTTTCCATTGCTATAGCAACACACCATCATAATTGTAGAGGGTGAAAATGATATTTGTTCTCTTTCAGTTCTTGAGGCCAGAAATCTGAAATAATAGAGTGCTGAGGTCAAGGCCAGGGATAGTTTCATTTGGAGGCACTGGGGAAGAATCAACTTCTCCCCTTCTCTCTCTTTTTTTTTTTCTCTCTTGTCTGGTAATGGAACTCAGGGTCATTGGAATGCCAGGCAAGGACTCTACTGCTAAGCTAGAACTACCCCAGAATACATTCATTTTTTTTAAAAATGAGGTTTATTTGTTCATTTTATTTATGTGTACAGGTGTTTAGTTGCACACAGTTATATCTGCACCACATCTGTGCCTTTTGAAGTCAGAGGCTATTGGCTCCTGGGTACTGGAGACAGAAGTGGTTGTATATCACTTGATCCACCTGATGTGGCTGTTGCTGTCCAAACACAGGTCCTCTGCAATAGCAGGAAGCATTCTTTCTCAAGACAGGGTTTCTCTTTGGATCCCTGGCTGTCTTGAAACTCACTCTGTAGACCAGGCTGGCCTAGAACTCACAGAGATCCACCTGCCTCTGCCTCCTAAGTGCTGGGATTAAAGGCATGTTTTACCTTCATCCCCTCCCCCCACTTACTCTCCCCAGTGTATTAAGCATTCTTAATTACTTAAATTCTTTAATCTTCAATTTTTAGTTTGTAGTGGCTGCTACCATTCAGACTCTTGGGACTACATTCCTTCAACCTCTGTTCAGTGGTCACTTACTTTCTTGTTTTTATAGTCATACGCTCCTTAATGATGGAGATACATTATGAGAAATTTGTCACTGTACAAACATTATAGAATGCACTTTGCAACCATAAATAGTATGGACAAATTACTCATCCTCACCTCCTGCTGTAGCCAACAGACAGGGTAAACAAAATGTATGCAGTTTCCGGAAGCATGACATGGCATACTCTCAACTTCACTTTCGTAAGTCGAGAAATAGACTGTAAAAATAAACTGTAGAAAAGTTAATACATTAACCAGTATTAACAGTCACTTAGTATTTTAATCAGGTTATATGTACTGTATACAATTGTATGTGCTGTCCTTTTATACAACAATAGGTTTATTTACCTCAGCCTCAATATAGACAGAGGAGTGGTGCATTGTGTTATGAGGCTACAATGGCTCTGATGTCACTAGACAATTAGAACTTTATAGATCCATTATTTTATGATAATACCATTATGTATTTTGCTCATTTTTGGAAAATATTATTCACTGACTTGCTGTGGGATACAGTGTAATGTTCTTGTACACTGTGAAGATTTGTCACTCATATTGGATTAGCAAAATGCTGATTGACCTGAGCTAATAGGCCAAACAGCTTATAATTAATATAAGCCTTGTGTGTTTTTTTTTGGGGGGGGGGAACTGAATGGCTGTGGGACCAGGCAGGACAGAAACTTTCATCTATACTGACTGACTAGCTGAATCTGTTTCCCTTCTGTAATCATAAATAAAAGGTGAGAAACTATAAAAGTGTTTTATATGAAAATAAAGGAACATTGAAGGCAGAGATAAATAAACTGTGAGTAGAGATCAAATGTGAATCAAGGAAGGAGAAATGTTCTTGTTTGTAGATAGTCTCAGTAGGTATCCCAGGATGGTATTAGTCTTAGTCTTTTTGTCTCAATCTCCTGAGTGTGGGGATTACAGGTATATACCACCAATGCCAGACCCACAAAAATAATGCTAATGTGGTATCTAAAGGACGAGAATCAGAGAATCAGTCAGTTACTCAAACCACATTTCAGATATAGTGTCAATATGAAAAAAGGTTATGTAGTGAGGGCAAGGTATGTTCAAGAAAATTAAAAGTTATAAATGTTGGTATAACTAGAACCACAGATTGGGGTGGGGCAGGTACAGAGAATGGAATAAGCCTGGATTGGTAGAGATGGTTACTCCATTCTTGATGACTGTATTAGTTAACTCAGGGCAGCCAAAATAAAATACAATAGGTAAGGACTTAAGTAACAGGAAGTTAAATCTCTGACTCCTCTGGAGGCCGAGAGCCTAATAGTGTGCCAGCATGATAGAATTATGTTTGATAGTCCTCTTCTTGGCTAGAAGATATCAACTTTCTCTGTGTTTTGATATGGCTGAGAAAGAATATGGGAGGGAGGGAAACCAAGACTTCTCTCCTATTAAAAGTGATGTCCTAAATAATTATTAACTCCAGATACAACCACATTGGGGTGGGACACAATTCAGTCCTTAGAAAAGGCCAACGAGAGCTATTTAATTTCTACCAATGAGGTGACATGATCACATTTGTCAAGATAAGATGAGATGTGTAGAGAATGGGCAAAAGGGCGGAAGTGAATATAAAGGCAGGAGAGGAAGTGTTTTCAGTGGTTTAACTAAATTCAGACAGCATGTCAGCTGGAAAATAGAGAATTCTACACTAACCCATGAGGTAAAACTGAGTAGGTAGAGTTCTTCATTTGATATGAACATGATGGCACAAGAAGCACCTACTAGGGTGGTTAGGTTTTCACACTGCTTAACTGAATGAGAGATAAAGCTATTTAGACAGGAAATACTCAAAGGAGATTAATCATGGGGGAAGGACCAGAAATTCCTTTGATATCTGGAACATTATGGGAATATTTGAGAAATTAACTCTTTTGAAAGATATTAATTTTTATAATCATTGAACATCAACACTTAAGTACTGCCTAAGTACCCGTGTCTTAACACAATAAAAGAACTAGTTCTTTTAGCTTCCATGAGAAAACAGATAGTCAATAGTGCAAAATTTATAAAAAAAAAAAAAAGCATAGGTGGAAGGATTGGTCCTAGGCTGGAGTGCAGCCTCCATCTTGAAGGAAAGGGGCTTGGTACTTTTTGGCAGACACCTAACATTTAGCACTTTTAAATAAGTTAATTTCCCCCCAAAATATGATCTTTAATTGTTGAGCTAACTTGCAATAACACAATGAAATACCAAAGACAGTCTACTTAGGAAATAAAGTTGCCCTTTTTGCTTTATGGTTCTGGAGGTTCAAGTTCAATTCTGAAAGGTCACATTGGTTTGAGTCTCTCATGACAATGCCACATTATGTATGGAGTGTTTGGTGGAACAACCTACTTAGATCTTAGGCTAGACAGCAGAGAGAGAGGAGTTTCATGTTTCCTTTTCACAGCATACCCCAATTACACCACCCTGGAGTAGTACCACTTTGGGACGAAAGCTTTTGTAAACCTTGTTATGGTTTAAGTAAGAATGCTGCAGATCCCTGAGTGGCTGCAGCGGGAGGGCCATAAGACCATGCTGAAGGTCCCTGAAGTGGCAGCAGGCAGTGGGCAGCAGGTCCCGAGAGAGCAGCCAGCCCCAGGCAAGGATGGCAGAGTTCCCCGAGTGGCTGCAGCAGGCTATGAGTCCCAGGCAGGGAGATGCATGGTGGGTGAGAGACCTCGATGGGGCAGCTAGTCCCACGATGAGAAACAGACAGATGAGCATGTCACAAGACCATGCTACGAGATCATGCCACAGGTCTCCAAAGGCGCAGGGAGCCACATGGTGGGCGAGAGACAGAGACATGGATAGGCACACCATGCAGAGTGAGGTTGCATATTTAGTGGAGGGGAAAGGGGAGAAAGGGAGAAGAGCGGGGAGAGAGAGAGAGAGAGAGAGNGAGAGAGAGAGAGAGAGAGAGAGAGAGAGAGAGAGAGAGAGAGAGAGAGAGAGAAACAGAGGGGGGAAGCGGAGAAGTGGGGAGAAGGGAGAGACAGAAGCTGCCTCCTCAAGAGGGAGACTGGAAAGGAGGGACTCAGTCTGGAAGCTGAAGATCAGGAGTGGTGTGGCTTGTCTCTTCAAGGGACAGGACAAATCATTACACTCTCCACATTCAAATGACATCTCTTGGTTAATGGCAACATTGCTTTGACCATCCATGAGAGTGTCATCATCTTTTTAAACTCCCCTCTCTCTCTCCGAAAGTTTATCCCATTGTCAATTTTCTCTTGATTCTCCATGAATTAAAGCCCTTATAATTCCATTGCAAAAATTATTCCAAATGTTACTTCCTCCTTGCATCTTTTCTGTTTCTCCCAACATAATAATGTTTTATGGATATGGTAGCATTTAAAGAAAAATTCCAAAGAGAATATCAAAACAAATATTACTATTTTAAGATGTTGTGAATTCATTTTAACTTTCATTACTCAAAAATTCTATTCTTTACATCTCTTAGTGTACCTTTCTTTCCCTTTTATTTATCATCATTATTATTTTGAATGCATTCTAGTCCTCTTTGGTGGGAGTTTGTTTAAGGTTGAAGCAAGAAAATCCCGGGATTGGGGGAAGCCTGTTGTGGAAAATTACTTTAACTATGTGAAGATTTGTTACATTTGTTTCTACTGGCTTTGTTAGCAAGGTAAAGATGTTTCTTTTCATTTTTTTTGTGTGTCACCTTGCCTATCTAAGACACCTGATTGGTTTATTAAAAAGCTGACCGGTCAATAGCTAGACAGGGGAGGGGTAAGGTGAGTTCGAAGGCAGAGTTAGAAGGAAGAGAAATCTAGGCTAGAGAAGAGAATGAGGGAGAGAGAGAGGGGCATGCCCAGGGCCGGAAGCCAGCTAGGCAGATAGGAGAAGCAATGAAAGTAGGACATAGAGAAAGAATGCAGATAAAAAGAAACACTAAAATAAAAGCTAAGTCTGAGCATTCGCAACAAATAACATGTCTCTGTCTCATGATTGGGGTACTGGTTGGTGGTCTGAAAGAAAGTCTGCTACACAAGTCTGAGCTACAAAGAGACCAATCTCAAAAAAATATTGTGTTCCATATAGATATTTGCCAACACATGTAACATAAACCCAAAATTTAATAAATGTGACTTTCCCAAATCCACTAAGCCAGCTCTATGGACAAAGACAATAAAGCTGGGGTACAAGGGGATCCAAAAGTTCTATGTTCTAGGTCACTGTATTCCCGTAGAAGATTTTCCTGCAATTGAATTTTCTGAATCATGACAGAACCACCCAGGATCAAGCTAGACCTTTGGATCAGAAGCTATTTTGAAGTCAACGAAGAATAAAAGACAACCAGCCACGGGCATTACTCATTGGAATTAGCTTTGATGTAGGACTTGGTCCCAATGAATTTTGGTTGCCAGTTCTTAAAACTCTTGAGTTAGCCCAGTATACTTCGAAGCTTTCGGAACTTCACAGAATCCTAACGAAATCCCTAACCCAAGATTCAGCAGCATTGGGATCATTTCTTTTGGTTCTATTTGCCCACCAAGAGGAAAGCGGCCGATTATCAGGTAAAACCTTTCCAAGCGAGGCAGTTACAAAGAGCTCGGACAGCTCCCAGGACCCGCGACCTCTTAGTCCTGCAGAACCCCGGACACGCCACCTCTCGCAGCAGGCTCGCGGTCACCTGGCGCACCTGCCAACAGGCCCCGCCCTCTGCCCCGCTCCGCCCTCTCCCTGCCGGCCGCTGCTGCACGCCCCGCCCCGGTCGGCGCCGCGGCCTGGGGCTCGAGCTCTGGCCCCGCCCCCTCCAGCTCCCCAACGTCCTCGGCGTCGGGCCCAAGCCTGCGCCTGCGCCCTGAGGCTGAAGTCGGGGCGCGCCTTGGCTAGAACGCGGAGAGCGGCGGGCGGAGCAGCCAATGGGCGGCGGCGCTGCCTAGCGGCCGGGAGGCGGGGCCTGCGCGGGTGTTAGGTTAGCGCGAGGCGTGACCTAGTTGACAGGCTCTGAGGTGCTGCTGTGGCGGCGGCCGCGGGGCAGAGCGGGCGGGCTGAGGGGAGGAGGGCGGCGACGGGCGATCGGCTAGCGGCGCGGGACGTAGAGCCTTTGCACTTTTCCCACCCGAGTGTCCCCTCCATTTCCCGGCCCCCCCACACTCCACACACCCTGTCTGCCCGTGAGCCTGGGGAACTTGCAGCTTAAAGCCAGCCACCCCCACGGCAGCATGTACCCCAGCAACAAGAAGAAAAAGGTGTGGAGAGAGGAGAAAGGTAACCGGCCCCGAGGCCCCGGGGGCGGGCGGCGGGTGGGTGGGGGGCGGGGGCCCCGGCGGGGCGGCGCGGCGCCCTCCGCCCGTAGCCTCCCTCGCGCCCTCTTGGCCGGTGCAGCTCCAGCCCGTGGCCGCGTCCACGCGCGCGCGCGCTCACGCCCCAGCCGGCCACGCGCCGCCCCCGGGCACCTGCGGCTCGCGCACGTGCGGGGCGCACACCCCCCTGGGCGCCGAGTCGTCTCCTCCCCGGCGGCGGGTTCCCCGGGGCCGCGTGCAAGTTGGTCAGGACCCCGGCCGGGAATTTGCACGGCCTGCCCGGGAGTCCCGTGGACAGGTTGCCCGGCGGCGGGGGCTCAGGCTGCGGCTGCTGCTGAGCCTGGGTGCGCCTGCACCTGCTTTCGTCCGTTCCCCGCCTCTGCCCTCCGTCCATCCCAGCCCCGCTCCGCTGCTGCAGCAGTGGGACTTCTGAAATTTGCAACCTGCCAGGAGCATCTTAGCGGGCGAGCATCAGTGCCTTCCGAGAAGTCTGAATGGGCTTTCCCCGGCGCCCTGTTTCTCTGTTGCATTCCCATTCATAGTGTGAAGTCGCCCTGAGTAAGGCTGCTTGCACTCCGTGAATGAACCCTTTCCCGAGTTTTGTGCACACCTAGGCTTCTCCAGATCCGTTAGATTGACAGTGGCGCTGATTCCTTTAAGAAGGAGAGCTGTGCGATTTTTTTTTTTCTCTCCCGTCTGTCTCACCTCAGTTTCACAGACCATATTTTGATGTGTCTGGCATAGTTTTCTTCATCTTTTAACCTCTTTTATTCCCCCCTTCCCATTACAGATAAACCATGTGCATTGCTACTAGCGACGAAATCTGTATTAAAAGGATGAAGCTGAGCAAGGGTGTACAGATTTCTCTGGACTGTCTTAAAGAGCAGGGATAATGGGGCAAAAGTTGATCTTTTTCTTTTTTGGCCTTAGCTTGTTAAACATTTTCATTTCAAGTCCCTGCCCTTTATGAACCCTTTGACCAAACAGTAGATGTCAGTACGAAGATGAGAAAGAATTCTCCAAATAGTGCCTGCTTTAACAGTGCATGAAAAAAGGAGTAAGGAGGGAAGTTTTCAAATTAACTGTAGGGAAGTCTTAACATGACTGAACAGCCCAGTTCAAATATCCTTAAAATGCCGGAAGATTTGCAAGAGTCATTGTGTTAATGAATATGAGTTTGAGAGAATTAAAACTTAAGGTGTCACAAAACAAATGCTGTTTAGAACTACGGTCTGATAACAGCGGAAGGCATAGGTCACTGGTAGAGCATTCGCTGACCCTCAGAAGGCCTCTCTACACCTATCTCTGGGGAAAACTAAAGCCAGGGAGAGTTGGGGAAAGAGTCGTCTCTGGGACACAGTGCTTGTGCCTTGCTTTTGTAGTAGCAGTTTGTGTTGAGCATACTTATTGTGAGCGCTGGAAAAATCACACCCGTTCTTCTTGATGTTCTTTATATGTTAGCTTTGTATAATTGATGACGATAAAACAAAATAGTGTAAAGCCATTGACAGTGTTCTCAGCAACATGAATCATTGACTGTATAGGGAAAACTTGAGAACTCTGTCTGTTATGTTAGAAAAATAGCTCCTAAAGTAGCATCTATACCCTTGGACTATGATGAGAAGACATTTCAGAATCTTTCTTTAATATCTTGTTTATTTTTGTTTTGCCGTTTGTTTCTTCTAAAAGGAAAATATAAACAAATATTTTTTTAAAAAAATGAAGAAGCAAATGCATAAAGAATGCTTTCAATGGAGTTATTTTCTTTTATCCCAAACTAAGCTATTTTTGCATGAAGGTTAAAGTTAAAGGGAAATATTACCAAGTGAGTTCTTTGTATCTGTCTTCTCGGGATGTCTGTTTTGGAATAGTAAAGTGTGAAGTATCATCTGTTATTCCACCAAAAAGAAGCCAATGGGATGCATGCCCTTTCCCTTATATCCCACTGGAGGGATAAAGTACTTCTTTAATGACGGCTTAGTACTTCTGCAGCTGTTATTAAAATCTAAATGAAGGCTTACCGAGATCATTGCACTATCAAGGCATTTCAGAGACATATTTTAGTTCAGAACAGCATGTAATAAATAGGACTCTTTATGGACTTGATTCCCAGAGAATGGATTCATTATGAAGATGAAGCATTAGCAGAAGGAAGTTTTTGGTAATGCCTGAGAAACTGTGCCTTTTGCTTTCCATTTGATTCATTCTGAAACAAGTAACTGAGGAGTTCTTAAAAGGCACACATGTAAATAAGTATTGTCCTACTACTCTGAGCTTTAATTCAGAATCATTTAATGTGTGTCTTTTCATTTAAAGCTTTGCAGTTTATCTCATTGTTTTTTTATTGTATCACATTTAGTGTTGTTTTGTTTTCAGTATGCACATTTACTTCCAAATAAACAGAATAACAGTCTTGTTTCTGTCTGACTTTCGGCATTTACATAAACAATGTTTCCTAATGTCCTTCAGCCTAATGTCTAGCTGTAACAATCCTGCACTGTGATCTGAGCTGTGGAAGCAGTGCTTAAACCACTGACGGTCAGTTCCCTTTTCTGACTTTGTGAGCCAATTCCGAAGTTATTTCTTTGAACCTTCCTGTTCTACCTATTATTCTACAATGAACAGACGACTCTGTCTTTTTAATTCATGAAAAATTAAGTATAACAAAACAGTAGCAACCCTAACATGCTCTCTGTAGTGTCATTGGACTGTTACTTTACTTTTAGTTTAGGTTTTGTTCCCATTTTAGAGGGAGCATTTTTTTTAAATTGTTTATTACATGTTAGATTAACCCTTGTGATCGTGCTCTTCGGTTAGTCGTGTATAGTCTTTTGGGATCTTGTGTCGTCATGTATTTATTTTTTAGGCTGTTCATCTTTTCTCTACTGTCTATAATAGTGGTCTTATGTTTGACCTTAAAGTATTGTTCCTTTCACAGGGATTTGCCTTGGGGTTGTGCTCCTTGTCCTCCCTGCTAATCTTTCTTCCTCCCTCTCTCCTTTCTTCCGTCTCTCCTTTATTTCTCTCTCTCTCTCCCTCCCTTCATTCTTTTCTTTCCCTTTTCTCTTTTTTCTTTCTCTCTTCTCTCTCTTTTCTTTCTTTCTGTCTTTTCCTTTCCTTTTCTGTCTTGTCCTGTTCTGTCCTCCCTCCCTCCCAGTCTCCCTCCCAGCCTCCCTCCCAGCCTCCCTCCCTCCCTCCTTCCTTCTCTTCTTCCCCTCTCCCTCCTTTTCCACAGGGTCTAACTCTGCATTGCTTAGGTTGGCCTAGAACTCATTCTGTAACCCAGGTTGACCCTGAACATGTGACAGTCCTCTTTCTCCAACCCCAAGTACTAGGATTACAAGTGTGAGCCACTATATCAGGCCTTACTTTCTTTTTCCTCCTTTCCTTTCCTTTCCTTTCCTTTCCTTTCCTTTCCTTTCCTTTCCTTTCCTTTCCTTTCCTTTCCTTTCCTTTCCTTTCCTTTCCTTTCCTTTCCTTTCCTTTCCTTTCCCTTTTCCTTTCCTTTCCCTTTTCCTTTTCTTTCCTTTAGTACCTCATAGTGTCATGGATTTCAGTTATATTTGAATGAAACTAGTGTTTCTAAAGTCATTCAGTAATGATGATGAACATAATAAGTTACCGAAGTCCTGTTTTGTGTTCTTTGTTGTTTTTTAATGCCTTATATATAAGGGTTATATCATTTGCTCTCTGAACTCATGAAAGTAGAAAATGGTATGAGGTAATGTAGGGTTAAGCTTTAGATGTACTTGTCCCATTTCAAACCTTAGTTGATACCACTCTACAAGCTCCAAGATGTTATGTAAGATTTCTGACCTCACTGCCTTAGTTACCTCACCTAAAAGTTTGGAAGAATACCTAATTCTCTCATGAAGTAATTGAAACATAAAGAGATGAGGAAATTGATCTAAGACCATATAGATTTAGGTCATAAGCCAAACTCTGTCAACCACTGCTCTGTTTTCTGTGCTGTTGGACACCCAGTCGATAAGGCAGTGGCTTTGTAAAGTAATTCTTTTTTTTTTTCTGACCTTCCTGTAGAACTTGATAGCATTTTCTTCTTGTATTTATTAAAGCTCTTTCCTCTATATCACTTGAACTTCTTAACCTTGACAACAACTAGATTTTATGTCATTATTCTCCTTTGTAACTGTTGTTAACTTCAACAAATTTTCTGTTTTTTCCTGTTTTCCGTCCTCTCCCTCTAGTGCCAGAAATTTATTTCTTATATTAAAAATAAGTAGCCCTTTTTCCTGCTTCCTAGTGGATCATCTTGTGCACAAACCAGGATATTCCTAACCAACTTTAAATTGGTCTTTTTTTTTTTACAGAAGGAGGGCTAATGCCACAGGATCCCATACAAATCCTTGCACAGTTTCACTTTATTTTTGGCTGTTTTTCTCTTCTGTGGGTCTTCTGTTCCAGATAAAATGTTAGATTTCATTAAAGTATTTGCATCGCCTTGCTTTTATTGTCGTTCTGTTAGTTGAAATGCCCTTACTCTTTTCCTCTTCATGGGAAGACTCTTATCTGTGCTTCGTTAGTCATGACTTGTTATGAAAATTATTTTAGTGATACAAACATCGGAAACACTTGGCACCCAGTGAGCTCTTTATAAACAGCATCTGCTTTTCTAAGATGTTGTTTTATATTTTAATCTTAAAGTGTATATTTAAAGTATGTATGTTCTACCACCATAATGCTATTACTGAATTGAGAGTAGACTCTCGTTGTTGATAGCCTGGAAAAAATGAGGAAACAGCTTTGTAGCTGCCTTTCTTGTGCTATCACTGTTTGGACACACCTGTCTCAGCAGTCTGCGCTTTCTCTAGTTGATACTATTTTGTAACTTACTCATTTGCTCTTTTGCCGTGGGAACTGACAGATCATTGTTCCTGAAGTCTGTGAATGCCTCACCTAGTATGTGCCCCACGTTAGTCCATGATGATAGGAAGAAATGACTCATTTTTTGGGGACACCTTAGGAACTTTGTCCCTACCAGCTTTAATTTTACATTTCTTGCTAGTGTTGAACTAATTTGACCTCCTTTAACCCTCAAATATGAAATCATTGGATTGCATTAAGTCTTTGGTTAGTGTAGCATGATTAATATTTATAAATGTATTCAGTAGTTCCTAAGATTAAAATTTAAATGCAAATGGAGATTCTGCTTTTATTTTGCAAGAACGTTTGCTGAAGATGACCTTAGAGGAGAGACGCAAAGAATACATAAGGGACTATGTTCCTCTGAGCACCATCGTGTCATGGAAGGAGGAGATGAGGAGCAAGGGCCAAAATGATGGTAAGTTTCTCAGAACAATTTCTAGGCATATGCTCTTCATATA
>NW_026067902.1:0-107874 GCF_014885135.2 Alexandromys fortis | reverse complement strand
ATATCTTGTAAGACAATTTTTGACCGATATGAATAATTGATATTCATGAAGAAGGTATTTTTGAAATAATTTCTTTCATGTTTGAAATTATTGTTTGATTGCTTTTGGTTACCTGCTATATCCTTCTTAAGCTTAGGAATGTATAGTAACATAATTAACGTTCTGAAATATACATGTTTTCAGTACAGTGTTTTTTTTTTGCAAGTTTTTTTTCTTTAAAAACTATTCTGTGTCAGATTTTAAGAAAATGCTATAGAGATTTACTCACTGATGGTGTGGCATTCTGAGTTTGCATTAGTTCCATTTCTATTGGATTTTCTTTAGCTTATTTTAACAGTTTTGCATATGGTTAAGATTGTATATTGCAATACAGAAAAACCATAACATTTCAGATAACTTTAGAGAATGTATGTTTTATTTGGTATGGTATTATTTTTTACATGTAAAATCATTTGACAAACATTTCTTAGTCTTTTTGGTTTGAGAGTATATGTAGATTTTAAGCATTAAGAGGATACATGAAAATTGGTTATTCCATATCATGTGGTCAGCCTGAAATCATATGCACCCAAGCAACACTAAATGGAATCAGCAAGATGTATTTATTTATTTTATGCATAGTATTTGCATAAATAGTAAAGTCTCCAAAGAAAAAGAGGCCATTAATTTGACAGGAAGATGGAAGGGGTCTGAGGGAGGAAAGGGAAGGAAGGAAATAATGTAATTATATTTTAATAAAAATTTTTTAAAGTTTCTAAACAGGAAATCATACATTTAACAGATGTTCGATATACTTATCTCAGAATTAGTAGTTATTGGTGTTAATCTTCATGTAAAGTTTAGACGAAAAGCAGACTTCAGAGCAGGGAAATCTGCTTTATGAAGTGGACTTGAACTATTCAGGACAGGCGGTGTCCTTAGATTGATGACAGTGTGCAGGGTACAGAGTACCTTGGGTTCAGAAAATGAAACCCAAGCATGGAATTCTGGACAGAGCCCGTGGAGAAAAAGAGCTAATTTAACATTCGGTGTTTGTGAAGAGCACACCGTTAGGATTAAGCTATAGACACTTTTTTCTTTCCTGAAAGGAGGAACGGGAGTGGTGACACACGCGAAGCTGAGGCTGGAGCACAGCTGTAGATCTGACAGCTTGGACAGTTGTCCCTTCAGGCCGATTTAGGCTGTGTAGCCAGACACTGTTTAAAAAACAAACAGCTGAAACCACAACAAAGGCTTGTTAGGCTGAGTGACTGATCTTTTCAGTGGGTAGGTGGGACAGGGACTTCCCTCAAGGTTTTGTGATGTCCTAGGATGTGGAGTAAGGAGAACACTCATCCATTGCTGGTGGGAATGCAAACTTGTACAACCACTTTGGAAATCAGTATGGTGGTTTCTTAGAAAATTGGTAACCAACCTACATCAGGATCCAGCAATACCACTCTTGGGCATATACCCAAAAGATGCTCAATCATACTACAAAGACATATAATGTTCAACTATGTTCATAGCAGCATTGTTTGTAATAGCCAGAGCCTGGAAACAGCCCAGATGCCCCTCAACAAAAGATTGGATAAAGAAAGTGTGGCACATTTACACATTAGAGTACTATTCAGTGGTAAAAAACAATTACATCTTGAATTTTGCATGCAAATGGATGAAACTAGAAAATACCATCCTGAGTGAGGAAACCCAGACCCAAAAAAATGAATATGGTATGTACTCACTTGTAAGTCGATACTAGCTATAAACAAAGGACATTGAGCCTATAGTTCATGATCCTAGAGATGCTAAGTAACAAGGTGAACCCTAAGAAAAACATATACAGATCCACCTGGAAAGTCGAAATAGACAAAATCGCCTGACAGAATTGGGAACGTGGGGGTAGTGGGATAAGGGATGGTGGAAGGGAAGCAGAAGGGGAGAAGGGGAAGGGTGAGGAGAACTTGAGGGAATGGGATAGTCAAGATGGAGGAAGGACAGATGAGAGCAAGGTAAGACATATCTTTTTTTTTTTTTTTTAGAAATGCTTAGATAAGCTTTATTAATAACACCCAAGAGTCAGAATCACCACATGTGTTCAATATCAGAAAAAACAATAAGTTGTGTTGTTCTCATTCTTGCTCATAAAAAGCAAGCTTACTAATTCACACAATATAGGAAAAAAAACATCAGAAGTATTTTGCCAAACAAAATGAGATAGACACAAAAAATATAAATTTTATAGTTCCAGTTCTAGGACATTCTGCTAAAACATAAAGTGGATCACTGTTTTCATTGGGCAAAGACACAAGGTAAGACATATCTTGATTGAGGGAGCCACTATGGAGTTAGCAAGAAGCCCGACTCTAGAGAAATTTTCAGGAATTCACAAGGATGACCCCAGCTAAGATCTTCTTTTGTTTATAAGCAGCTGGTGTTGATTAATTAGCTCTATGCCTAGCAAAAATCTCTATTTGCTTCTCTCTTTCATCTGATTACCTTTTTGCTCACTATAGAAGCTGGCCAGTTCTCTAAGGATATTGCACATGATGTTCTTTTTAGCAAATTTGGTCTCTTGGGATAGAGTTAGATTCCTGCTGCTGGTGGAGTAGTTCAAAGAGCGGTAGCTGATGCTCAGGCTGCTATGCAGTGTTGGAATGGCAGTGTTTAGGAACTTGATTTTCTTGATGGCTTCTTCTGTTTTCTTTATTTCATTTATTTTTTTTTTTACATTTATTTATTTAGCAATTTGTGTGTGTGCTGTGTGCATGTGTGTGTATTTGGGGACGAGCTACATTAATACCACAGCCCAGGTGTCCAGGTCAGAGCACATCTTGTAGGAGTCAGATTCCCACTTCCACTCTGTGTCCTGGGAATATAGTTTTGGTTTTCAACCTTGGTGGCAAGCGTCTTTATCTGTTGAACATCTTTATCTTATAGGTCCAGGCTACTTCTGTTTTAAAGATTCAGTCAAAAAGTAATCATATGTGGTAGAATTTTGTTGCTAGAATTCACAGTAGTTTGGTGTGTTCATGAATACCACATGCTAAAATGTTAAATATTTTATATTTATTATAAATATTAAATAACTGCCAAATTAGAAAATATACATAGAATAACTCCTGACATGTTCTTGTCTTACATGACACTGTGTATTTAATCCTGTGTATCAAATATGAACTTATAATTTACAAGTCATTTGCAGTTTTTTAATGCACTACTTTTTTTTTTAACCTGTTATGCAGTTTTGAACCTGAATGCATTCTATGAGAAATTAGGTGATGTGATTTGAGTTGTATTTCTATTAAACAGTGTTTTATTTTTTCTGTGTGACATTTGAAATGTTATTTGCCCTTGTCTGTTATAACCTGGAAACTGGTGACTGGCCTTGTCCTTTCCTTGAAATGTATCAGCTCATTATATAAGTGATGTTTGCTAATTTCTTCAATTGTACACACTTTACATATTCTTCATATGCACTTTCATGTCATCTCTTTAGTACTAAGTCTTAATAAATTGTTAGTCAAGACAGTTTCAGTGCTTTAAAAGATGTTCAGTTAATTGGTGAATAGGATCACAATACATTATGTACATGCATGAAATGTCACAGTAAAATTTATTTTGTATAATTAGACACAGTGGGAAGTTGCACATATGAACTCATAGTGTTTGTGTCAGCATGCATAAGACCCGAGTAAGCTCCAGCCAGATAAAATCCCCTTGTGGAGGAGGGCAGGAATCCCCATCCCTAGCTGAGGAGCTACTAGCTTTTGATGGTTGCTGAGAGAGATAGTTTATTTTTTTTTTAATGGTGTCAACCCTGGCAGTCACTCATAGGTGGTTAGTACAAACTGGACTTGATGGTTTTTAAAAAAGAGAGAAGAAAAGTATGACCAAAATACATTGTATGGACGTTTCAAAGAATTAATAAAAACATTATTTAAAGCAATAAATATGTAAACTAATATATGCTAATAAAATACTGGGAATTACCAAGGCCTTTGTTTATGCCAGAAAACTCTCTACCCACTGAGCTACATGTCTAGTCAGTGGGTCGTTACTTTGAATGTTTGACGTGCAATTGAGCAATAAAAATAACAAGTCTTTATAATTATTTTATTCAAATATCAGAAAATATTCTTAGAAAATGGTTTCGTTAGAAGAAAACCTTACATTTTGTATCTTCTATATGCTTATATTCAAATCTGATCATAGATGTCATTTAGAAAACACCAAACTCTAAAATTATGAGGTTGCAGACTGTAATCTGAATTACTTAAACATTTTTCAAGGTAATTGAAATATTTTGACATGTATAGGTTGATTAAAGAGCAGAGGCACATTTATAACCTTTAGCTTCTTTCATATTAAAGTTAGGATGATAGCATAAAAGTTCAGTATTATTGATTCTCCTTTCATTTGAACTAATTTCAACTCTTAAAAATTGTTACTGTGAAAAGTGATGGCCCATCAGATGTGATACTGCTTGTCTGTAATTCCAGTATCCCAACTACTTTAGAGGCTGAAGCAGGTGGATTTTAAGTTACTGGTCAACAGTGTGATATCTTTTCTCTCTCAAAAAATTTTTTTTAATGAGAAAGAGAAAAAAATTAAGCCCTAACCACTGAATCCTTTACTTGCTTTACTTTGAGATCTAATTTGAGTAGAATTTGAAAGCCCGGTCAGTGAATGACTTATGTACCAAGTTGAAAAGTCATGTTTAGAAATCATCAAAAAAATCTTTTTCATTTTGACATGGTTTTTAAATTTTATTTTTAATCATATTCTCTGGTAATTTTACATAGGAATGTAATGTGTTTTGATTAATATCCTCTTCCCCACTAACCGTCCAACTCCTAGGACCACACGTGTCTCTAGTCTTTAGATCTTCTTTTGTTAGTATATATATATTTTTTTTCGAGACAGGGTTTCTCGAAAAAACCAGGTAGCTTTTGGTTCCTGTCCTGGAACTAGCTCTTGTAGACCAGGCTGTTGTTAGTATATTTTAATCATCTTTCAATATTAGTATATAATCTAGTACTTTTATATTAGTAAGTTCATAATTACTACTTTTGGATAACAGTATGTTTATTAATTATAAGAAACAAGGAAATTAGAATGTAAATGCTTATTCTACAGAAGAGTATATGGAGAAGCATGTGGGTATAGAGTTTTTTTTGGGGGGTATAGAGTTTTGTATGACATGCAGTACTTTGCTTTTGTTTTTCCTTTTCCCCCCTTTTATTGAAAATACATGTTTTCCTCACATACCCTGATTATGATTTTCCCTCTCTTTACTTCTCCCACTCCTCCCTCCCAATACCTGGATCTACTCCCTCTCTGTCTGTCATTGGATAACAAGCTTTTAAGCAATAGTGATAAAATATGATAAGCTAAAAAAATTCTCTTCTATTATGTTCAGTGTGTTGGGACTGATATTGAGGTCTTTAATCCACTTGGACTTGAGTTTTGTGCATGGTGATAAATATGGATCTATTTTCATTCTTCTACAGACTGACATCCAATTTTGCCAGCACAATTTGTTGAAGATGCTCTCTTTTTTCCATTGTATACTTTTAGCTCCTTTATTGAAAATCAGGTGTTCATAGGTTTGTGGGTTAAAGTCAGGGTCTTCTATTCGATTCCATTGGTCGACTTCTCTGTTTTTATGCCAATACCAAGCTGTTTTCAGTACTGTAGCTCTGTAATAGAGTTTGAAGTCAGGGATGGTAATGCCTCCAGACGTATAGGCATCCTCCTGAATATTAACCTTCATCAGGCGATGAAAGGAGACAGAGACCCACACTGGAGCACCGGACTGAAATCTCAAGGTCCAAATCAGGAGCAGAAGGAGAGAGAGCACGAGCAAGGAACTCAGGACCGCGAGGGGTGCACCCACACACTGAGACAATGGGGATGTTCTATCTGGGACTCACCAAGGCCAGCTGGCCTGGGTCTGAAAAAGCCTGGGATAAAACCGGTCTCGCTGAACATAGCAGACAATGAGGACTACTAAGAACTCAAGAAAAATGGCAATGGGTTTTTGATCCTGCTGCACCTATTGGCTTTGTGGGAGCCTAGGCAATTTACTAGTCCTGGATGGAGGTGGGTGGTCCTCGGACTTCCCACAGGGCAGGGAACCCTGATTGCTCTTTGGGCTGACGAGGGAGGGGGACTTGATTGGGGGAGGGTGAGGGAAATGGGAGGCGGCTGGGGGGAAGAGACAGAAATCTTTAATAAATAAAAAAAAGTGAAAAAAATTCTCACAAATTGGAATTGGACAAAACAAACAAACAAACAGAAGGAAAAGAGTCAAGAGAAGGCACAGGAATTAGAGACCCACTCCTTGGCATACCCAGGAATCCCATAAAAACACAAACTGGAAGCCATAATATATATGCAAAGGACCTGATGCAAACCTGTGTAGGTCCTGTGCGTGCTGCCCCAGTCTCTGAGTTCATATGCGCTTTGATCACATTGATTTAGAGGGACTTGTTTTGTTGGTGTCCTCCATCCTCTCTGACTCTTACACTCTTTCTGTTCCAAATAAATAAATAAATAAAAAGCAAAAAGCAATGTAGCAATAAAAGATTCCTAGTGGCATTTTGCTATGCTCATGATCAGCACCTTGCTTAGTCATCATCAGAGAAGCTTCTTCCTGCAGCAGATGGGAACAAATATAGAGACCAGTAGCTATACATTATGCAAAGAATAAGAGACCTTGGAACACTCAACTGCAAACAGTTGTCTCCATCTAATCCTTCCTATCAGGGCTCAAGGAACCCTATGTAAGAGGAAGCCGAATGAGTTTTGTTTTTAACTGAATAGCTGCAAAAAGTGAAGTTGGTGCTGGAGTGGCAATGGAGATGGCCGGTGTGTTAAGTGCTTGCTATGCTAAGGATCTCTAGAACGTACCCAAAAGTCCAGTAGACATAGTGACTGACTGTAATCCCAGCCCTTGGGAAGCAAGTACAGGGGATCCCAGGGCAAACTGACTACCTAGATTAGCTGATCAGCAAATTTTGAGTTCAATTGACAGTCCTTGCTTCAATAAATAAAGTGGGGAGGAGTAGAGAAAGACTCTCAGTGTCAGTCCTGAACCTCTACTTGCGTATGTGTATATGTGTCTGCAAACACATGTACCTGCACACATACAAACATGTATGAACACCACATGCACAAAAGAGAAAAATAGAAGTACTATTTCAGACTTTTATGGTATTAATTACATTATTTTATTAAATGTTGGATTATGGTTGAATGATAGAATATATTTGAAAATGACCAAATAGTTTAGAAATGGTATTAAACAGGATGGGTTTAATCCAGGCTTTTAGGAGTTCTGGAGAGGCAGATGCAGAGCAGGTGGGTCCCTGTAAGTTCAAGGCCAACCTGATAGACAAAGTAAATTCTAGGCCAACCCAGGCTACACAAGTTAAATGTTTGAAAAACAAAAAACTACAACAAAAAACCCAACCAACAAACAAAAACAGTATGGAATTTATAAAAATCTAAAAATTAAAAAGAAATATTCCTTAATTTCTGTTTTGATCTCTTTTTAGATTATATTCAGTTTGAACTCTGTAGTTTGAAAGTGAAATGATCTACAGAAACAGAAAAGAGCCAAGCACTGTAGTTTCTTAGATACAAATCTTTTGAGTGTTTGTGATTTTATTTTTCCTTTGTAACTGATCTTTGTAAGTGAATTTGCTTTTAAAAATACTCATTTTGGGGTTGGAGAGAGATGCTCAGTTCTTAAGAGGACTGGCTGCTTGCAGAAAACCTGAGTTCAGTTCTCAACATCCATTTGGTCTGTCCACAGTCACCTGTAACTCTAGTTCCAGGACATTCTGCACCCTTTTCTGACCACTATGGGTACTGCATGCACATGGCACACAGACATACAAGAGGGCAAAGCACCCGTACATATTATTTTGTGAAATAATAAAATGAAAATTTTTAAAAATCTATAGAACTACTCTGATTTATTCTATAAGCAGTCACGAAGAGATAGTATACAACTGAAATCTGTATTTAAACAAAACAGCAAAATAGTTCTGAAGTCCTAACATGTGTTTTATTCTTCAAGCTTTTGCTTTTTTGTTCTACTTGCAGATAGCCATCTTCCTTTCTGTTTCTGGAGTATTCTGTGCTCTAGTACTGGAGGAAGCACTATTCATCTTGCCTGCATAATTATTATCATCTGTAACGTTTTTAAGTGGAAAGACTTCTGTTCCCCCCAAAGTTTTTCTTTGCTCACTTTTTGAAACAGTTTCTTTTCTGTGTTCCTTTTCAGAAAGTGATGATAGCAACTGGCCCTATGTAGTCAATAGTAAGGTTGTCTGATGAGGATCCTTTATGATACTGTAATTACCATGAAAATGGGTACTGTATTGTCTTCAATATCTTTTGTGTCCCTGGTTGTCTAGCATAATGCATTTTACACAATAGATGGTGACTCATTGTCCTGTGAGGTTACTAAATAGTAAAGTCATTTGCTGATTAATATTTTCATTCATTGTTTTTCTTCCCACATCTCATGTTTTGTAAAGATTCATATGGGACCTTAGAAATTAATCCAGATACTTAACATTTTTAAAAGATGTTTTCATTATTCCGATTTTGACTGTTGTTAGCTTTTCCATGCTGTTTCCATAAGACATTCTTTGTTATGCTGTTTAACCACATCTCACATTTCCCTTCTTATTCCTATATCTTTTCTTATTATCTCTTTAGCACCTCAATTTTTCTTTTTCATTATAATCTTCCAAAAATTTAATAATCTCAAATCTATCAGATGATTTTGACAACATGTAACTAAGCATTGCAGATGTATCACCGGGTATTCAATAAATTGTTCTTATATAAAGCATGTTAAAAGGTAGAAACCAAACCAATGATCTTAAATCTTATTTTATAAATTACTTTAAAAATAACTTAGAATCATGGTTTCAAGATGAAAAAAATAGTATTCTATTAGTTGTATTTTACACACTAAACTTCACAGTAAATGTGAGTTTCATATAAATATTAGTTGCTCAGTGCAAACAGACACCTGAGATTTGTACAAGTTGGTGGTAGCCAAAGAGAACAAACTTTTAGTTCTAGTGGTCTTCCTGTTTGAGTCTTCAGAATGTGCCTCGCCAACCATTTATTAATTTTAAATCTATGAATTTTATAAGTATTGTCTTCTATGATATATTTAATTGCTGAAATTTTCTGTGAACATGAAACCTAAATGCAGGTTACTTTTGTTTTTAAGCCTTTGATTTACAAAGCTGTGGACTGTTGATGTAACACAGCATAGATAATGGGTGTAGTTTAAGAGAAGTGGCCAAGTGTATGCCCAAGCAGTGGAAAACCTGGAAGATTTTTAAGACTGAGATGTACACAAAGAAACATAAGTACGATGAGGATAAATTTGTGACTGTGCATATAATGATTTAGAGGCTGTGAGGACTTCACACCCTTTCTGCTTCATTAAAATAATTCATTTTCTTCTTTTCCTTGGAGATACATCTCTTTTTAAATATTTTTCCTGTGTCTTATAAACACTCTTTCTTATTTATCTCTGTATCAATCAGTTTTCTAATATATCAATTCATTCTTAGATTAATTGGTGTGTGTGTGTATGTGTGCGCGCGCATGCGTGTGTATTCACAGGGATGCAGGAGTTTGCCAACTTCCCAATCCGTTCTTGTAAGATTTTAAACTACTTAATTTTTTATTGTGATAAAATGCAATATAAAATTTACTATTTTAATCTTTTCAACAGTGCTGTTGGCATAGTGGAAGATTTCCATTGTAGTCCTTTTGAGTATAGAATTCAGTGGCTTTAAGTGAATATACAGTGCATGTAACCATCTCTAGCGTTCATTACAGAACTTTTTCATCTTTCAAAATAGAAACTTTGTAACTGAGAAACAAAACTGCTGATTTGTCCTACTTACCCAGCTACTGTTACTACATTGTTTCTGATTTTGTTAGTTCTGGATGCCAGATGTGAGTAGAATCATATAGTAGTTGTCTTTTGTTGTCTGGCCTTTAACACTTAACACACCATTGTGTCGTGTCAGAATTTTGATTTTAGTGTCATATCTTAGAGATTAAATTAAATATCACGAAAACATTTTTTCAAAGAGTTTTGCGGTGACTGGGAGGGAGTAGCACATGCCTTTAATCCCAGCACTGGAGGCAGAGGCAGGCAATTGTCTGTGAGTTCCAGGCCAGCCTGGTCTACAGAGCAAGACAGCCGTGACTACACAAAGAAACCCTGTCTCAAAAAAAAAAAAAAAAAAAAAAAAAAAAAAAAAAAAAAAAAAAAAAGACCCCAACAAACAACAACAACAACAACAAAATAAAGACCAGAATTTTTGTTTTACATTTAGTGTTTGATTCACTTTGCACTAATTTTTGTGTATGGTATAAAGTAAAGTACGTTTTATTTCACATGTGAATATCCTGCTTTCTAGTATCTTTTATTTAAAAGTCTGTTCTTTTTAAGACCTTTGGCTAGTCATGGTACCCTTTTTGAAAACCAACTTTAAAATGTCCCATTATCTATAAATCTGGACTAATGCCTGTCACACTGCTTCGAATAATGTAGCTTTGTAGTAAGCTTTGAAATCATGAAGTTTGAGTCCTTTGCTTTGTTCTTTTTTAATTTTTCATGGTTAGTTGTATTTGATGTTTATGGAGATAATATGAGTTTTGATTTTTTTTTCACAAAAATACCTTCAGAATTTTGATAGAGATTGTGTTGAAGCTGTAGACTGCTTTGGGTAGTGATATTATCTTTGCTATGATTTACTATTTCAATCAGCCAGTGGTATGTCTTTCTGTTTATGTTGTTTTTAATTCTTAAAATAAGTTAATTTAGTTTTATGTGTAGACTCTTTGACCTTCTTGGTTAACTAGCTTTCTTTCTTTTTCAGGTCATTGTAAATGGAAATGTCTTAATTTTTTTATCAATGGTTATTACTTTTATAAATTCAACTGATATTTGTATGTAGTTTTGTATCTTGCAGCTGTGCTGAATTAGAGCTAATTATCCTTCTTTTCTGACTCTTGCTGTATATAATAAGTGTGAACAGAGAGAATTTTACTACTTTTCCACTTTGGATGCCTTTCATGTCATCTGGTGTGTTTTGCTCTGACTGGAATGTTCCAGTACTGTGTTAATGAGAAGTAGGAACAGTGGACATCTTTGCTTTATTCTGATTTCAGTTTTTTTTACTGTCGGGTGTGATGATATTTGAGAATTTTTAGGCTTCTATTATATTAATTTTTAGACATTTTGTACATTTCTGTTATGTTTAGGAAATTTCTGAAAGAGGATTGGATTTGGTCAAGTGTTTCTCTGTGCTATTCGAGGTAATAATGTAGTTGTTACTCTTCACTCCCCAGCCTGGAAATTTTAGTAGACTGTAGATTTCTGGAAATATATCAGTGCCATTTAGAGGTGTAGGCCTAGCAATGGCACCTGTGAGTTTCATTCACATTTTGGATCAAATATCAAGTCATATGGCATATTTGTCAAGAAGAGAGCAGACAGGAAACCAGTTTTTGTAAATATCAGTATGCCACACTACCGCTCACTTCTTAAATAATCATTCTATTGAAAACAGCTGCAGAATACACTATTGCTTTGTATTCCAGTAAAGAAGGAAAAATAAACATTGCCAATTAAACTATTGTGAATTCTTTAAAAATTACCAGTTTCAGTAAATATAAAAAGCAGAACTTTCTCTTTGAATCTATTCAGAACACTTTTGGATTTACTCAGTTATTCAATCACATTTTCCTTGAACATACATGGAAACGATTGAAATATATTGGTTAAGGTACTCACTCTTTAGATGTCTTGGCATTCAGTCCAGTGTACCTGAATGATTTTTTTTCCACCCCAGCTGTTGATGTGTATGTTTTTCCACAGAACATTGTTCTGTGGAGTTGAGAGAGTTGGTGATATAGTACTGCTTAAAAATTTACTCTACTTCTAGCTGAGATTTTTTTCTAAACCATTTATACATCTATTCTGCAATATTTAATGTTGGCATTTCCTAATATTTTCAGATTTTCAGCCAGTTAATGGGATTAATATCCTTTTCACAAGTGATCATTGATCTTCTTGTCTGAGTGCTGAGAGGATGCAGTTGTCTTACTATCACCAGAAATGGTAACTCTTATAAAGTAGGGCAAGCTGCCAACTCTAATAGCAGCAGTAATTGCCCTAATTGTATCGTAGCACCTGCCAACTTCACAAGTGTTAGTTTTAAAATAAATTTTTAAATTGGAACTATATAATAAATTTAAGTATAAATAAAATAAATTCAAAATTGTGTGTGTGTGTGTGTGTGTGTGTGTGTGTGTGTGTGGTGTGGTGTGTATTGGAGACAGGTTTCCATTATGTAGCTATGACTAAGCTAGTCCTTACAGTATAGACAGACTAATCTTGAACTCATGGAGATCCACCTTCTTTTGTCTCTTGAGTATTGGGATTAAAGGCATGTGGCACCTGATGGCTCAGTTTTTATATCTTAACATTTGGGGATTTTCCCTTTAATGATGCATAGTCTAATAAAAATACTGTTTATTTAAAGTTACTAGACTATATTTTAGCGCATCATGGGGTCTGTCTTGGGAAATGATACTATGTGGTAGGTGAGATGGATGACTACCTATTTTTAAGGGCATTAGGCAACATTTTGGAGCATTTGTTTGAAGTTATGCATCTGATTTTAGAACAATATAATAACACTTTTGGGAAACCAGTTTGTCACATGTGGAACTGACTCCTGAAAGTGCACTTTCTGTCATTGGAAATAAATATTCTGAGGGATTCTGGATGAAAATCAGTCAGGCATAGTCAAAACGATTTCTTCATGGTTGATGATTGAACAGATGCCTAATGTGCCTGACTTGACTGTGAGATTATTGTTCTAAGGTAAACTCACCTTGTATTTAGTGGTATTCCCTTTCTGACCGTTGTCGGTACAGAATAACATAGCAGTACTATTTGGTGCTCAAAAGACCTGTGAGTTTATTCAAAGGCAGTTAAATACAGAAATTATTCTGTTTATAATTAAATGGTTAAATACATTAAACCAGGCAATTCATTGCAGTGTTGATTGGCACAGTGGAAAAGTGGAACTAAGAAATGGTATTTTTTCCTTGGCTGATTTGCTTGTAAAATATTGTAAACTTGACTTTTCTGGAAGCACATTCTGTCGCTGATTTTCTTAGGATTTACCTGGTTTTAGGACCATTGTGAATTTTATTCATACTGGTAATAAGACAATTTTAGGGAAGTGACTCATGTACCTATCTACCCCTCACACACCTTAGCACTGTTTTTTGATTTGTTTAGATAGATCTTGACAGAGCAGAAGGTATGCTTCTTATAAATCTGTCACTGTGACTTACCATTGTTTTCACTCCCCACCACTCCTAATTTGCTTTTTTCGTTTGTAATCCCCAACCACTGTTGTGACTTTATTGATGAATTATGAGCTGAGAGTTGAAAACACTGTCTTAAAGAAACAAGTCGGTTGAAGCTGGAGATGCCACTCGGGATAGTGTTCTTGCCTGAAAGGCAAAGCTGTGGATTGAATCCCTGACATCATCATCAGTGCTGTGAGTTATAGGAATAATAATTAGGCAAAGCTGTGGGTTAGATCCCTAGCAGTATAACAACAAATGATTAAAATAAATTAAAAGGTCAGGTATATGTGAAGCATAAAAATGCAAAGCAATACGGTTTCTGTCTTATAGCTGTCTCTATCTATATCTGTATCTGTATATCTGTATGTAAACTCAAAGAAATCTAACATGGTGATAAATACCAAACTTTGGTTTCCTTTGGGAGGAAAAGGAAGGCATTGTTTTCTTAATACCGATTAAAAATTTCCTTACATTCGATAGTGAATAAATAGCTATTTATTCAGTAATACTTTATACTTCTTTGTATACTTAATCTGCTTTATAGTATTTTTTTTTAAATAGAGGAAGGCAGGAGATGTAGTTCAATTGAAGATTGTTTGCCTCTCATGAACTAAGGTCTTGAGTTCTACCTCCAGCAAAAGGAAGTAGTAAGAAGTGACATTGATAGTCAAACCAAATTTACTTGTAGAAAGTACACGGTAAAATTAGTTAAACATTGTATGAGAAAAGTTTGAATAGAATAGAAAATGGGAAATTATTAGTCGAGAAATAGGAATTCTGGAAATAAATACAGTACACGTAACAAAGGTAGCAATTTGTAAATTAGTAAAATGAAACTTTCCTGATGTGGAAAAAAAACTTTCAAATAAGGCACACTGGAGAAAACTTCTGGTAAAATCAAACTTTTGGATTTCAAGGACCAATAACAAAGAAAAATAAAGTTTCCTGGTAAAGTTAAATGGGCCTAACTAAAAAATTATATGAGTGGTATTTGCTTCTTCTCTGTAACCCTTTATTTGCTAAGGAATAGTGGGAAAATTTCTGTCAATTCTGAGATGCAAGTGCCGTGATCCTAGAGTTCTGTGAAGAGTAAAACCTTATCAACTGTGAAGATAAAACATGTTGCTTCAAAAGGTCTATGAACTTCTGATACAGAGAAATAATTATAGTACGTAGAAGTACTAAGCAAAATGCAATGAATCAGAGTAGGGAGCTCTTGACCAAAAGAGAAATGTATGCATTAAGTATCAACATAAGTAAAAATTTCAAGCCCAAATAATCAGTTGAACATAAAGTTAAATCTAAGAATCGGTAAGAATGTACTTTTTACGGGCTATACATTTTTAAAGAAAATACTTCTAATAAAATGGTAGGCATGGAAGAAAAATGACAGTTGAATAAATTATAGATGATTCAGGACCACGTGTGCTAAAACGAATGGGAGTAGGTTGGAGGTTAAGGAAAACTGCACTGTGTAGTGTGCAATGTAAAGGATTCCTCTGTACAGAGTTGGAGGAGAAGGTATCTCAAATACTTGTTGGAAATTTGAGGAGAATTTCAGTTAAAGAAAACAAATGATCTGTTCATCAATACTCTCCCTATCTGTGCAAAAGAACTAAATATGTTTGAGAGATCAAGAAAGAAAAGCATGGTGGCATACAAGTGAAATTGCTGTGCTTGCAGAGCTTAGGAGGAAAGGTGGTTAGTTAGCTCAAGGCTTTCTGAGCTACATAGGGGATGTCTTGTCTCAGTGAACAACAAACAAGGCCAAGTGGCATTGTGCAAGAAGAACTGCACTGAGTAGTAAGAAAGCGTGACACTGGTGCCACATATTCTGGGAGTATTTCTTGATGATGCAAAACAGGCTGAATGAGAGGAACAGAGAAAACCACAATTGAAAGTGAAAAGTCTTAGAGGCTTGGTAGACCTCAAAGAACTGTTATCTATGGCTACTGGAGTCCAGGGGTTCTAGCCCTAACATGTGCCCATGCCCCCATGCGTGGTTGTACCCCTCAAGTGTTAAAATACTTCATACCCACATATAAACTAAACCTGAGGTGGAGTGTTGGGTCTAAATTGGAAGTAGATGGTTGTCTGGACAGACATTCTCAAACTAAAAAGGAAAAATACAAAAAGGAAAAGTACATAAAAGAATTAGAAGTAGAAATAAAAATTCCACTCACTGAAACGAAACTCCATTTGTATTCTAATGGGCTCAAAGGGTCTGAGTGAACTGTAGACTAACAAATTTTAACACTGCGGAGCAGCTTGTCCTCTGCTTTCCTCCTTTATATACAGAGTGTCAGCAGGAATGTCTCCAGAGCAGAGCTGTGGCTTCTGCTGTGCAGACGGTGACTCTGAAGATTTCTGTCATGTGTTGAGAGTGTTCACGGAGTGAGCCAAGGTGGAACTTAGCCCTGTAACAAACTGTTGGAGAATGACAGTGCGTGGACCTGTGGGAGAAATGTAGTAAGATAGCTCTGGAGCATTATTAATAATTCTGGTTATCATGGCTAATATAAAACTTAAGGGGAAAACCTTACAGAAAGCCAACGATACAAAATAGAATGTTAACAACAATAAAGAATATTCCTAGGAATTGGAACAGGGTAAAAAATAAGTAGAACTTAATTTTTTTTCTCAAAATTGTTAGTATAAAATTGTCAAAAAGGACTTTTTAAAAGATGAAATATGCATAGGTCCAAGAAACTAAAAATATGACTGTTAAAGTCTTCAAAGGAAGGAGTGGAAATTGAATTATCAATGTAGAAATAAAGTTGAGTTTAAAGATAAAAGTAACACGGGGCATAGAAATCAGCTACTTCAGTCTTCAGAGGAGACAGGAACAGAATAGAAAATAAGAAATAAAGCAAAATTCCTAGTGGTCAATGAATTATGCATTAATACTAAAATGCGTGAGTGGTACTGATAATGCACTTATAAGAAAATAAGCCAGGATATATTGTGAAGAAGAAAGATGTGAGAACCGTGTGGTAATACGACACTTATGGTCAGAAATTATGTGCAATTTCATAAAATCACAGGACAGTGGACATGAAATGTTAATAAGATCTTCCTTTTGAGAAAAACAATGGAGAAATAAGGAATATTTTTTCCGTTTTTCTTAACACAGTGTTGTTCTGTAAGAAATGCTCGACTCAAAGTAAAGGTTACATTTGAATTAGAAAGGAGGATGACATCATTCGGGTAGCAGTGGTGATCTGGACCTCTTTAATAGTTGCACAAACCTGTAGCTTCTTTATAAAATACAGTTTTCCATTACTCTTAAGAAATTGTTTTTTGAAACTCACATAAGTATTTTCAAACATTTCTCTGCAACATTTTATTTTTGCATAGAGTATTACTGTGGGGATGACCAATAATTCCCTTTTTCATTTGGATTTTATGCATGGTATATTTATAGAGAATACCTTAAAATACTGATTTTTTTTTCTTTTTTTGGAAAGAAGGTTCCATACTGTAAAACAGGCTAGCCTGGAGTTCACTCTGTAGCTGGCATTGAACTTATGGCTGTAGTATGAAAGAGCGACCGGGCTGCGTTCTGCCACCCAGCTAGCTTTACCCCGAAATAATTACATGGAAACTGTATTCTTTTAAACAATGCCTGGCCCATTAGTTCCAGCCTCTTATTGGATAGCTCTTACATATTGATCTAACCCATTTCTAATAATCTGTGTAGCCCATGAGGTGGCTTACCAGGGAGGATCTTAACCTGCATCTGTGTCTGGCAGGAGAATCATGGCGACTCCCTGACTCAGCTTTCTTTCTCCCAGCATTCTGTTCTGTTTACTCCACCCACCCAAGGGTTGGCCTATCAAATGGGCCTAGGCAGATTCTTTATTAATTAACCAATGAAAGCAACAGATTAGAAAGAAATCACTCCCACATCATATGGCAATCCTGCCACAGCCTGTTGTGTGCTGGATTAACAGATATGAGCTGTTGTTGCTTTACTCACAAAGTAATAATCTCTAGCATTTTTTTGTGGAAATGAGTCAGAATCTGTATGATAAAACAATGAATCATGAAGAAAATGTCCAAGAGAATGAGTCGTGATTCTCAGGCATATTCTTGTGGTTTGTTTTGGGTTCTGTGTAGGAATTGCTCAGTATTAAAATAATAGTAATGAGAATAATCACAGAGGTGTGAAGGTGGTACTCTGGACTGCCGGAAAGGCTCCACCCCTGTTTTGAAGAGATGGATATAGTCCTTGGTCTTGATATGCCACATCGACTATAAACTTCTGAACCCTCCACCATCATTCAGGATGCATCCCTAATGATTGGAGAAATGGTGGAGAATGTCATGGGAGAGACAACCTGCGGATCCTTGCCTGAGACAAGTTATAGAAAGAAAGTTTTACAGGTATTATTCTTCTCGTCTCTTTTGCTTGGTGACTGTGCTTTTACTGGATAGAACAGTTATTTATTTTTTAATGGACGAGGTGGGCGATCTTGGGGAGTTTTGGAGATGGATGGCAGTGATAGAAGGGAGAATCGGTCTTTTCTAAGAGTAGTAGAAATTTTATAAACATATGGGACCATTCTGTTTTTGTACTGCTTTTATTATCATAATAAAGAAGGTTGTGTCATCGTTCTTGAAGTACAAGCTTGAGTTGGTAGTAAGATTCACCAGGAACGTTTAGGTATATAACATGCAGACTTCATAGTAATAGCTATCAAAAACTTCCAAAAACCGGTAGAAAATGTTTAGAATTGTAAATTATATTTTTTTTTTAAAAATTTGAATATGTACTTTAAAACTTAACTTGTGACAAACTTTATTATCTTTCCTTTAGCTGTGTTAATTGGCTGCTTAACCGTTTGACACCCTGATTTACTTCCCAGACATGACAATGTTTTAACATAGCTATGTGTTTTAATTAAGTGGCCAATTAACTGCAGCTCCTTAAGTCTCACTCTCTTGATTTTTCCCTAGAGTAGTGGAGATTAAGTGCCCAGAGTCTAGGAAATGACTTTTATGATAGCTCTAGTCTCACTACAGCTTAAAATAGTACAAACTTATTTGACTGTGTCAGGAAAATGTGTGGAAATTTTCTACAAATAAGCTTTACTATTTAGTGTATGATCATTTGTAATTCGAAAGCTACCCTTTTAGACAGAGCAGTTGGAACTGACACCTGTAACAACCTGTACATAAAACTGGCCAAGGTAAAATAAAACTACACACTAGTAAAAGTTTATTCTTTTTTTTTTTTTTGGCTTTTTTTTCCTCCAGGAAGAATAAAGAATTGTAGCTTTTAAATGAGAGAATTTTGTATTATTTTTATCTTATTTGTTTATTTGTTTGTTATTTTTTTTTCTAGCTTGGGAAGTAGAAAAAGAGACCTTTATCTGATCTTGTCTCCCAGTCCGTTGTGAATCAAGAAAGACGCATTGAAGACTCCTTTGAGAAGAGTCCACTGTGAAGAGGGGCAGGCAGACAGCAAGGGTGATAGAAATGCGCAGTTCTGTTGTGAGCATCCTGAAGGCAAGCAGACAGCGAGAATGGAGAAACACACAGTTCCGCCACGTGTTTATCATGGCCTTCTTGGAGTCAATGCTGAGAACTGAGAAGGGAGTGAATTTAGAAATGACTGAATTTTGTGAGTTTTAAAGAAGAAAAAAAATGCTGTTCTTTTAGTGTGGACAGGCAATTGGACTTCAGATCTAGGACTGTGTGTCCTTACTGGATATAGTCATCAGTCTTGAACTTGCAGAAACACTTCTTTGTCCTCCATGAATGACGGCAGCTGTCTTTCACTTCAGCGGTGCTTCCAAGATGAATACACATAAATAGTGTGTGCCAAAACCAAAAACCTACAGTCTGTGTGTTTATCACTAGAGCTTTCTAGTGTACCCCCCTTGTATTTGAAAAATTTATGCTACTCAACCTTAATTGTAACGATTTGTCAATAAATGACCTTCCAAAAGAAATATGATTCATATTCATGTTTTGATCAGTTCTCTAATTTGTACCCATAAACAGCTTGATAAAATTGTAATTTAATTTTTTTCATAATGAGTGTGCAGTTTATGGTACAAAACTTACTGTTTGTTTTTCTTCAGACTTTTCTGAGACTTTATATTACTTTTATATATTTTACAGTAACAATTTTAATACTAACTGTATTGTGATATCAGAGAAGATGATTTTAGTAGAATATATTTTATTTCTTCTTTGACAATCCCATACATGTAAACAGTGTATTGTGATTATATTCTTTCCCAACTCCCCACTCTCATTCCCCCTAAGTATCCTCATCCTTCTTTCAAGATGATATCCTCCTCCTCCTGTGATTCTCTGAATCCAATTAGTGTTGACTTGTGTTATTAGCTTGCTCTTGTGCAAGTAACCATAGCTACAGCAAGTTCACAAGTGGTAGCAGTTATGCCGTGTCTAGAGATAGTCTTTCACAGTATTCCTCCTCATCCTTTTTGTTTACCTTTTTTCTCCCCTCCCTTCTACGCACGTTTCATGAGCCTTGAGTGGAGTATGATAGTCCCATTTAGGGCTTAGCACTTGGTAGTCACCTACTCTCAGCACTTTGGTCAGTTAGGAGTCTATGAGTCTATGTGCTTGCTGCTGACTTTTGCTGAGAGAAGATTCTCTGACCAAGATCAAGGGCAACACTAATGTATGGATATAATCATAAATATTTAAAAGTCAGTTTAACAACATGTTCATTTAATAAAACAGTAATAGGAGGTTCCTCCTAGGATGTGTGACCTCCTGAGCGGTGGGCTTTGGACCAGGTTTACAGGACCAGGCATGGATTCCTTCTTCCTGCGGAGGATACTTTAATAAAAAGTGTTTGGTTATTGGAATAATCTTCATGATGCTATTACACCATTGGGCAAATCTTGTCTGGAAAGGTTACTTTAGTGTGCAACTGGGTAATACTATTACTGGCTTTTCTCACCCACCAGACTGTATAGCAACTCCTAGCATTATGAGAGATAGCAAAAAGGGTGTTTTCAGATCAGTTTAAGTCTGATTTCTTGATGTCTTGTAACCAAAGTGTATTGTGTCTTTGGTCATGGGATCTTTTTTTTTTTTTCTTTCACACACATTTATTTAAACAATAAAAATTCCCCTGAATCCAACATATACCCAGAGCAGTGTAATGCTTTAAAAGACTCATAGTGGGGGCTGGAGAGATGGCTCAGTGGTTAAGAGCACTGACTGCTCTTCCAGAGGTTCTGAGTTCAATTCCCAGCAACCACATGGTGGCTCACAGCCATCTATGATGAGACCTGACGCCCCCTTCTGGCATGCGGGCACACATGGAAGGAATGCTGTGCACATAATAAATAAATAAATAAATAAATAAATAAATAAATAAATAAATAAATAAATCTTTAATAAAAAAGGTTCATAGTGGTAGAACATTTGCCTAGCATGCAGATTCCTACATTTAATCCCCCAGTATTACTAATAGCCACCTACCCACAGTGCAATAGGACTAGTCAAGAGGTTTGTAACAGCTGTAGACCCAACACAGGTCAGATGATGAACAGATCTGTTTGTGGTGGTCAGCTGTGACCTAGGTACCTTAGACAACAAAGATGTTTCTTAACTACTCTGTCTGCTTTACTGATTTTCTATTTGGTTGGCTTTTCAAGACAGGGTTTCTCTGTGTAGCCCTGGCTGTCCTAGAACTCACTCTGTAGACCAGGGTAGGCTCAAACTCAGATCTTCCTGCCCCTGCCTCCTGAGTGCTGGGATTAAAGCCTTGTGCCACCGTCTCCAGGTCTTGTTTTACTGATTTTCAAGCACGGTGTATGGTTGTTGCCTATTTAAAGTTTAAGCCTATCTCTTGCCATTTGGGTTTTAGTGGTCCTCAGCACCTGGCATCACCATCTGCCGGCTCTTTTCATTCATCTTGGTTAAAGTTGTCCAAAATCTGTACTGCCCTCTGGAGAACTGTGGCCTTCTTAGATGGGTGGGATTGATGGCAGATACATTCTCTAGGGCTCAGAACTGGAAATGGAAGGGGTAGCTGATGGTGGCTATGTAGGCCTGCAAAGCTATAACAATAATCATGGTGTATTCCACCCACCCTGTAACATCAAGGAGAGAAGAATACACTAGTCATTTCTTTACTCGGGTCCACATCATAGTCAACACCCACAAGTGTTTCTTCATATGGATTTTAGAAACTTCACCTCTTATTTCTGAATGCACATGTCCTGAAGGTCCCATCAATTTCCAGGTCAATATTTCTCTTTCTAAGGTTGCCTTTGCTGCCTGATCCATCTCTTCCCCACCCCGCCCCCCCCAACACACTGAGACCGCAGGTTCTATGTTCTCTTCAGGATTCACCTATTCCATTAGGAACCTGCTTCTAAGAGCTAGAAGGAATCATTTGGTACACAAGTACCCAGCTGGATAGAACCATAGCCCTTTTGCAGCTTGTGTTCTGACTCACATGTCCACAAGGTGGACAGGGAACAATGCTGAACCACACTGTCTTGGTGTGTTTCAGGGGCTCCATTGTCCTCAGCTCCTAATGAAGCTGTTCAAGTCTCTTGTGGTGGGAAGCACCCTGAGCACCATATATTTCCCATGGGGTAGAATACATCTCCAGGCTTAAGCGGCTCAGCCAGCTGGTGTGGAAGAGCAGATGTTCCAGAACAGCCACAGATATGGGATTCTTTAAGTAGTTGAATGTGGTGATCTGGGAGCAGCTGCTCAGGGCAGGCAGGAGGGCACTGAGCTGGGAGTCCCATAATCCTACAGCTCTCCCAAGTCCAGGGTCTTCAGGGTAGCTGCGACTGTCTCTAGCAGGACTCAGAGGGGCTCAGGACTTATGTTGGTCCACATGAAACCACTTAGGTCCAGATGTTTGAGCTGACAGATGCCTGGACACTAGGTCAGGGACTTCAAGTCTGATTCTGAAAGCTCACAGTCAGCCATAGACAAAGTCTCCAAGGGGACCTTCAAGCACCTGAGCAATTGGTCCATTTGACCTTCAAGGAAGGAGACCAAGTCCAGGGAGAGCTTGCAGAAGCACTCCAGACTGAGAAACTGAGTGGTAAATTGGTTGATCTACTGCCCCTTCTCCTGGTGGGGGGAATGGGGACAGGTATGCAGATATGAGAGAGAAGGAACTTGCAAAGATTTCTCATTTGGGCCATATAAGGAGCAAAGCTGGCCAGGGTGGACAGTTTCCAGGTGCAGCACACTTCCATTTTCTCCATATAGTCCAGGTCCAGCATTTCCAGAACCTTCACAATGTTCTCGAGAACTATTGTGGAGATCTTCAGCTTCTTACAGTCCAGCAAGCCTTTTCTCCCTTCCAGCCGCAGTAAGAGGTAGAACAGGCTCGCACCCAGGGCTCTTGGCTTGAAGCACATGTCTATAAACACCTTCAATGACTCCTTGGAACCTCTGTCTTGTGTTTTCTTCTTACGCTCGACCTCTAGAGAGCAAGCAACTGCCCGATCTCTAGCCCATGTGTTCCAGAAGTCCTTGTGCAAAACACACAAACCCTGAACTCTCAGTTTGCGACTCCTAGGGTGAACCTTCTGGTCAAGCAGTGTATCAGTCCCATCCAGTGTGGTTCATAAGGTCTCCAGGTAGGGTGCCTTCATCTTCATCAGACCCCCTAGTGGAGACAGGGGAAAGGTTAGATCTGCACCATCACCTTCAGGATCATAGACCATTTGTGACTGAAGGCCTCCTTGAAGAGTGGTGGGAAGAGCTCCATGGGCAGGTCCTGCAGACCAGTGATGGCCAAGGACTCGTCCCTCAGCAGGTTCTGCATTGCCAGCTGCAGGGGTGTGGGTGTGGCCTGGAAGCCCATCCTCAGGGATCTGCAGGGAGATGATCCAGGGGGGTTCCCAAGCTGTCTGATGGAGCCACCAGAATACGTAACCAAGATACTCTAGCTAAAGGTACCACCCGTCAATGAGCAAAGGCAGGAACTGGGTCTTCGGCTGGCGATGTATGCAGAGAACCAGTGATCCACAACAGAGTCTCTGTGCTGCACTCCAGAGGCCAGGGTTCTCCTACTGAAACATAAAAAATGTCATTGTACTGTACTTCCTGGCCAGCTATAGGATCCTAACCATCTATTTCTGGTGGGAAAACTAGAGAATGTCAGTAGTCTGTGTTGTTTGAAGGGTCTTTCCCGATTAGTAACTTATAGGCAAGTAGTCCACATCAAGCGCTGAGAATTTTACTTAATAATCCATTTTCCATTCTTGCATGTTAACTATGTTCAAATTCTTTTTTAAAAAGAAATTATATTTTAACTTACAAAGTGGTGGGTTTTCTAAGGTTTTAAAAATATACACATACACACTTAGTTTTGGTAACTCAGTCCCAATGCCTTTTCTGTCTTCCTACCCCATCCCTGATAAACTTGTAGCCCGCAGTGTTGCTCTTCTTGGTTTTGATAATGCATGCGCTGCTATTTCCTCACCCTTCTAAAGCCTCTTCTTCCTCAGAAAGAGTGATTTGTATTAATTTTTATACTAAAATTTGACAAATTGATCTCAAATTTTGGAAATTAATATAATGGTATGGAAAGACTCTTATAAATTGATTTGTATGATGAAATGAAATGTGGGGATACTGTTAATACAATGAGATGTGGAGATATGAATGAAGAACTAAAACAGGAAAAACTGGCAAAAATCAGATTAAATAGGTAGACTTTCATAAATTAATTTAAGAAAAATTAGTTTAAGAAGTACCTGAAAGGCTGGGCGGTGGTGGTGCACGCCTTTAATCCCAGCACTGAGCTAGTTCCAGGACAGGAACCAAAAAAAAAAAAAAAAAAAAAAAAAAAAAGCTACGGAGAAACCCTGTCAAAAAAATAAAAAAAAGAAGTACCTGAAATTATTCCATAGTTAAGACCTTAATGTATATATTTACGCTATTACAGTTATTAGCTTGTGTCTAATTCAGCCTGGTAAAACCTGAACTCATCATCTTTCTAAGCCTGATGACCTTTGCACTTGCTGGAGAAATGTATCCAGTTGTTTGAAGTCTTGTACTACTCTAGTGACAGCTGTATCAATTTCCTCTATACTGCTAAGTTTGTTTCTTTTTCTTTCTTTTTTTTTTTTTTTTTTTTTTTGGTTTTTCGAGACAGGGTTTCTCTATGGCTTTGGAGCCTGTCCTGGAACTAGCTCTTGTAGACCAGGCTGGCCTTGAACTCACAGAGATCCACCTGTCTCTGCCTCCCGAGTGCTGGGATTTTAAATGTCTTCGCTTCTATTTGTATCACTCTTATGGTAAACATTTACTGGGATTATAATGGCGGTCTCACTTATCCACTAAAGCTTACCCAATCTATAGGCTTCTCCCTAGAAGCTAAAAGAAAAAGCAGATCTAATTGACCCTTGCCTCCTTTTCTCCCCCTTGAAATTTATCTTCTATAAAGGACTCATTCGTGGGCCTTTTATGACAGGGAAAGATCTTTGAAAACACATAGCTTTGCCTTCATTTTACCATGGTATCTTCTAGCAAGTTTGGAAAATGACCCTGCCTTAAAGCCATCCTGAGCACTTTATGTTTATGGTTTTTAACCTGACACACATGTGGCTTTTGCTATAGTCACCTCTCCAACATCGCCTCTCCCCACAAACCTTTTTTATATAGGATTATTCAAAACACTTTTATATTTATTTTAATTGTATGTTTACTTTTTCTTCTATTAGACTTAAACCTTATCAGTGGCATATACTGCCTTATTTTTTCTTCTCTATGTTTAGTATTACATCTAATAATTGGTATGAATTGATATTTGTGGAAATAATTCTTGTAGCTCTTTAGTGATGGAAAGATAAAAATTGCATTGTGAAAAAACTATTTCCTGCTTTGGATTCCTGAATAATCTTTTAAATTGGCCTTTATGAGCACAGTGTTTCACAGTTAGTAAATACTTAGTAAATGATGAGTTAGTTGATCAATTTGAAATAAAAATTGGAAGTAAATATGATGGTGTTTACAGTTTTCATGTTCTGTTTTCATTGCTGGTTATTACAAGAAAATTCTGCAGTGCATATTTTCAATTATTTTTCTTTCTCTTTCTCTCCCTCTCTCCCTCCGTCTCTCCCTCCCTCCCTCCCTTCCTTCCTTCCTTCCTTCCTTCCTTCCTTCCTTCCTTCCTTCCTTCCTTCTTTCCTGTCTTTTTTTTTTTTATAACTTTTGTTTGTTTAAGACAACTTCCAATAGTCAGTTTTCTCCTTCTGCCATATGGCTCCTGGGTCAGAACCTGGGTGACCAAATTTGGCAGCAATTGCCTTTACTCACTGAGCATCTTGCTGGCTCAGTTGTTTGCTTTTAAAACTAACTTTTGAGTGGAGTTTGTTTTTCTTTTCCTCAGTAAATATCCAATTTGGTTCTCTTTTCTTGGTCAATACAAAGGTGGTATTTCCTGTCTGTGATATGACTTGGTTTATAAAAGCCATTGCAGCTGAGATGTAGAAAAGACAAGGTAATCACTGGAGAGAGTATGACATTGTCCTTCCTGTGAATAGAAGATATTGCTGTTGGAACACTGGTGAAAATTGGAATTGCCCACTTTACAAAATTGCCAATTAAATGTAATATTTAATTAGTATCCCCTTTTCTAGGCTGAAAAGTAGATGTCATTTAGACTTAATTGGTGTCTGCTTGGAAAGTTAATAATTGGTAGTTTTAGGTATTTTCATGTTGTCTCTGTGTGATACTAATTTCTAGTATGATTTATTCAAGATTCACTTATTCTTTATTAAATAAGAACTGTCTGTGGCTGTAGTTTAGTGGTGAAGACTTTCTCAGCCCAGGAGCCCTTGGGCTCACGTATAATGCTGCAAAGGAAATAAAAACAAACCAAGAAAGTAGATAGAGTATTGTGCAAATATTGTTTCATCAAAGCTGTTAAGATAAGCAGAAACAGCTTCATAGACACTGAAATGTTTTACTCTTACAGTCATATCTTACCCTGAAGCCAGGATAAAGGATTTAGTAAAATTGTATTAACTACAAATCTGCTTTTCAACAACAACCTGTTAAACTCCTAATGTTCATCTTTTCATCATTTTGCAGGTAGGAAGTTTGACTCTCCTTGAGAGAACGAATTCATCATTAAATACTGTTCTTTCTCCTTTTTATCCTCAGAGATTAGTCTCCAGATTACTCATTGGTGATTATACAGCTCTTTCTCTGTCAGAAGGGTTCACTTACAGTTCTGAAGACTTGAACCTCTCACTCCCATCCCACCCCCACAAGTTCACACAACATCAGGCACTTCAGCTACCCAAGACAGCAGCCCTCCTACCTTGAAACTGTATAAAAGAGTCTTGTCAGATGGCTTACTTTGTATGATGAATTTTCATTTTCCAGAAATAGCTCAAGGTGAATATTCCATTTGATAGTACTTTCTAGTTGAATTATTAAGTGTTCTTTAAATAAAATTGCCAGTCATCACCAGCTTTTTTTTTCTTGAAATAGGATCTTTAAGTTTAGCTTTCACATGTTTATTTATGCTAATTTGTATTTGTACTGTAAAGGGATAAAAGTGTGTCTTTTATTACTTCCACATAGAAATAGACCTCCCATAAATAGAAAACTGCAGTTTATTTTATCACGGCTGTTGTTGGTTTCCCCATCCCTGAAATCACCACCTAACCACTATAACTGCGCATTTTGGAAGGCAGACAGATCTTTACTTCCTGGAGCTTACCAGCTCTAGAAACAATTTTATTTTAGCTGTCACAACACCTTAGCCTGTCTCTGGAACGAATGCCTCCCTATGGAATATTCGGCGTGTTATTGGCAGTGGTCTGGTATTGGTTCCTGAAACTATATATTCAAGTTCTAATTCCCAGAACCTGTGGTGACCTAACCTAGCATAAGGACTTTTGTCTGTTTATAAGATTAATAGCACTGAGACAGGAGGGCATGTGGGTTGCCTGGTTGACCTAAGTCACTGACCAGTGTCATGGTGAGAAACAAGGGAAGAGACCAGAGCAGGACAGAACATGAGGTACCATGACCTCACAAGCCAAGAGACATTTGGAACCATCAAAAGGTGAGAGGTGGGAAGGATCCTCTCCAGAGCCCCTGAAGGAAGTGAAACCTGTCTGCTTATTGGGAGAAGTTCATTGTTTCCTAGGTTGTGACTCTTACAAGTAGGTAAAGTTCACTGAGTTAAGGAGAAGAAGGTAGGGTTCTTTGAGTCTGCAGGGTCATAAGAAAAGTGCCAAACTGTTTCAAATGACTTAAGTTGTCATGTCTGTCAGTGACTTGTTAGGTAAGCTCCTATTAGCGTTTACTGAGAGCCTGCTCCTTGATCAACTGCCTGCTAATGTAAGAAGGGATCTCTTATGGAAGATGTTTGTAGAGAGTGATTTCTGCCAGAGCTAAAAGCTTTCAAGGATGATTCTTAGAGATTACCAAGAAAACTTAGAGTAGATATGGAAGGGTGAAAAATTGTAAGAGTAGTCAGTTAAGGGTTTGGGTAGATGTGGACATCCCAATACTGTGGAGGAAAAGGCTTACCAAGTGCACATTGTTATAGTAACAGCCCATAGAAGACCGCAGGGCAGAAGATGCACCTGCAAAAATTGCAGGGGCTGTTTATTATAAGAAGTCCTCTTGGCCTTGGGTAGCCCCTTATCTTTGAGATAAAAGTGGTCTCCTGAAGTGGTTATATTTGACATTTGTAATTGAAAGGGAACATTATAGTAAGATTTGAGGAAGGACAGAATTTAAGATTTAAGCCCACGAAGTCCAATGAAGGAGTCAGCCTCAGTTTCCTTAAGAGATGTAGCGGGTGAGATGGGCATGGGAGGTGGCAGAGCTCTGATGCTCGGAGGGAGGTTGGTTCTGTAGAGAAAAGCATGAAGCACCCCAAGGAATTCACACTTGAAAACTTGGATATCTGTGTCTTATTAACAGCACCACTGATTTTGGAGACTGGTCAAACTAAGGCAGCTGTACTAGTACCAGAAGGAGAAAAAATGAGCAAGCATTTCTGTGTGATAGTCTGGGCATTGCCTACTGATAGCAAGGAAGGTTAGAAGTAATCCTACACTTTTGAGGTAAGGCGTTTCTCAATGCTCAGTGCTCTGACTGAAAAATCTATTTATAGGCACATGTTATAGTCCTATATATTGGATACAATATATTGGATAAAATTATTGGATACAATAATTTTATTACTGTTAAATATATATGTAAATCATAAAAATATAAAGATATATTTGATCATTTCAAATGGCAAGGGTTATATATGTTAAAGCCACTGTGGAAAACAGTATTTTATGTTTATACACTTTCACTTTTAATCTTACAGTGTCTGCTTTGTGAAACTTCAAATATTATCTATACATTGTAGGTTAAAAAAAAAAAAAACACCCAAAACATGGGCATAGATTTTCTTGCTTAATAATGAAATCGTGTTTTAAACATGCTCTAAAGTTATTCAACACAGGAACATGTTTTGTTTTACTACCTCAAAAACGAGCATAAAGGGTGGAGAGTTGTAGTTTTTGTGGTACTTCCTCCTTAAGCAATGTTTTTATAATCTTTGCAATGCTGCCCTCTAGTGATGACTGTCCAACATGCATAATTCCTGAGAAGTAGGCCCTGTCTCTGGATTTTGCTAGTTCTTTGCCTTAGCCTGTGTTTTTCCCTTCTCACTGAGCAGTTTTGTTTTTTTACGCTATGGTTTTTATTATTGAATGACATTAGGGTGATGTCATGATCTTTGGAGCAAAATCCAAAATTAATCATGAATTGTCACGCTTTCTTGTATTAACCTGTGTATTCCTTAATAATCATCAGCTTTATTCAGTTTAAAAAATTTACTCATTGAATGTAGAATTGTCTTAGAACATTAGTCTGCTCTGTAGATGAATATTTGTTTTTTAGGCCCTAATTTGTTTTGGACTGTATTTTTGTACTCTAACTGAATTAGTTTTTTATAGGCTTTTCTGATAATTTGGTTTTCTGCTTTCTCTCTCTGTATGTGCATCTCCGTTTGTGTTTGTGTATGTGTAAGTTTGCTGTTTGCTTTCTTGTGCAACTTTGACTAAATGCCTTTATATCTCTATCCATCCATCGATTGTCTGTCTGTCTGTCTGTCTATCTATCTATCTATCTATCTATCTATCTATCTATCTATCTATCTCTATCTAAAGTTTGTCACTATTTGACTTTCAATATAATAGGTGTGTAATTTCTGTAATTTCCTTCATCTAAAAGTTACTTCAAGGCCTGGATGTGACTCAGTTGGTAAAGTGCTTGAAGCACAAACGCGAAGACCTAAGTTTGAATCCTAAGCACCTATATAAAAGCAGGGCATGGTGACATGCGTCTGCAACCCAGACCAAACAGATCTCCAGTGTTTCCTGGCTAGTCAGAGAGTTCTGGGTTCTATGAGAGACTTTGTCTCAAGAAATAAGGTTGAGTTATAGAAGAGCAGCATTTAATGTTGACTTCTGGACTCTGTGCACACACACATGTACTACATAGCATATATCATAACAAAATAAAAACAAACTCTGAAATGATTTAAGGTATTTTAAAATTTTGAGATGTATGTGTTTAAAATGTTGCTAGAAGAATAAAGCTTGTGTGCTTTCCTCCCAAGAGTTTTTTTTTTTTTTTTTTGAGACAGGGTTTCTCTGTGTCTTTGGAGTCTGTCCTGGCACTAGCTCTGTAGACCAGGCTGGTCTCGAACTCACAGAGATCCGCCTGCCTCTGCCTCTCGAGTGCTGGGATTAAAGGCGTGCGCCACCATCGCCCTGCTATTTTTCTTTAGATAAATTTAAAGCCATGTTTAAAATGTTTCCCAGCCCTTGAGGATCATAGCGTTCTCTATATGGGTTAGGAGGTGTTGCATGTGTGTGTTCCTCAGATATGCTTCATTTCCCACTGCTTCAGTCATTGTATATTTATGAGAATTATATTAAAGTTATGCATGACTGTTGTTTGCTTATTATTTTCTCAGTTCCTAACATGTTTTAGTTACACATTTTTGATTCTTAGAAAGTCCATTATTGATACCTTCATAGTGAGTTTTACTGTTTGTTAAATAACAGTATCCTTTTCAATAAATCTTGCAGGTTATTTGACTAGCCAAATGGGCGGGGGGGGGGGTGGAAACTTGACCCTGTTTCCCACTGTGCATAATTATGGAAAATTTATATGTGAAAAGCAAAATAATGAAGCCTCAAGACACCTCCCTTGTCTTCAAGTAGGTTAACATTTCTTTCCTTTTTAAAGCATGGAGAATGTTGCTTTCTGTAGAGAGGAGAGTACTGGGGTTCCTTCCAGCACCTACCCTGAAGAAGGGAAGCTTAGAAAGTGTCTCTTTTGTTAAAAATAATTGTCCTTTTCATTTTCTTCTAGCGTTTTATGATTTTTCTTTGTGTCTCTTGGTCATGCATATATTTCTTGTTATTGCTTTTCAGAATTATATAACTGTTTCTGTATTTTTGACTGTTTCATACACACATATAATTTATTGTGATTATATTCAACTTCCCTTATTACTTTCTACCATCTTCCTTCCCCTCTTGATCCCTTCTCCTCACCTAGTCCCCATTAGAGAAAATGACTCCTTCTTTCCTAACACCCGTTAGCAGTCATTAGCTTTTCAGGATGGGGTGGAACCTCATGGTTCCCCCCTCTAGCCTTGATGGACAGTTGGAGGACCCAGTCCTGTGTAAATATCCATCTGGATGGCAACATTTCAAAGCAGTCTTTGCCATCATTTGGCTTATAATGTTTTCCTCCCCTTTCTTTTGTGATGTTCCTTGGCACTTGAGTCGAAGAGTGGTGGTGATCTGTTATTTAAAGTTGAGCACTTATCGGTCACTTAGTCTCCCTTTTTTTTTGACCAGATAGGAGTCTCTTCATTAGCCACTATCTCTGCAGAAATGAGCTTCTCTGCCCCTTCCCGAGAGATGCTCTAGTCTGTGGACATAAACATAAATATGTATAAGGCAGTTTGATGTGCCCATCTAGGGAAACAATAATGTGTTCTGTTTTGACCTATTTCCTCCCCTACCATATGCTTTTGTCAGGGTTTATGCTATCAGGCATGTACTATATCCCTTCAGTCAGAATGGCTATTTAAGAAATAGCAGATTCTTGTGAGGTTGTATGGAAAGGGGAGCTCATATTCAGTGTTGGTAGGAGTGTACAATGGTACAGTCACTATGGAATTCCATACGGTGGTTTGTCAGAAAGTAAGTGCAGAATTTACATATGATCCAGCTGACACTCCTGGATATATACTTAAAGGATGTGACCAGCACAGCCATGTTCAACAGGGGTCTGTGCAGTAGCTAGGAAATGAAACCAGCCTAGATGTCTACCATATGAAGAAGGATACTAAAAATGAGAGACATATACATAATTCAATTATAGTCAGGCTTGAAGAAATGAAACTATGAATTTTTCATGAAAATGAATGCAACTGGAAAATACTGTACGAATTGAAGTAAATCAGGCATGGAAAGACCCCGTTCTTCCTCATATGTGGATTCCAGCTTTGGATATGGGGTTCTGTATTTAAATTTGAGTCAGTATCTATAGGGGCCAGGAAGCAAGAAAGGGGAGGTGAGCAACTAATGAGGAAGATATATAAAACACAGAGGACGTGGAACTGTGTGTATTGGGGTTAGATGGGGGATATTAGGTGTTAAAAGACTTATACAGGGATCAAAGTGTCCAGGTAAGTGGAGTTGGAAGAGGGTTAACAAAAATAAGGATTAGTGATAAAGCCATATGTAAACCTGCTACTTTATAAACTAAAAAAAATCAATATATTTTAAAATTATGCAACAAAGAGAGCTTGCTGCAGAAATTTTCCTTATGGTTAGATAATTCTGCTTCCAGAAGTCATAGGTTATTAAATAAGAACCTCAGTGCTAGGTGTGGGATACCTCCTCTTGAGTTACTGGCCAGAGAGGTCACAGAGAAGGATAGATGCTATTGCTCTTACTCTTGGTTGCCCAGCAGAACTAGATAATCTGGTAAGACACTGTACATTTAGATTACAGGGCACTGAGAAATCAAGGTGGAACTAAACAGAGGCTTCCTCCCTATGGGCTAGCTTTCATAGTGCCAGAAGGTGCTCTACACGTAGCTGGGAGAGAAAGCTTACCAAGGCCTAGCTGTAGATAGTCCATGTGTGATATAATACCTACGTTCTAGGCAAGATATGCCCACCTGTGTAATAATGGCATGGCTGCTTTTGTGACTGGGTTTAAAGCTCATTCTACAGGAGGAGAACACATATGGTGGCTTAAGTCTGGTTAAAAACATTTCCTAAACAGCATGGAAAACAAAACAAAGCAAGTCTTCAGTAGCATAAAGGAAAGGATTTATTACCTCTGAACACCGACAAGATTGTCTAACAGAAGGTTTAATAGAAGAACACACTGCCGAGTGCTTGCAGTGCATGTGCTTGACGAATAACTTTTGTCATCTGAGAAAGACAGAAAACCCAACCAAAAATGAGAAAGAGAATTGAACAGTTTGATAAAAGCGGAGACTTAAATGGTATGGTGGTTAGTTTTCATTTTCAGCTCGGGTGGAGTTAGACACCTAGAGCTATGGCTTTGGGGTTTAATTTGTGGAGGGAAGACTCACCCTGAATGAGAGCGGTGCCAGTCCAAGGCTGGATCCCTGGCTTCACTAAAGAGGAACAGAACAGAGACTGAGCTTAACACCAGCTTTCATTCATCTTTATGGACTTCCTGACTGTGGGTACACACGAACTTCTGCTGCCGTGACTTCCTACCATAATGGACTATACCCTGAAAGCAGTATGCAAAAGAGACCGTTTCTAAGTTGTGTTTTTGTTGGGTGTTTGATGGCAGCATTGAGAAAAGTAACATAAGCGGCTAATAAAAGTGCTAAAAAATTACTAGTCAGAGGGCTAATTCTGATGAAAACCATACTAAGATAACCTTGCAACATCAACTAGAACTGTTGAAAATAAAAAGGGTAGAAAATATTACATGCTAGTAAAATATGAAGGCCAATGAAACATCTGTGCTGCCACTGGGAGCATAAATTGGGAAAATAATTTCTGAAAATTATCCAGCAGTATCTTCATAAAGTTTATGTTTATGTAGTGCATATGTCCAACAATTTCAGTAGGAATTAAAAGATAACCATAACAACACATAAGTCACTTTCATTGTTTTTATTAAGAAAAAAACCTGAAGATAAAAATGTTCATCGATAGTAAAATGGATAGATTGCATGTTCAAGTCAGAATCATAGAGGCATGAGAATAGCAGTAAAAACAAATTATAGCTGTATGTAGCAGCAAAGAAATTATGCAAACATTCTGTTGATCAAAGTAAGCCAACACAGAAGAGCATGTTGTATATTATATGGATATGAAACTCAAAAGCAGGAAAATCTAGAATGAGACTTCAGGACAATGGTTTCTTTTGTGGGGAAGGAAGTGGTCTTGGAGTCTTTTACGTTTAGTTATCTATTTCTTAACAGGATGAGTGGTTCATTGGGACACTGACTTTGGGATTGCTCAGTGAATTATTCATGGCCTCTTGACTCTTCTCTACCCTTCTGTATGTATATTATGATTCTGTAAAAAGCTCATAGAAAACAAAATGCTTCTTCAGTGAGAAGGCAATCAACTAAAATAACAATTGAAATTCAATACAATGTCACCTGTATTTTATCTCCTATCAAAAGGTGCCAAGGTGCCAACAAATAAAGTTCTTTGCCAGCCTGACACCCAGTCCCACCTTTTTGTCCTGCTTGGATTGCACGGTATTCTACAAACAGCTCCTCTGCATACTCAGTAAATGGAAACCGCACAAGCCGTGTGCTTTCTTTCCTTGAACTGCCATTTTAAACTTTTCATCTGCTGGTGTAATATCTATAATTTCTTTAAAATACTCTACTGCTTTCTTCATTTTATTACCTCTTTTTTTTTATTTAAAAAAACTCATTTGAGGAATCTGGCTCATTTTGTATAATTTAACACTTAAGTTTTTTAATGTTTTCTATTGTATGCAGAATGCATTCTTTTTTATGTTTATGTATGCCAGTCTTAACTTCATTTGAAATTTATTATGTATATATGTTCATGATATGTATGTGTGGGGGTGCACATGCCACAGTGCATGTGTGATGGTCAAAGGACAACCTAGTGGGCTCCCTGTTAATCAGGTTGCCAGACTTCTGAGGGAAACACCTTTGCTTGCTGAGCTGACTCACTGGTCCTACAGATCACACACTTTATTTTCAATTTTACTGAAAATTATTTTTGAAAATTTCCACCTTTTTATTGATGGTGTTTATGATTCAGGGTAAACTTTAACTTACTGTTAACTTTTGCATTTTACTTAATCTCAAGAGTTAGTCATGGTTGAATTAGCTGGGGGAAGGAGTTAGTTGTAGACTTATCCTCAGTTTTGTGTGTTGAAATATGAGCGGCGGGGCTGCGTCCCCAACACCCCGGCTGCTTGGCTAGCTTATGCCCGAAATAACAACACAAAACTGTATTCATTTAACTGCTTGACCCATTTCTATCTAGCCTCTTCTAGGCTAACTCTCGCACCTGGACTAGCCCATTTCTAGTAATGTGTGTAAGCACCCCAAGGTGCGCTTACCGGGAAGATTCTAACCTACGTCCATCCTGGGGAGCTTCATGCCTCTGCCTCAGAGCGCAGAGCTATCGTATCTATCCAGCAGAGCTGAGCATGGCGTCTCTCCAGGAGCAGAGCAGAGTCTGACCTCACTTCCTCTTCCGCCCAGCATCCTATTCTGTTTATTCTGCCCACCTATGTTCTAAGCTATGAGGCCAAGCAGTTGGTTTATTATTACTTAACCAATGAAATCAACAGATTGATATGACACTCCCACATCACTTCCCCTTTTTCTGTTTAAACAAAAAAAAAAAAAAAAAAGAAGGCTTTAACTTAACATCCAAAGCTCTAGAAATGACAGAGACATCTCGCTGCCTGGACAGTCACCCAAAGTTCCTCTGTACCGTTGGGGCATCCATCTTCTGCCTACAGGCCCATAGTTTCCAGCAGACATTTCCACAAAGCAGGAAATTTCAAAGGCAGTCACTATCTGCTTGTCCTGAAGAATGTCTTGCAGACTCTCTCATGAATCAGGAACCCCCAAAGGTCATCTCACCTTCTTGAGTTCTGAGATTGTGGCCATACAGCACCAAGCCCAGAAACTTTTATGTTTTGTGAATGAACATGTTGTACTGTTGGAGTTCTAATCTTGCTTAAGATTATGTCAGTGATTTGAAATGTAGGCTAGTAATTTGGAAGAGTGGTCCTTTCTAGTATGTTGAAGAATCATCTTCAAGTCTGCTAAATGTAAGATGCCTAGAACCCTCCTCGGAGGAATTTTGTCTGCTTCTTTGGAATACAGTTGGTGAAACTATCTTAAAGGTTATAGAACAAAAGGCAGAAGCATTAGGTTTAGTGATTTGTGAAGCAGGAAATTAAATACCATATCTACACTGTTAACACTTCTGTATAGGAACTTGGATTAGTTTGGTGTATGACTCTATTATTCACTAATATTTTATGTGATTAATTTGAAAATTTCTTTTATATTGATCTGTTTATTTTGTTATTCCCCCCCCCATGTTGCTTTCAATTTTTCTTGGCGTCTTTCAGTAAATGAATATTTACCATGTGTCAGTATTATGCTACGGATCTGGAAGAAGTCAAGAATGGAGAAGACATTGATCTAGCATGGAAGTTCTCCTCTCCAAGATTAAGGATTGTTTGTAAAACAATAGTCTGCATAACACACAGAATGGAAAATTCCAAAATGCCCTTATTGGTTCCTAAAAGAAATAGAAGTTTGCAATGACATGGAAATGTTAGTAGAACTGGTCTTATTAGGGCACGATGATGTATAAGTCATAAAAATAAGATTAATAAGATAGGCTAGAGCCTGGAAATTTTATCTATTGATTTAATTAATTTTTGTTATAATTCAAGAAGAGGGGATGAATTTGGGATATTTCAACAGTAGAATTGGTAGAATTTTGATACTCGGTTGGATATAAGCTAGGAGGATTAAATAGTCCAAAATTGTAGGAATCAATGTGACTAATTAGAAGAGTTAAGGAAGATACAGAATCTAATGATCAGTCATATTCAGATAAACAATGAGTTTTAATCTGATGGCATCTTCAGCTTTTATCCTTTCTGTAGTAACCTCAGCCAATGATCACCTCCTCACTTCTTACTGTCTTAAACCAGGCTTCTGTATTTTCCCCTTTTACTCCTATTTAAATAAAGCAGTATGATTTTTACAGTTTTCATTATTTCTAACATATGTAGGCTGCATGTGACTTAATAATTCTATATTAGTTGAAACTAAAGAAACAATCAGTGATGCATTCAAGGATTTATTGTAAAAGCATTCATATATTATCTTAGGATAAAAATAAGAAATAATTAAATAGATCTCAAAACAGGAAGCTGTTTGACAAATTAAGATATCTATTTGCTGGATGTGGTAAGGCTGGGCTCTTAGAATAAAAGGATTATAAGTGATCCCATGTTTTTAAAGAGGAGATTTGAGGTCAACTGGAAGTTCACTTTGTGTGGTCTATTAGGGACACAGATTTTTACACCTTACTTCTCTGTCATGTCATGCATCTAGGCTCAGCTGTAGACATGTTTATATTTTTGTCTTTATTGAAATCCTTTTGACGGTCAGTGGTCATACTGTGATGGTTGTATCCAGAAGAACATTTTCTGCCTTGATTCTTGACTGTAAAATGTGAAGCTCTTGATCATTTTTTTTTCTAGGTTGCATTTTCTTGTCTGAGTTGTTTACTGTGTATTTTTCATGTACTCTCCATTCACTGTAGGTGTAAAGGTTGCCATATCCAGCATTTTGGCTTTGGTCCATTTTAATTTCAGTTCTACTCTTACTTAATGACGTCTCCCCCAATGTCATTACCATCTGCCATTTCCTAAACCCAAGTATCCAGGCCTGAATCTCTTTCTTTTGAGCAGATAATTCATGTATATGAACATTCTGTAGGAAACTTGGAGCTAACATAATCAATCCTGACACAATTATATTCCTTTCCATATGACCTCTCCTGCCTACATTTCTTCTTAATATTAACCTAGAACAGAAGCCAGCAAATATACCTGGCAATTTCTGGCTTCTCTCCTCCAACAGGACCCCATTCTTTGTAGGTATGTCTCTAGAGTATTATTCCTGGCATTCTTCTCTCCTGTTTCCATTGCCACAGCCTTAGTTTAGCCACGGTTATTTTGAGAACTTTTTTACGGATCTATTTCTATTTGAGCTTCTGTCCAACCCTACTTAGTGATTCAATAGGCCATTGACTTTTTTCTGCTGATATTTGGTGAACAGTGGTTATATGTTTTAAGTTGTATAAACCATCTGCCCTGGTGCCAAGTGCAGTTCAGTTAATAGATTATACTACTACTAAGAAATGAACATTTGAGAATAAAGAGAAACCAAGATTGGTAATTGTACTATTTAAGTAATTATCACTATAATATTAAGGAAATTTGGAAGAAAATTAAGTGCTGCCTTCACAGCAGTAGGAGTAGTGTACTAGAGATAAAATAAATCAGTTTTTAGTGTTTTAAATGTTTAATTTAGCACACAGAGAAATTAGAGTCTTATTCAAGAAACTTGGTCCTTACATGTCTGTAGCAAGCACTCTAATCACCAAGATATCTCCCCATCCCCAGAGTATGCTTTTATTTATAGAATTTGTGCCTTTAAAAAAAGTCCTTGTGAGGCTGAACTTGACCATGAGACGTGATTCACTAAACACATTGCTTCTAGAATCAGACTTACTGGGCTCAGATGTCTCTTGGCTCTTTCAGTTTTGTGACCAGGGTAAGTTTTTAAATCTCCATGTGCCTCAATTTTATTAAGTGCCTTAGGGTAGTTAATACAACTCCAAATATTAGTACAGAAAAGCAGAATGTGTGTGTGTGTGTGTGTGTGTGTGTGTGTGTGCGTGCGTGCAGATACACATGCGCCTTAGCCCACACGTGGAAAGACAACCTCTAGTGTTGATCCTTCCATGGTCTCTTTTGTTTACTGCTGGCTATACCAGGCTAGCTGGAATACTCCTGCCTCTTACCCCCTTCAGCTGCAGAGGCTTTTTGGGATTACGGATGCTTATGCCATTGTGTCTGGCTTTTGGTGGGCTCTGGGGATCTGAACTCAGGTCATCATGCTTTTATGACAAGTGGTTTACTCATTTTACAGAGCTGTCTCTGTAGCTGTTCATGTAGCTTATGACTGTAATGCCATGAAAGGATTCTCTTCTGATCATGTCTATTTCATATTCTATTTCTAAATGCCTGTTGTGTTTGGTTGTCTACATCTCTAGCTTTAGGAAATTTTCTACCATAATTTCATTGGATATATGCTCTACGATGTTAGCTAAGTCTTAGCTCCTTGAATTCCATAGGGTTTTATTTGTCTTGTCACTGTGATACCCAGGATTTACTGGACGTTGTAGTCTTGCTTTTCTCTTCCATTTCCTTTTCTGATGTTTGAACGTGCTGTTTCATTGACTTTGTTCCCTTGTCCCATATCCTTTGTATTTCTTCTGCAATGTCAAGTCTATTGATCATACTTTATATCTTATGTTTTGATTCATTGAAATTTCCATTTCCAACATTTAGATTTTATTTTAGTTCATTTCAAAATCATGATTTATTTTCTTCTATGGTGCTTACCTTTTCATTTACACTGCTGATATATTTGTTCATTTTTGCCAGTATTTCTTTTATTTTTCTGACTTTTCTTTTTGAGGCCTGAGTTGGATTCATCTCCTGTTCAGTCCCCTTTAAAGTCATAGATAATGTTTACCAGAAGATTTTTGTATTTCTTCCTCTGATGATTTATCTCTTTTAGAACTTTGGAACTAGTACTTGAGGGGTTATAATATTTTTGGAGGAGTTTTGTTGCCTTATATTTTTCATGTTTCTGTTTTGTGATTTGCATATATGTTGATTTAGATAACTATTCTGGATTCATTGGGAATGCTCTTATTGAGTAGTCTAATCATGGAGGTTAAGTCCATAGTACTACCAATAGTAGAAATACTGTTATTGTAATAGTAAAAACATCAGTCAAAATGGCATTTAGAAATAGTATTAAAATTAAATGGAAAAACTACAAAGTTAAAAAATTTCTTAGGAGTAATAGTGAGGGTATTAATTGAATACAGTAAAGAAGGAGGCAGGGCATGGAAAAATAAAAAAAAGCAAGATTAAGTAATAGAAAGAAAGAATAATGAGGAAGAATATTATTGGGGAAATTGAGAGAGAAAGATGAAAAGAATTTTAAAAGGCAAAGGAAACAAAGAAAAAGGAGAATTCCTGGGGTTGGAGAGACCTCAGTTATTAAGATGACTTGTTGCTCTTCACAGAGGACCCGAGTCCAGCTCTCAGCACTCGCTTTGGGTGGCTTATAATCAACTGTAACTCCAGTTTCAGGAGGCTCTTCTGGCTTCAGAGTACTCATAAACACATGTTGTGAACACAGATACATACACATAAGCATGAGTTAAATATTTACTAAAAAGTTCAACAACAAAATAGCTCAAACTTAATAAGGAGAATAAAAATAAAAATAGTAATTTTAAAAAAAGCAAGCAAAAAGCTTGTGAGATCATGGTTCTTAGAGGAGAAACTTCTACCGTCACTTTAATAACCTAGCATAATTCCTAACTACAGGTTAGTAGTACCTACTGACAAGTGAAACTCTCAACCCTCATCAAATAAACTTCACTTTGTAGCAGACTGAGACCATCACAGAAAACTCCAATTGGTCACTATGCAGAAAACAACTGATCATAGGTGCCCATCCCCATTGGATACAGTTAAAACAGAACCCCCATCACAGGCCAAAGGAACATCCTGGAAGAGGGCCCATAAGACTGTAAGAGCCAAAGGATCAGGAAGTCTGCCGTGAGATTGATTCTCCTAAAAATGACAAAAACTTTACCCATGGTACCTCAATAGCATGACTGCCTAAACAAGTACAACACAGACCTGCCAACATTGTGGGGGGAGGGAGCGAAATCTTATGGAGTCCTTCCCCTAAATATAGAACTACAGACTGTTGTGTGATATTTTGGTCACATTTTGACAATAAATCTTCCTTTGAATCAGAGAGTAGAGCTAGCCACTAGCTGACCAAAATTAACCAGACAGGATTTGGAGGACTGAGGACAGCTAGAGAGCTAGGAAGTAGTAATGCAGGGCTTAGAGAGGATCTCAGTAAGGTATTTTGGATGGAGGAACACGGAAGAGGTAGGTAAAAAATTCAAAATTCAAAAAAGTAGAGGATTTCTAAGCAAGATAGTAGCATCAAAGTCATGTTGGAAAAAACAGCTCATTATGGTTAGTTAAACAATAGAAATGGGTATTTTATTACCTCACTAACTGGTTCTTCAGTCTCTAGGATCCACTTGGTCAATACTCCAGTAATTTTTTCTATCAGAGGACCCCAGTTTCATTGCTGCATCTGCAACCAATGCAGCTCTACTCCAGCTGCAAATTTTGACCGATTGTCAGTGACAGCCATTGCTAGGATTGCCATCAATGCCCATGGGGAACCAGGAGGTGATGGGAATCAAGTACAAGCTCTGCATTGTTCTCCAGGCACTTCACAGTCACTCCTGCATACTCAGAAGGTCCACAGAAACTCTAGGTGGAGTTTTATTTTTAGATCCTTAGACCTTCAGAGCCAACTATCTCCATAAGAAAGCTACGCACAGAAGTAAATTACACCATCCCTAAGAGAAGAACAGGACTGGTAAAAGTAAACTCAGAATAGAAATTGGAGCATGCCTAGGAAGCCAGTGCAGAAGGTCTCCAGTTGTAATAAATAATACACTGGCCATTGAGTTCATCATTATTTCGCTCCATTTTACTTTTGTTACCCCTACAACTCTCCTTATTTGTATAATACTCAAGGTCAATGTATCAGGCTGTTCACATGTTTTACTGTTTGTTTGTCTGTCTCATTGTCTTCTTTCATTTTCTTTTCTTTACTCTTACTTTCCCCTCTCACTGTTACTTTCCTCCTAAAGCCTAGAAGCTGGCATGGCTTGTGATATCTGAGTGCATATCTTCACCTCTCAGTTTTTAGTCTGTCTTACCCCCCCTCTTCCCCCTCTCTAATATTTCAACTCTTGTGTCTTCCTCCTCTACCTCCTGTCCAGCAATCTAACACCAATCACTGATCTCACCATGATTACATCTTTCTTTTTTCTTTTTCTTTCTACTCATACCCAGTAATGAACAGATTAAGGTGTATTATACTATTGAGGTCCCCTTTCTCTGTAAAATAATTGGTACTTAAAAAGTGTTTATTTTGTATCAGCTGCTGCCCTGTTATCAGAGTGAGTTAACCATTTCATAGGGACTGCTCCAGCAGACAGTACTCAGCCCATGGGGTGGACTAGGAATATAGTCTAATGCCTTGGACATCAATCTAAAGGATGAAAGTATCACTACTGGTGTATTATAATCTGATCTCTTCTAAGGACTGCAAATACCTCCACAGAAATAAAAGAGGCAACCCAAAGCAAGAACAACAAGATCCTTAACCAACAATATAACTCCAGATGGCAGAAAAATACAAGTAACATGAAAAATCAAGACAACTCATTTCCTCTGGAAATGACCAATCTCATAATAATAGTCACTGATGAAAATGGGCTTAGGTGAAATTTCCGATGGAGGATTAAAAAGGATGATTATAAATATAAAACAACCCAAAGGAAGGACAAAGAAATTCTAAGAGAACACAAACAGCTGAATGAAATGAGGAAGTCAATTGAAGATTCAAAAATAACATTATATAAAAATAAGTACTGAAGAAAAATCAAACTGAAAAAACCTAAATGATGATAGAAATGAGAAGAAAAACAGTAGGCCAAAAGTTTAGCAGAAAACTTTATCAGTGGAAGAATTGTAGCACGGATAATAAAAACCCAGGGGTAGATACTGGGGATCAAGATGAAGATCAGAAAAGCCAAGCATCCAAGGCTCTAGAGAATTCTTACCTTTATGAAATCTTCAGACTGAAAAGAGATCAAGTTCCTGTCTCATCCTGCCTTATATTTCTCTCTAGTGCTGGTATTAAAGACATGCACCACCACTGCCTGCCCTGTATGGCTGATTAGTGTGGCTAGCTTTGCACTCTGTTCTTCAGGTGAGCTTTATTTATTAAAACACAAAATATCACACTAAAGGATTATATGGAAGATAGAATTTCAGAGCTTGAAGACAAAGTAAGAGAACTGGATCATTCAGTCAATATCAATGATAAATTTTAAAGAAACATGAATGGAACATTAAAGAACTTGGGGACATCATAAAAAAGCAAAATTTATAAATTGTAGGTATATAGAGTAAGAATTTCATATCACAGGCACATAAAATCTTTTAAATAAGATCATAGAAAATAAGTCTAAAATCTAGGTAAAGAGAACTTCATCTAAGTATTAAGGCACACCAAAGACCAAATACATGGGTTCAGAAAAGGAAGTTCCTATATCATATCATAGTTAAAACATTGAATATACAGAACAAAATTACGTACTGAAAACTGCAAGAGAGAAGGGCCAAGGCACATATAAGGACAAGCATAAGAATCACTTCTGGCTTTTCAGTCAAAATTTTGAAAGTAAGAAGGGCTTGGAAAGACTTCTGAAAGGTGATAACTGCCAACCCAGCTGAATATGCCAAGTACACTGGTCTATCTTGATTGTAGGAGAAAGAACAACTTTCTTTTTTTTTTAATTTTATTTATTTATTTATTTATTTATTTATTTATTTATTTATTTATTTTTTTGGTTTTTCGAGACAGGGTTTCTCTGTGGCTTTGGAGCCTGTCCTGGAACTAGCTCTGTAGACCAGGCTGGTCTCGAACTCACAGACATCTGCCTGCCTCTGCCTCCCGAGTGCTGGGATTAAAAGCGTGCGCCACCACCGCCCGGCTCAAGAACAACTTTCTGTGACAAGAGCAGGCCAAAGGAGTTTGTAATCACCAAGGAAGTCCTACAAAACATGTTGGGGTAAATACTTTAGATTAAGGTCTAAATTCAAGAGGCTACTGAGAGAAAAATAAATGAGGCTAACACATTTGCTAAGTAAGAGAGGACTAAGGAAACATCAAACACAACAAATGGCAAGAATAAATACCAGTCCATAGTAACTCTGAATATTAATGATTAACAATTCATTCATCAGAGGACATGAACTAGAAGATTGGATTAGAAAGCAAACTCTTTATTTTTGTTGTCTCCAAGTCACACACATCTTAGGGTAAAAAGATGGGACAAAAACAGGTCTTCCAAGGGAATAAGACCAAAAGCACATGGACAGTGCTATCCTAATACCTCATAAAATTGAATTTAACCCAGAACTCATCAGCATAAATAAAGTCCCTTCGTACTGATAAGGAACAATCTGTCAATATAATTCTAAACATAAACACACCAAGCACAGCCTCATCCAGTTTTATAAAATATGTTCTACTAAATATTAAGACAAGAATTAATTCATATATAGTAATAGTGACCTAATTAATACTCTACCATCACCGTTAGATCAGTCAGCCTCCCTCCCAAACAACAAACAAAAAACCCAGCCAAACAAACAGAAATATTAAATAACATCACATCACAGATCAAACATACCTTACAGGCATCTACAGAAGACTACCAAAACTAAAGAATTCACATTCTTCTCAGGAATACATAGAACTTTTTCTAGAGTATATCACATATTAGACACAATTCTAATTTCAACAAATATAGAAGAGCTAGGATATATGCTATCAGACCATAGTGGAGTAAGACTGGAAATCAATAGCAAGAAAAACTGTAGAAATACACAGATTCATGGGACTAAATAACACCTTGTTAAATGATGGATAAATCATTGAAGAAATATAGATGGTATTAAAAAATCCAAGCACTAAATGAAAATAAAAACGCAGTATGCTAATGAAGGCAGTCCTAAGAGAGACATCTCTGGTTTTAAGTACAATCAAATGCCTGGTCCCTAATTAAGACTCCATAGTTAAGAGCGCTTGTTGTTCTTCAGAGGACCAAACTTTGGTTTCTAGCAGGTACAACTATATGTAATTCTCATTCCAGGAGATAGAGTGCCCTCTATGACCTCTATGGGCACTCTTCATACACACAAATAATAAAATTAGTAAAATGAATCCTTAAAAAGATAAATAGTTCTCAAATAAACAATCTGATGATGTACCCCAAGGCAAAAACTTAATGAAAAATTGGAAAAGCAAAAACTTAGTAAAATAATCCAAAGATAGAAGAAAGATACAAATTAATAATATTAGAAATAGAAAGTGCACTATTATAACAGATACCAAGACATTCAGGCAGGCGTTCAAGATTTATATTCCACTAAACTGGAAAATTTAAAATAAATGAATGTTTTTGTAGATTCATATGGCATAGTAAAATTATATCAAGATGAAATAAATATACACATCTATAACAAGCAATGAAATTGAAACAGCAACTAAAAACAACAACAACAAAAAAACTAAAGATTGTTCCTGGCCAGACGTATGCTACACAGAATTCTACCAGGCCTTTTTCACAATATCAGAAAGTATTCCTATAGAAATAGAAAATGATGGGACATTTCCAACCTTTTAAAACACTATCACTATCCCTACATTAAAACCATGTAAAGACCACAACAACAACAGCAACAATGAAATTATAGACTGATCTCATGATGAACATATATTCAAAGTTTCTTAATATAATACTTGCAAATTGACGCAATAACACACCAAAACAGCGTGATCAAATTGCCTTCATTCTGGACATACAGTCATTTTCAACACATGGAAGTCAATCAATATTATTTTTCACATAAGTGAACTCAGGAGAGAAATCATGTGATCATCTCTGTAGATGCAGAAAGACAGACTCCAACACCTCTTCATAAATAAAGACTTGGCGAGACTAGAAATGGAGAGACTATAACTCCACTCAGTAAAATCTGCAAATGACAAACTGATAGCAATCATTATGCAAAAATGGAGAAAATTCAAAGCAGTCCCGCTAACATCAGTAACAAGACGCCCATTCCCTTCAACCCTATTCAATATTGTGCTTGCAGTCCTAGCTGGACCACTTAGAAGGAAATAAAATAGATACAAGTAGGAAAGGAAGAAGTCAAAGAATTCATATCGGCAGGGCTATGATTCTATCTATGAGAGAATTGTGACAATTTTTCATTTTAAGTAGATTTTATACATTTTTTAAAATATAGCTTTTAAATTTTCTTGAATTGGCAACTTTTTCTTGGGGGGCATTTTTCTGTCCAGGTGATTGACAAGCCAGTTAGGATTGTCCCTTACAAGGGTGAGGGGAGGGATGGACAAATGATATAATCTACAATCCTTTTTTTTTTTAAACCACAAAACCCTCATGATATACAGTGATCTTGTAAAGTTTAGTGCTCTTGGATCCAAGTTTAAATGGTTAATAATTAATGTCATTCTGTGAGGCTCAAAATGTCACATTTCCTCTAACGGCCAGAGTTAGGATTCAAGTCACATTCCATTCCTCTGACTAGTACTTAGCTTCCTGCATTTTCAGCTATTGGTTTGATATGGTATTGGTTATGAAGGAGGAGTCCAGCCTTAATGTCCTCAAATCCTGCCAGTATCTAGCAACTTAACAGCACCACTAAAATTGTAGTGGTGTATATGAAACACTCCACAGGGAAATAAGGGCTTAATTTTATAGACCTATTTCTTAAAAGTGGAAATGCTTCTAAGTCTATTTGTCACTTCTAAAATACAAATAAATTCTGTTTTCTTTGTGAAGTCCTTGCTAATTTAATACCCACTGGAGTTCTGACACTTAACTTCAGTGAGAAGTCTTGTAATTTATAGATTTTCATTAATGCAGATACTTTGGGTGTCTGCAGAAATCATCAGATATTTATTGTAGTCCAGTAAACTTTAACTGGAAATCAGGGTTTTTAAATTTAAACGTCCTAAGAGTACTAACTGATGGGATATGAAACTCATGGTCTTGCTGTATTAGGAATCTCAATTGAATTGTCTCCAGTCAATTAGCCTATGGGCATGTCTTTGGGGTATTTTTTGATTGGTGATTGATGCTGGAGGGCCTAACCCACTGTAGTTGGTTTGATGCCTTGGCATGGACCCTCAGCTGTTTAACAAAAGTAGCTGAGCAAGTCAGAGAAAGCAAGCCTTAATCAGTGTTCTTCCTTGGTCTCTGCTTCAGTTTTTGCCTCCTGATTTGAGTTCCTGGCCTGACTTTTCCTGGTGGTGGACTGTAAGTGTAAGAGGAAATAAAACTTTTCCTTCTCCTGGTTGGTTTTGGTCATGGTGTTTATTATAGCAAGAGAGAAACCAAGCTAAGACAGTCTCAAAGACAATTTAGGTACTTCAAAACCTCTTATCTCCCAAATACTTTAAGATTACATGCTCATTTGAGAATGTTTTAGTGAGTGGATAACATTATAGTTCTCCATAAAAGATATACATATTTCATAAATACTTAAGTTTATAAATGTTTTTCTAAAATATGGTATTTTTTATATATAATCTTTGTGTATTTTAAGACATGTTTCTGTGTCTAAAAATAAGTGACAATTCAAATTCTTTCAAGTACGTAACAATGCGTCAGATTTTAGAGCAGCTTGCTGGCTCCGTGTGTTTTATGGTGCTATTTCTCTTGCATAGTAACATTGCCTTACAGAGCAAAAGGTTAAATACAATGTGGTAAGGAAAGAACATTTTCACAAATTCATTTCTTCTCTTTGAGGTGTTCTACCCTGAGGGACATCTTTTTTAAAGGTAGCAAAGAGTTGAACCTAAATGGTCAAATAAATGTTTCATGTGGTCCTTTTAAGTAACAGGGGAAAGTAGAAATGAGCTCCTTCATTGAGAAATATGTTTTCTTTCTGTAGTTGCACATCTCTATTCCTTATGAGTATAATAGAACATAATTTCATCTTCAAATAAAAGCATCAAAATAAAATTGATGTTAATTTTCTTAGTGATCAAAGATATTGCCCAAAGTTGCTCAAAACTTCCACCTGACCATTGGTTTAGATAGTGCATTTATCTTGAAAATAAAATATAAATAGAGAATAAATCACACCCCTGATACTTACATATATTTTTAAATTTCCTTTGTAACTCTGTGTTTCATATTGACTTTATAGTTGTCCTGATGAGAAAGTAGTTGCTTAGTCCTCAGAGATATGGCTTAGTGAGTAAAAGTTCTTTCCATTTAGTCATGAGAACCTGAGTCTGAATCAGAACCCATATAAAATAGCCAGATCTGTCTGAGTTTCTATAATGGGGAGATAGAAGCAGAGAGAGACCTCAGAAGCTTAGGTCCAGCTGGCTTGGCACATGAAGTGGTAGAAAGACTCTGTGAAAACAAGCTGGAAAGTGAAGGTGGTCCTGTGCCCTCCACACTTGCACCATGGAACAGTAATACACCCACGAACATGAAGACACACATACATGTACACAAAAAGATCTTGATTAAATTAGGATATTACCCTTAATATATATCTCTTTTTATTACAGAAGAAAACACTCAGGAAACGCCACAAATGAAGAAAAGTTTCAGTGAAAAGGTTTCTCTCTACAGGGGTGACATCACATTGCTAGAGGTGGACGCAATAGTCAATGCGGGTGAGTGATTTACTTTTCTGTATTTTCTTTGCTATGTTTTTATGATTTTAAACATTTTCTATACTCTATGGGTATAGAAATGCCTTGTCTTTTTTCTTTATGATTTTATTGAGAATTTATTTTATGCATCTGATTAAGATCACTGGGTTAATGGAGAAGTAACAAACTGTCGTAAAGAGTTCTTCAGAAAGAATTTTAGTAATTATATGATTACTGGTTTCATGCTTGAGTTAAAGAGAAGTAGTAGTTCAACTAGCTTCTTTTTTCTTTTTAGTAAGTCCTAAAGATACAATTAGATTATATCAGCCAAAAGAGAAATGTGTAGAAATTATTACTGATTTCAAACCTCACTTATTTGTAAGTTTTCATTTTTATTATAAAATGCACTTTACGGGTATATTTTAATGTATAATTTTCTTCTTTGAATATTGAAGGAAATATGACAGCATATTAGTTATGTTGTTCTTGTCTCCTATATATTTTCTTGTGTTGTTATATATCAAAAGGTTGTAACAATTGTGATTCTATAAGAGGGAATTATGATTTGTGTTTTAAAAAGTTAAACCCCTTGCTAGGTTGAAAGTGTCAAGCAATAGTAGGTCTAGATTTAGATAAAGGCAGCCTTTAATCTTGTACTCTTTAATGGAAGAGGATGGTGACCATGGAGAGTCGAAGAGAACTGAAATAGGAAGAGCTATTTGACCTGGCAGATCTTTAAGTATCTGAAAAGTTCAAGCAGAAAAAACAAAAAAAGATGTAAAAGAAGTACAGACAGCTTTGCCTGTGGGGAATTGAATGATGGTATTAGACAGGTGGTTTCTTACAGGAGCCATTAGCGAGCGGTGGTTTTCATTAATCATGTGTTTTAAAACTCAGGAGTTTAGAACAAGGAGAGAAGATGGATTTGAGTTTGGTGCAGTCTTTGACCCAGGCTTAACCTGGGTAAATGGAGACAGAAAGTTCGGGTGTAAGAGAACAGAATGGGAATTTGGATTGTCATTTGTGTCTGCCTTAGCAGAGACTGCAAGATGGTCACCACTGAGTGTTCTGCAAGCCAAGAGGAATAATGCTAATTTACGGCTAGGCATCTCTCAGAACTTCAGAGAATGGGTGGGATTGCTTAACTGCCATTGTTTTCCAGAAGTGCATGGTTCAGGTAAGTTCAGTGTTGTCTCAAGGTTACCTCGGGTGATGTAAATCCACACAGGGTGGTAGGAACAAGACTTGGAGGTGAACAAGTAAGAACTGGAAGATCCTGATTCAGCATGTGGCAGAGATCTTGGGGTCTAGATGGAAGGCTGGGAGTCTTGTGAGCTAGCTCTTCCTGCAGAATTGCATGTCAGTCGCTTTGTATGTACAAGTTTTGCCATAACCAAAGCTCAGTATTCATCTTCTTCTAATGCTTCTTTGCTTTGTTTCTCCTCTGATGCTTCTGTTGCCTCTTTGAGATGTCATTTCTTATTCAAAAAGGAGTGTGGATTGTTTGATCTCTCTACCCAGTCTAGCTCCTTTTTTTTTTTTTTGTGGGGGTTTGATTTTTCTCTTTCTGTCATCTCACAGGCTCAGATCTTCCTTATATGTAGATCCCATGTTTGTTTTGTTTGTTTCTATTTTTTGTTTCAAGCTGTTTTACTCTGATCTATGGGGCCTTTGGAGAAACCAGGGTCTTGGAAAGTATCTCATGAACACGGGTACAGAATTCGGGTTAGGAATCCCTGTGGTTAGTAAGTGAGCAACTATGCCAGAATTTCTATAAGTGTATAAACTTTAATTATAAATATTTAAGATTTAAAGGTTTTTGTAAATGTACCACCAACATTCGAGTATTATTTTGGAAATTTTTAGCCAATGATTCTAGTTGCTTCTTTTTTTTCCTTATTCAACATAACATTGAATTTACCTTGTTAAATTGATAGTAACAATGATGTTTCTTGGGTTCTATTAACTGTGTTTTTTCCTCTCCATGAAGCACAAACTGGTACCCTTTTAATTTATTCTTTCACCTCCCAAAGCAATGTCTTGACTTTGTGCTTTTAAGAGATATGCAGGGCTGCCACCTGGGGTATTGTTGGTGTCCAAGGGCTATGCTGCAGTGGGGAGATGCAGACCTGGGTGGCCTGCACTGCCACATGGGGCTATGAGACAACTGGGCCCAGGCTATTGTCTAGACCTGTGTCTGGGTCTGTGGTCCTGCCACAGCCGGGGTCTGTGTTGATATCCCTGGCCCATGTTGCCACTAAAGGCCACACAGATGCCCACTGTCTAGACTACAACCTGTGATCATGGTGGTATCTGTGTGCTATTCTGTCACCAGGATGAAGTCAGTTTGAGTGGCCAACACCATTATCTGGGGCCATGGAATCATTCAAGTCAGGGCTACTGCTGAGGGCCATGCCTGAGTTCATAGTCCTACAACAGCAGTTGATGTCTACAGCTTCTGTTACCAGTGGCGGCCGTGTGGATGAGTAGGGTCTGGTCAGCTACCCGCAATCATTGTCCATGTCTGAAGATCATATGCTGCTGCCATGACCATACTGATCTGGGTGGCCTGTGCTGCCACCCTGGGCCATGGTGATGTCTGGGCCTGAACTGCTGCCGAGGAGTTCTGGGTCCATGGTCTTGCTGTAATTGGTTTCTGTGATGATGCACATGGTCTGGGTTATCATGAGCGGTCATTGGAAACACACTGTGGTGAGCTAACTCCGCTCTTCACTGGCCCTGGGATAGCTGGCCCTGCCCCTCTCTGGATACTGCAGCAAGAGAGCTGGCCCTGCTCTTCAGGGTAGAACTTGTTTTCAACATCCAGGGAAGAAGGCTCCGGCATGTACTCCAGCATACTAGAGCTAACCCTGTGCTTAGGGATGTAGATGAGCCTATCCTGGGGGTGTGAGAGAAAGAGAGGTGACCCTCCCCACCTCTGCCATCTACCATGTGGTAGCATAGGTAAGGAGAAGATGCCCTCTCCCCTCTGCCCTTTGCTACCTACAACAGGCAAGAGAGCTGGCCCTGAGGTCTGAGAGTGAGAGATCAGCCCTGCCTCTCACCAGCTACAGCACATAGGAGAGTGGGCCCTGCACCCCACCTGGGCAGCACACTAGAGATGACCATGTTGTTACGGGTACAGGTGAGACAGCCTTACATCTACCTATCCCCTTCATATTCCTCCTACAGCAATTGGGAGTGAGGGTTCTGTACCAGCCTGGGCAAAAGAGCTGGTCCTGGTGGGTAAGCCTGAGGACCTGAGAGCGGGAGAGCTGTTCTTGCACCTTGCTGCAGGCTGCACTGGGTGATCTAGCCAAGGCAGGGCCAGAGAGCTCACACCCTGGTGGTGAGGATGTCGAAAGCTGGTAGGTTAACCAACTCAACTTCCACCCAGACCCAGAACCAGGGCTATGAGTTAGTCCACCCCAACGTCCACATTATTTATGGACTGTTAGAACATGTGAAGGGGATGGACCTATGGATCCAAAACAGCACAATCTCCATAACACAGAACAACAGAGAGCCAGAGGAAGCCAGAAGCCTTGAGCCAGACCAATGGCCCTTGGAAATGACAATGAATGTACTAAACGTAACTGTGTGACTCGGTGGGCCATACTACAGCTTCCACAATGAGATTCTTTTTCTTGTTTTTGTTTTTCTTTTAAATTTTGTTTCGTTTTAGAGGGAGGGTTACAAGGACAGAGGACAGATGCAAGGGGACATGGAGAAAAGTAAAGTCAGAAAACATGATGTGAAACCCACAAAGAATCAATAAAAGTTAAAAAAAATTAATAAGAAAGAGATATTCAAATTGTATATGTGTTAAATTGAACTTTATAGAATTGAACTTATCGTACCTATAATAGTGTATTCTGTGCTGGGAACTTGATACAGTGAAGCAGTTTGGCTTTGGTTTTTAAAAATCATTTATTTAATCAATTAACAAAATATTTATTGGGTAATTTATATTGACATAAAACAAAGTATTGTTATGAAAACATCCTGAAGTCACTATTTTGCTTCTTCTTCATTTTATCGCGCCTTTCCCTGTATGTGAAGTTTTCTCAAAGATGTTGCGTTAGTGTACATGATTATGATGACTTAATCTAAAGATAAAAATCAACTGTTTTACCCTTTTACCTCTCTGGCTGTGATGATTGTAATTTGGCTGTGTTCACATGAGCTGGCTCATCAGGTAGATCCTGGGTGGATGGGGAAGAAATACCAAATGTACAGGTAATGGCTCTATTTGCAGCTCTCTGCTGTTCAGTTTGTTGGCCTGGTATGAGAAGAGAGGCACAGCTGTTAACTTTCAGGCATACAAGGCCACATGACAGAAAATTCCAGAGCCACCACCAGCAAGAGGCAGGCTTCCAGTCAAGGTAGCAAGGCTTCTCTGCAGTCACTTTCTGCCTGACTGCCAGTTCTTTCATGACCACATTAGCGTATTCAAACAACTGATCTTTATAGCTCTGAATAGAAGGAGTCGATGTTTTAAAGTTTTCAATCAAGTGTTTGTTGAAATTCTTTACATGTTACCCGAGATAAGCCTCTTCTTTATTCTTCCTTCTAGGAAGCTGCACTTATGTGTATGTTTTAATAAAAGAAGTTGTAATAAGTATGATATTAGCTAGCAGAGAAATAGCACACGTTAAGAGTCAGGCAGATGTAGGTTCCATGTCAGGTTCTTATACTTAGGACTGTTTTTTTATTTTAAATTTTATTTTGAAGTAATTATAGTGAATTGAAAGAAAAGAAAAAAATAAGAGTTCTATGTAAGGTCCCAGCAATGGCAGTATCATGTAACCTGTAGCATAATATAAGACCTAGGAAATTGTTACCTATATCTTCTTATCAGTATTGATAGAAATATGTTTGGTGTTGCAGAGAAAGAGACTGTCACTAAATTGAAGTGTCTGGACAAGGCAAGACTTTACTCTTGATCAAGAGAGTGTGCTTGGAAGAGCAAACACGCTGAGACAGGAAGGGCATCTTGGTTTTATTCTAAGGAAAGTGGTGACTGTATCTTTTCCCCATTCACTGGGCACTGACCTCACAGTCTGTTCAGTTGGCTAGTCAGAAAAAAAAAATTGGCAGACCAGAGATGAAGGAGGAAGAAGAAGGGTCTCTGCTCTAAGGAGAACAGGATCACTATTCCATGGCATCAAATTTCTATAAGAGAGCAAGTGGGCCTTTGGGTAACCAAATCTTACTGGGTACGGAGGATTAAAATATTTGTATAAAAATCTTACACTTTGGGGAAAATAAGATTTTAATTCCTTGTCCTAAACACATTTAGCATGAATTCTAATAGATCTTAATAACAAAACCCAAGCCGGGCGGTGGTGGCGCATGCCTTTAATCCCTGCACTGGGTGGCAGAAGTAGGCGGATCTCTGTGAGTTCGAGACCAGCCTGGTCTACAAGAGCTAGTTCCAGGACAGGCTCCAAAACCACAGAGAAACCTGTCTCGAAAAACAAAAAACAAAAAAAGAAAAAAAAAAAAAAGAAAAAAACCCCAAAAACCCAGAGTTAGATATTGGGAAAAATACTGAGAGATCAGAGAGAAGAAGGAGCAAAACTATGTTCACCTTAGCTCTCAACTTCCCTGCTGAAAGAGACTGAGTTCCTATTTCCTCCTGCTTTATCACTTCCTCTATCTGCTCAGTCATATCACTTCTTGTCTATCTATGTAGACATCTATTGTTAGCGAATAGTTAGCTCCAACCTCTGATTATCAGGAAAGTTTTATTTGTACAAACAAGATATCACCACGTTCCCCCTTTATTGTCTAAAAATTAAAAAAGGTTGTAACTAATATAAGAAAAAGTATGTTCAATAAGTATACACAGTAACTCTATACAATATATACAGGCAATGAAAACATCAATAATGTCTAGTCCACTAACAATCGACAAGTTGAGAGACAATTCCATATCTATCCTATCTTGGTGAGTCCACAAATTGTACCTAATTCACTTTCTAGTCTAACTTGATTTACCAAAACTATCTTTTTATGTGTCTCAATCTTATACACTTTACATTTCTTTATTGAATTTTTTTAATCTGGTAACAAGGAAAACTATAACTATAATGTCTTCAACTCCATCAGAGACCCAAGAAGAAAATAATTTTTACCTGAGTAAGCAGGAAGTACAAGCAAGTGACTTCCAAAAAATATGAGAAATGACAGAAACAGCTGCCTGCCCAGACAGTCATACAAGGTCCCTAGCAGCACTGGGGCATTAATCTTTGGCCTATAGGGCTAGCATATCTGACAGACTATTTTGTGAAGCAGAATATTATGAAGGGCTGTCCTACCTTGTCTTGGCAAAGTTTGACAGTCCTTTCTTTGTGTCCTGCCTGTCCAATTTGTACAGCATACTGTTAGCAGTCGAGGCAACAGTACTTTCTTACCCAGTGACTAACCTTTGCCACAAAGAGCATAAAGTCCATGTGGAGTTACTTTAATGCCCATCATCTTCTCTGTAGTAGTTTGGTGCTGCAGACATGTCTCATTGTCATAAAAAAAGGTACCTAGGTTATTAAAAGATCTTAAATGCCTTATTCTGTAGATCTCTGAAGTGTTTGAAGATGACCTATCTAAAATATCTGTTTGACCTTGAAAACATACCTAATATGACTACAAGTTCAATTGTAATAGGTAATAATTGCTAACCTGCATTTCTTTATTATCTTAAATAGTTGGTAATAACTTTCAAGTGCTAGAAATTTTCAACACATTGTTAAATGACTTGTGTAGGTACCATACCTTGAACAAGATTAGAAATGTATGTACACTATATTCTAACAAAAGTAATCTCTTCTTTATATCAATATACAAAAATCCAAGCCAATGTATAATATTTAAAACTAGTAGTTGCTATTTTAGTTTAAAAGTAGAATCAGTGATGTACTTTTTAATCCCATTTTATATTCCCTCTTCATTTCTTTTCAGAGTAGATTCAATAATCTACCCTTATATCCTATATCTATATCCTCCCTTTTTCGAAACAAGAACTCTGAATCTAATCTCCTTTGTTCAACTTTTTCCCTGACTGCAGCCAATAACAACTTGTAACCAACCCCCCTAAACAATGACAAATATCCATAACCCATTGAACAACCAAAAATCACCCACCCCACCTTTTGGGAATGTGGGCATTGAATTCTTATATTTACTTCTTGCTTTTTGGGAGTGGCAACTTCTTTAGGGGATCCTGAAAAGAAAAATTTGGGTTAATTGTCAAGTCTTAGGAGAAGCAGCTGTATCATTTGTTGTTCAGCCAAGTCTCGGAGTAATCTCAAAGTGCACGGCTTTTCTCAAGTCCTGGCTAGAGCATTCTGTAAAGCTGGATCATCTCAGCTAGCCTGCTTGACATTCTCCTAAGCCATTTGTAGTCCAAAGCCAATCTGAAAAAGGTGATTTTTTCAGCTTAGTGGTGTTATCATAGTCCTGGTGGAATTGTGGTTGTAGGGCCCCATCCTCCTTTAAAATTTTCTTTTACATTTATTTTACTTTAAAATTTTACAATCTCAGTTCCCTCTTTCTCTACTCTTTTCACTCTCCCACCTCCCCCACTCCCCATTTATTCCTCAGAGAGGGTGAGGCCTCCCATGGAGAGTCAACAGTCTGTCACATAACTTGAGGCAGGACCAGGGCCCTCCTCCCTGTATCTATGCTGAACAAGTTATTCCTTCACAGAAAACAGACTCCAAATAGCTAGTTCATACACTAGGGATAAATACTGGTTCCACAGCTAGTGGCCCTACAAACTGCCCATGCCACACACAGCTGTCACCCACATTCAGAGGACCTAGTTTGGTCCTATGTGGGTTCCTAACTGTCAGTCCAGAGTCAGTGAGCTCCCACTAGCTTGTGTCAGCTCCCACTAGTGAGGGACAGTCAGACCCATTATATTCTTGACTCTTTTGCTCATATTATCGCTCCTCCATCTCTTTGACTGGACTCTAATAGTTCCACCCAGTGCTTAGATGTGGATCTCTGCATCTGTTTCCATCAGTTACTGGACAAAGATCCTATGATGACAATTAAGATAGTCATCAGTCTGCTCACAGGGGAAGGACAGTTAAGGCATCCTCTCTACTATTGCATAGAATCTTAGCTGGAATCATCCTTGTGGATTCCTGGGAATTTCCCTAGTTCCAGGTTTCTTACTAACCCCAAAATGACTCTCTCTAGCATGATATGTCTTCCCTTGCTCTCCTTCTCTGTCCTTCCTCCAACTTGACCTTCCAAGTCCCACATGTTCTGCTTCCCCCTGATAGAAATAAGCTATCCTCCTTTTGGAGACTTCAGATGTCACTGTTAGGCATGGTCTTGGTTCACTGTAGAACACTTAAACATTTTAAATGTCATGAGGAGCAGATCTCAGAGAGGGTAAAGGATCAATATTTGTTATGTACATTCAGAGTACAGAAACTTAATTCCTAGTTACCTGGTAAAGACTCAACCCTAAAATTATGTACAGGAAGCTAGATGAAACTTTTTTTCTAGAATTAGTTAGTATTCTATATGACTATTAATATATTGATAAAAACTTTAAAAATATGTTTTAATCTTATAAAAACATAGCAAGGAATTTGTAGGGACATGATTTGTTACAGCAATGAAATACTCAGATTAACATTCTTCCAATCTCAGAAATAAACCATATATTAACGTTTGTTTGGGGGGAAAATGTTAGAAGGTATTATAAAGAACGGTCACTGAACATTCAGGTTGCTCAAGAATAGGGCAAAACAGCTGCTGATCTTTCAGAGGCACCAACAGCCCTACCTTTAAAATGGTTGATGGACAAACCTGTATGGGTTGTGCAATTACTTTTTTTTTTTTGAACAACAGAGAAACTTCAGGTCTTGGAATTCTCTTGTATTTGTTGTTAAAAATAAATCTGGAGCTGGGCAGTGGTAGCACATACCTTTAATCCCATCACTTGGGAGGCCAGCTTGGTTTACAAGAGCTAGTTCTAGGACAGCAAAAGCTACACAGAGACTCCCTGTTTCAAAAAATCAAAACTAAAAAAGAAAGAAATGAAGGAAGGAAGGAGAGAAGGAAGGAAGGAAAGAAAAAGTGATAAAACAATGTTTATAATTGATATTACGTAAGTCCCATCTAAGTTAGTTGTCTTTTCATTTATTTGTTCAATTTTCAAACTGTCCAGTGCATTATCATATAGAAACCTAAATCCTTCCATAGTGTTTCCCATTTTTTTTAAATGTGGGAACGAACTCTTTTTTAACTAATCTCTTCCTTTAAGAAATCCCAATTGTCTTATCAAATCTGCCAACAATGTCAGTGTACTATGAGACATAGCATGTCTATTGCTACAAATATTCTCTGTCCTACTGGTCCTGAAGCCACTTATAAAATAACCACTCTTGAGGCTTAATGTTACTTACATATTTTTGGCCTATTAGTTCAGGGTTAATATTAACTACCCTTACAACTTAAATCAACCCATAATTCTTGTCTATATTTAGCCATGCGGCTTAGTATCTCACTCAGTGAGGCATTCTCATCTTGCTTCCTCTGTGCCTGACTGGTGACTGCATCTCTGCCTTTCCTCTTCCCAGAATTTTCTTAGTCTGGTTGCCCACCTGTACTTCCTGCCTGGCTACTGGCCAATCAGGGTTTTTTAAAACCAACATGAGAGACAAATGTTTACAGTGTACAAAAAGATTATCACCCAGCACATGTCTGAGCTGAGAATACAGGCAGTGAACAGCTTGACTGAGGACAGCTGTGACTACTAGCCATGTAGCTGTGAGCTGTGAGTAGCAGCCGGAGGAGAGGGAGTGGGGATGGAGGGAGGGAGGCAGGAAGGGAGAGAGGAGGAGAAGGAGAGAGAGAGAGAGAGAGAGAGAGAGAGAGAGAGAGAGAGAGAGNAGAGAGAGAGAGAGAGAGAGAGAGAGAGAGAGAGAGAGAGAGAGAGAGAGAGAGAGAAAAGGCTGTCTGAAAAACACATATGTAGAAAAAGTACATGTGGCGGGGGCTGCCTGAAGGCAGAGACAGCTGAGTCTAGGGCAGATAAGTCCTGTGGCATTTGGAGCCCAGGTGCTTCTGGAGTTTGGATGGCAGCTGGAGACTCTTTCAAAGAGGTTACAACAGGAAAATCCAAACTTGCTCAGAAGCTTGGGGGAAAAAAAAAGAAAGAAAGCCGAGCAGGGCAGGGCAGGAGCCCTATGTGGAGCTCTTGTCTGCGTTGGTGGCTGCAAAGCAACAGTCTAGTGCCTTTTGTGTGTGTGTGAATTCCTGCCTTTAAGTTGGGTACCAATATGTAGCAATTGGTCTAATAGGTCTTAATAATAAAAACCTAGGGTCAGATATTGGGGAAAATGCTGAGAGATCAGAGTCAAAGGAGCAAAACCACAGCCACCTTACCTCTTCCCAGCCCAAAAAGGAGACTGAGTTCCTTTTTCCTCCCGCCTTATCACTTCCTCTCACCATTTAGGCATATCACTTCCTGTCTGTCTGTACAGACTTTTAGACCTCTATGGTTACTTGTGGCTAACTTTGTCCTCTGATCTTTAGGCAAGCTTTATTTGTACAAACAAGATATCACCACAGACACAAGTTCTATAGTATCTGATAGGAAAATCTCATAGTGATATTTCTTATAGTACTGAGAATCATATTCAGCCCTTGAGTATTTAGTAAACACTTTACCAAGTGAGGTACACCATGGCCTAGGAAATTGATACTTATATACTGCTGCCATCTAGAGTTTAGATTCCACCATTTTAACCTTCACTTTTAAGTGTATTATGTATGTATAGGTTTATCCCATGTATGGATCCATACAACCATTGCATAATTCAGGTACACAGAACCAATTATTTAATGACATTTTCTCATTTTACATACCAATCCCAGTTCCCACTCCCTCCCTTCCTCCTGCTCCCTCCACTTTCCCCCCTACCCCACTCCCCATCCACTCCTGAGAGAGAGAGAGTGGGTAAGGCTTCTTGAGGGAAGTCAACAAAGTCTAGCACATCACTTTGAGGCAAAATCAAGGTCCTCTCCCTATTTCTAGGATGAGCAAGGAATCCCTCTAAAGAGAATGGGTTCCAAAAAGCCAGTACAAGCAGTAGGGATAAATCCTGGTCTCACTGCCAGTGGTCCCCACGGTGCCCCAGCCATACTACTGTCACCCACATTCAGAGGGGCCTTGTTTGGTCCTACCCTGGTTCCCCTACCGTCAGGCTGGAGTTGGTGATCTTCTATTAGCTCAGGTAGGCTGTTTTAAACAACAAAAAAACCCCAGTCTTTTAATCTTTAGTCTTTTCCTGTATAAAATGGGGATGATACTGGAAGCAAAGATCAGAGAAAATCATAAGTAATATGTGGGAACTATGTAGTTCAGTGTGACATATGATCTGCACTTTGGTATAATTTAACTGTCACACTTATTAATGTCTGGTTTGGGGTGGATTTTTACTCCTGATGTCTTCTCTGAGAGAGCTCAGCACAGGAGAGCCTTTCACAGTCAGTTGCATTTTTCTGATTTCCAATGCGTGCATCCTTTTCTAGTGGGCAGCAGACGCTCCAGCTAGAGAAGCTGTCTTCTTCCCGAGTAGTTTTCCAAACATCACATATTTGAACATGAATTGTGCAATTACTAATTTCGTTATTCAAATTTGAGTTCATAAAGAAGCATTTTTCTAGTGAAAACATCCAGTATTTACCATGAATAAAATCTACTTTTACATTTATTGCCTCATAAGAATGCTTGAAAACATTTGGGCATGAATTTTCATTTGACAAAGGAATCTGCAAAGATTTATTAAATGCCTGTTTTGTGAAACACTGAGTTCCATAGCAGAGGTAAATAAATATATGCTAGTTGCTGCCTAGCGTGGTACAGTTCTTTATCTGAAGTGTCTGGGGCTTTTCCTCCTATTTCACAGCTATTGCTATTGTTAGCGACAACTTTGCCCTCTTTACTTGTCGGGTAACCCTGGTTTGAGTTCATTTTGATTTGGGTGAATCTCAAGAGCTCACGTCTGATGTGCTTGGGTTAGGTCAGAGAAACTAGAGTCAGAGTGTATTTGCTTTTTCACAAGGATCCCTTGGATTCTTAGTCAATATGCACTGCATTCTAGGATGCTGCCAGCTTGTCTCTCTCCAATTGTCACTGCAACCTCTTCCCTTTCTTCTTGAATATGTGAACTCCGTTGATCTTTGATGTCTTTCTTTTTTATTTCGATGAAGTGGGTGTGTGAGTATGTATATCATGTGTGTATGTGTAGGAACGTGAATGCATGAGTGTATGTGAAGTCAAGAGCTTGATGCCAGACATTGTCCTCTTTTGTTCTCCACCTTCTTTCTTGAGATAGGGCTGTTCCCTCACCCTGGACCTCACTAATTTGGCAATACTAATTGGACAGCAAGCCCAGAGATTCTCTGTTCTACCTTCCCAGTGCTAGGATTGTAGGTGCTTGCCTTCCCTCCCAGCCTTTGATGTAGATCTGAACTCAGGTCCTCCTGCTGGCTCAGCAAACACGTTGGCAGCTGAGCCATCTTCCAAGTCCTTGTCCTTATATTCTTTGCATATAATACTGTTGTTCACTTCATTCCTGAATGTTAATTTTCTTTTCACTGCACTGACATATATTTGACGGTCTCCTTTACCTCACATCCATGACCTTCATTTCTTACCCAGAGAACTGCAGTAGAGTCCTGAATGCTTTGATGGAAGCTTCACTTAACTCTTCAGATGCAGACACAATTTTCTTTATCATGTTGTTTCCCTGTTCAGCCTGCCACCGTTAGTGTCTTCTTATAGTCCATATGGTTAATGGTGAGCACCTCAGTGTTTCAAATGAATCTCGATTCAAATTTCCTTGCCTAGTGTCTTGCTACTGATCTATAATTCATTCCCCCTCTCTTTTCTTTTCTTTCTTCTCTTCTCTTCACCCTCCTCCTCATTCCTTTACTTCTCCTCACTTCTTTATCTAGTAGTATATAAGAAAGAATGTGCTTATCAGTCAGGCCTAGATAAATGTAAATACAAGGGAAAATCAATGTTAAAATATTTCTGTGTGTCTTGGTGAATTCTTTTGGACTAAGAGTAGAATATTTCTTCTACATGTATAGGTGGGTTAGGTGTAGTAGAGAAGATTGACTTGGATCCAAAGAGATATGATTTATTGTATGTAAAGTATATAGCAAATTTTCTTTGGAAATTGCAAAGATAGTAGGTAAAGTAAAATTTTAAAGTTATTTTTGTTTCATCTCTGTGATGAATAAATCAAAATTTTGAGGCAGAAAGTGAATTTTCAGGTTCCATAACTATGTTATTTTATTTTGAAAAACACTCTTCATAGAGTGTGGACAGTTATTTGTTCCTTGTTTCTTTTCAGCCATGGGGTTGAGAATATATTTGTTCTCCTGTTTTAGCATAATTTCCTGAATTACATTTTGATAGAGTTTTGGAGATGCAACCTTAAATCTTCAGCTTCCTGCCTTTCTTCTTTCTGTCAAATTATTGAAAAACAAAACTTTGCCCCGGGAGAGTAATACCCTTGCCAGATTTCTGAGGATTTTATTGAAAGAAGATTATATTCTCATGATCATTTCTTTCTCTAAAATATGCTTCTGGTAAATTCCTGGTGATTCCAATTGTTTTCTTATTTCCTCTCCCTGCTGCCTTCTCTCTCTCAGACTTTGGCCTCCCTGTGGAATCCAGCTCAGTTGTTTTCTCCATCTTCCAAATTCCCATTTACAAATTGTGGGTATGCCAGGGATGTTGACTGTAATCTGGAGTCGCAGCAAGGAGACCCACCATCTTAATGTATCATCACATAGGATGATCTGTGTATACTGACCAATTCAAGTTTAATCTTGTGCTAAGCCTATTGACTAAATAGTTGTGTTTGCTAAATCTTGGGATAAAATACAAATATCTAATTTATGTTTCAGTGTTTTGTCATTAAAGACAATTCTACAGAATATTATTCTACAAAAGATATATTTTTAAATTTATTTGTATATTGCTGGCTATGTAATAAAAACAGGATAAATGCTCCTTTAGTTGTGATTAAAGATGGCTTTAATCAAAGAAAAATTTTCACCAGTACAATAGTATTTAAAAAGGAAAAGTGAGGTAGACTGGTTTATTTACTTTTAAGTTCTTGCCTCACCATCTAGCTTCCAAGGAGAGATGCATTTGCCCATGGGTAAAGCACAGATGATTGGAGTAAGATCAGTCATTACTCTAAGTGTGCCTTTTTTACTTCTTGGCTTTGGAAAACTATTCAGCAATTCTCAATATATGTTTGTATTACTAAAAAACACTACAAAGCTTGCTTCACGGAGATATTGTGAAAATACAAAGGGAATGAAAATCAAGAGATAAAATGCTTTATACAAAACACATCACTTACAGCCACAGTCATAAAAAAAAAGGTAGCAGATTGTAACGAATATCTAAATTGTTTCAGTATAATGAAAACTCAGGAGTCAGAAATTGAGATAAATACCTGATAAATCCAAGGACATCAGAGAGTTGATTGCCTGACCCTCTCACAATATTTTTCTTGAACTACTTCCCCCAAAGTCCTGGAAACCCTCCCTTCTCTCTTCCTATCCTCTCTAGCAGACCTCCTCAGTCCTTTAGGAACTCTAAGGCTCATCCTGGTCAGCCAGTCACTCACTCTGTCCTTTGATTCAAAATGGCTTTATTGCCATAATGGAATGACTGTACAAGCAATTCTCCCATACTATTTCCCCCTTTTTATCTAAATAAAAGGAAAGGCTTTAACTTTAACATAGAAAAACTATAGATAGTAAGAACAATTATCAAGTAAGAAATACATTCACAATATTCATTTCATTTGTATTGGGCAAATTCAGAGAAAATGCTCTATTATCTCTCCTATCTTGGTGAGTTCAAAGTTGTGTACATGATTTACTTTCTATCATAACTAAGGAAAATTGTAACTATAATGAACTAATCTTCAATCCCATCAGAGATTCAAGAAGGATATATTACCTGAGAAAACAGGAAGTACAGAGCAAGTAACTTCCAAAACTAAAAAAAAAAAATAAGTTCCTCTGCAACATTGGGCCATCCATCTTCAGCCTATGGGTCTAAAACATCTAACAAACTTTCTGTGAAGCAGGAATTTTGAAGGACTATTCTACCCTGTCTTGGCAAAGCTCAGCAGTTGTCTTCTTTTGTGTCATACCTGTCCAATTTGGACAGCATACTATCAGCAGTCAAGGCAAGGGCAGTTTCTTCGGCCAGTGGCTAACTTTGCCACAAATAAAAGCAAATTTCATATGGAAGTTTTTTAATGCCCATCATCCTCTTTTGGAGTAAATTGGTACTGCCAGGAGCAGACATGTCTCACTGTCATGAAAACCCCTGTGTTTCAAAACATTAAAATGCCATATTCTATATGTATCTGAAGTGTTTGAAGATTATCTATCCAGTTAAAATATGTCTATGATTGACCTTGAAAATATACCTAACATGACTATACGTTTGGTTGTTATAGATAACTAACTACTAACCTGTATTTGTTTGTTATCCTAAATAGCTTTCAAGGACTAGTACCTTGCATTAATTTTTAAATGAGCTGCATAGGTACAATTCCTTAAACAAGAAATAGAAGCACATAGTATAACAAAAGTAACCTTAAATTTGTATCAGTATATAAAAATCCATAGCAGTGTAAAATATTTGAGACCAGTAGTTGCCTTTAGTTTTGAAAGTAGATTCAATAGTCAACCCTTTTGTCCTATAATTTCTATATCCCCCATTATCTTTTCAGAATGATATCCCTGAATTTATTTTTGCTTAGTTTTCTTCCTGACCATGACCAATAACAACTTGTGACCAACTCTCTTAACGAATAACAAACATCTATTGAAAGACATAATATCACCCCCTTCCCTCCTGGGAATGTGTCATGTTCTTAAAATTACTTCCTGTTGTTGGGAGAGAGATGGCATCTTTAGGGGACCTTGAAAAAATTGAGATTAAGATCAAGTTCTGGGAATGCTAGCTTTTATCCATTCTCAGTGTGATGAGAGACTGCAAAGCTTATTTTAAGTTTTCACTGGCATAGTCTGTGAAGCTGGGCCATATTAGCTAATTGCTTTGAAGTTGTCCTGAGCAGTTTGTAGTTTAAAGCTGACCTTTGGATCTTGCTTGTCAGCTTAGTAGCATCACCACAATCCAGGTAGATTCATCATTGTGGGGCCCCAACATCCTTTGGTCACTGTTAGGAATGGTCATGGTTCACTGCAGGAAATTTAAACATTTTAAATGTCATATGCAACAGATATTGGAGATGTTAAAGGACCACCATCTATTAAATACATCCAGAGTACACAAACTTAGTTCCTAGTTACCTGCTTCAGACTCAAACCTGAAATCACATACAGGAAACTAAATTAAGCCCATTTCTAGAATCAGTTAGTACTCTATATGACCATTAATATAATGACAGAAGGTGTATATATATATTATAAAATTTGAGATAATATTTATACATTAAGAAAAATTTTAAAGAGTCAAAATTAAACCAAAGGATTATGAGATAGTGACAGTAGAATAGTCCCTAATTTTGTTTTTTCTTCTGTCCCAAATGGGTTTACTCTTCTGAGACAGAGATTTTGTATTTTCCTTTTTTTTTTGTTTTGTTTTTTCGAGACAGGGTTTCTCTGTAGCTTTAGTGCCCATCCTGGAACTAGCTCTTGTAGACCAGGCTGGCCTCGAACTCCCAGAGATCCACCTGCCTCTGCCTCCCGAGTGCTGGGATTAAAGGCGTGCGCCACCACCGCCCAGCTAATTTTTTAAACAAGCATACAAGAGAAGGAGAGAGCCATGCTATAACTCCAAAGCCAACTTCAATTTTTAATTTAACTGAGACTACAAAAAGGCTATTTGCCTTATATGTCTGTAGATTACAGCAGAGACAAACATTTTGGAAGATTTATGAGATTTTATCCTATTGGATGTGTGCTATACCAGTAGGTCAGTTTGCCTTTTTTCTTGGGGCATTTTCTCAGGATGACTCGTCCTTCTTCTTCAGATGTCTCATTTGTTTGGTGGTCTCCAGATTCCTTAGTTGGATTCTTTCATTCTTCTGGGAAGACAAAAACAAGACCCTTCCCCAACATTAACTCTGGGGGATTTCCCTTTTTGACAGTTTGAATGAACTATAATATGAACCTAATGTACTATAATATGAACCTAATGAACTATAATATAATGAACCTAATAGAGAGGTCTCTCTCATTTGAATCTAATGTTTATCAATTTGATGATATCCCATAACTTCTATTGTAATTTTTGCTTTCCCATAACTCCTATAGAAACAAATGCAAAACTTCTTCCCCAATGTAACACATAGCATAGTTTTTATTCTGAGGTCAGCACATCTTTGAAGTGTAGGGGATGATTCAATTCAGCAGTCTTTTTCCATTATTCAGTGTCTTTTTACAGCTGTTATTCTATTCTCATTGGCATTCAAAAATTTAAAGTTTTTAAGTGTAAAGTCTCTGAGGGTCTTTATTAACTCTTTCTGTTTATTAAGCATATCTCTTAAAGTATGATTAAATCTTTCTATAACTGATTGTTTTATATGATTGTATAGTATACCTGTAATATGCTTTATATTGTAATATGCAAAAACTGTTTCATTTTACTAGAGACATATGCTGGAGCATTATCAGCCTTAATTTGTACTGATATCCCCATAATGGTAGCAAATGTGTAATTACAGAATCTGCCAATCTGGATGCCAACATTTTGGTGAAATTATTGTTACATTTGTATCTGTGGCTACCAAACCTGAAATTTCAATGCCATTTACATGTATTTTTAGCTTTTGTCTTTGATAATTTATACCAATTTACCAAAGTACTTGTTTTCTGATCTCCCCTGAACCTTTTGTTGTACCTATAGACGTTATTCTCTCTTTGGTCATATCCATAGAAGTGTGTTTTTTTTTTTTAACAACATGTATTTTTAATTGCCCTGTGGATTAAGTTTTTCCAATGCTGACAGATAATGATTGAGCCAAATTTGATATTGGGACCTGTACTAGCTCCCTTAGGGCGTTTCCCAATGGCAAAGAGTTACCCTGCCCGTCCCTTGTTGATCTGCACTCATTAGTTCAATGCCAACCTTTGCCACACCTTCTGCATACTCCAGGAGGCAGGCTTGAGGCTTCTATTTGGATTATCTCTAGAAAAAATAAGCATTGTTCCAGGAACATTTTCCCTACAGTCTCTTTTCAAATGACCTTGTTTACATCATTAAAAATTCTTACATTTTGATTTTTCTTAAAATTTCTAGAAATCACTTCTCCTATCATAGCAGCATTATAATCATGAGGCCAATATCAGCTGTATTTTGGATCCATTCATCCTTTATCCTTCAAAGACCTAATCACTCTTTTGCTTTCTGAATTAGCATTTTCAAACACCCAAGATTCAAATAACATTTATCTATCTTCTGAATTTGACAGCATTCTATTTACAAACTGAAATCAATATTCATAAAAAATCAGTGAAGACTTCTTTTGGGCCTTGTCTCTGCTTTTAAGATAGTATCTCCTGAAGTTAAATAATAACAGTCTACATATTAGTCAGACTTTCTAGAGACACTGAACTGACATAATGGTTGTGTATTGAAAAGGGAAAATTTTCTATTTGCTTACACAGTCTGTCTGTACAAGTGTATTTAAGAATATGAGAGCTGCTCAGTTCGTGAGGGTGAATGTCTCGGTGGTCAGTCTCAGTCTGGTGTTGAAGGCCCGGGCCCTCCTGGAGAGCTCCTCATCTTCATGCACATTGAAAGACAAAAAAGCCTATGTGCATTGCCCAAATATCCACCCACTGTGGAACTTTCCCTTCACCATTATCCTTCAGGCCTATTCTAGCTAAGGACTGTGATGCTGCAACTGTCCACTTCTGGCTGGTGTGTGCATAGCATGCAGGACCATCTGTAAACCACTCCTTGGTCTTCTTCAACTCAGTTGTCTGACCATAGAGCACAGTCTATGCGGTAATAGATGCATGCTTAGGGACAGAAGGGACAATAGTGGGAACAGGACTCACAAGCAGCTGGGTAGCTTCCTCATGAGCTTGCTTGTGCCTTCAGTACCTGCACTTGCCTGAGTGTGTATGTGCCACTCCCATTTGATACTGGCTTGCTGGTCTGCACATCTAGCTTCTTGGCTTGTTGGATCAGAAAATACTCAGCTTATGATGGGAAGCTCAGTTGGCATGGTAACTTAGCAGCCCATTGTCAGGTGTTCAGTTTCCACTAAAGCCCAAATACAAGCTAAAAGCTGTCTCTCAAACAGAAAATAGTTATCTTTAGACAATAGCAGCAGGGTCTTGATTCAGAATCACCAGATTCCCTATTGTAATTCAGCTATCGAGGCCTGTCAGAGGCTCCAAACAGCACTTTTGTTTCCCACTTCCACAGTAAATACCATTGGGAAGCTCTGTCTTAGGGCCTAAGAGGCAAAGCAGCCTGCACAAGAGTCTGGATCTGTTGAAGAACTGTTTTCTCAGAAGTGGTATCTTTCCAAGTCATTTGTTCTGGACCAGAGTAACTAAGCCAAGTGGGGAGTTTTTTTTTTTTTTTTTTTTTTTTTTGCTTCCAGAATCCAATAGGCTCACTGTGCACCATGCTTCTTTCTTGGTAGGAAAGGCCAAGCATAGACACTTAATATTTTACCTTATAAAAATTACCTCAACATGTTGACACCACTGAACTGCTAGAAATTTCACTGATGTAGAAGAAGGCTCTTGATTTTTAGGCTGATTTATTTCCCATCCTGTGATATGAAATGAGTCCATAGTGGCTGTTACATTTGGTTCAATCAGCATGAAATGTCATTGATTTAATGGTCTGTTATGAAACCTTATGGAAGAAAAAAGTGGTCAAGATTCCTGTGAACCAAGTGTTGACACAGGACTGGAGAATTGATATATATATATATATATATATATATATATATATAGGTATGGGATAGAACTGTAAAGGTGTTCCGCTGTCCTTGCCAGTTGAAAGCAAAATACCTACTGGTCCTTATGGAAGCACATGTGAAATCAACAGCTGCATACTAGGTCTCAGCAAACATGGCAGTCTGTTCAGAAGGAAACCACATCTAGTGTAACAGTGGCAATTGGAGTTAATACTTGATTACATTTTTGAACTGTCATTGTCCATGAAACATTGTCTTCTGCACAGGCTTAAATTCAGAATTATAGGAGTATGGGATGGGAACAACCGCCCATGCATATTTTGAATATGCTGTTTTCTGTAATACTTCTAGAGAAGTGAAGCTGATTTGGGTTCATTGTTTTCTCTGGTAGAGCAACTCTAGTGGTTGTCCTCTCTAACAAGAATAATTCTCACTCCACAGATCAGAGAGTCAATATGGGGATTCTGCCAATTCTTAAGTCTAACTATCCAAATTTTACATCCTGAGACTGGGAAAATAAACCACAGGACGAGTTCAGGGACCCACCAGGCCAACTGTGAATCAGATTTCAGCTAAAACTTATCGATCATCTGACTCCATAAGCCCACACTTGAACCAAAGAGTCATAATTCTCTCTGGAGTCACCCTGAATCAATACCATTCCAGAGCCATTATGTAGTGCCCCCCACAAGCTTTCTTATTTCCTTTACGCCAATGAACAGTTATACTGGTAAAAAGAACATACATTGTACTTCGGGGCAGTACTTTGGAGAAGGAAAACTTTTTTTCCTGGTCCTCCCTCAAGGGGACCTACTTTCCCATTCTTTCGAGGCGTTCTCGGTCTGGCTCAAGTCGGCAAATGACATGGAGGGCCACATTTCTCTGTTGTTATGGTTCTCCAGGTAGCCTTTCATGTATTTGTTTTGGAATTGTGTGTAACAGGACCTTCACTTGTAAGAATTTTAAGAAACTTCAAATAGGAAAAGCAAGGCAGATTTCATTGCATTTTACAGAAGTGTACATTAACCTGGACAACAGGCAAAATGGTCAGTGCATCATTTGATGCAGATCAGTGTTTTAAAAATATTCCAAATCACATCTCTCTGTCACTTTATTCCTCATTGACCCTTAATACTGGTTTAATTCCCACTTTGCTTTTGTAAGACTTGTGTTGTTACTTTCTGGGGTAGAAGGCAGGATTTTTTTTTTTTTCGGTAGATTTTGCTAGCACCAGTGGTAAACAGTTTGGTGATGATGTCAGGAGAGTTGTGTGAGACTGAAATTGTTTGGAGCCTGACGGGTAACTGGTTCCGAGTATTTCTTAACTGCAAAATACAAGTTACTCAGGTTCTTTTAAAAAAAAGTTTGTATGCGGAGTGGGATGTGGAGGTAAGAGGACGACTTGCACTTGATTCTCTCCTTCTGCCAGATGGTTCTTGGTATGAAACTCAGGTCGTCAGCCTTGGTGGCAAGTACCTTCAACCACTGAGCCATCTAGCCATAGTGTGTGTGTGTGTGTGTGTGTGTGTGTGTGTGTGTGTATGTGTGTGTGTAACAATGGCTGATATCAGGAATCTTCCTCTATCACTTTTCCTCCTTCATTGAGATGGGTCTCTCAGTGAAACACACTTATACAGCTAGCCTCCCTACTCAGTTTGCTCTTGAGATCCCTGCCCCTGCCTTCCAAAGATAGAACTACAGATGAGTCACTATGTCCACCCAGCATTTACTTGAGTTGTAAAGATTTGTACTCTGGTCATCTTACTTGGGGGATGAGTACTTTTGACTACTCAGCCATCTCTCCAGCTCCTGTTACCTGGTATTTCATGAGACCTAGGAGTCAGTTAAAACTAGTGTGTAATCTTCTTTAGAATGTACCATACCTTTGACTTAAAGATTTTTAGTTTAATAATTATCTAATGAAATAGAATTGCTGTAAAGTTTTATTTTCATTAATTTAACCAAAAGAAACAATTAGGACTGTCCTAATTGATTCATGCTCTTATCAAGAGAGTCATTTGTTTCTAGAAAGAATGGGTTCCTGACTGAATCTTGAGTTTGGCTCTCTGGCTTTTCATTCTCTACTTTTGATTTCTTTATATGATGTCTCTTGCATATTATAAAATAGCAAGGAGATCTTATCAAGATCTTGTAATTTTTAGCCTCTAGAATTATGAGAAATAGACTTCTATTTAAGTTACTGAGGCTCAGACACACAATTATAGCAGAATAAGAGGGTCTGAGTTGGAAATGAAGTTTTCTATGAACAAGCTTTGCACTGACATGGATTACTGCTATTGAATAGTTTCCCCAGGGGCGCTGGAGCAAAGTCTCAGTAGTTAGGAGCTCTGGATGCTCTTGCAGAAGACCCTTGTTCAATTCCTAATGCCTTCATTCATCTGTAACTCCAGTTCCAGGATATCCCACATCCTCTTCTGACCTCCACAGGCACTGCATACACATGGTACATAGACATACATGCAGGCAAAATCCCATACACATACAATTTTTAAAAAGGAAGAAAATTTTACCCAGTTATTTCTCTTCATTATTTGTAACTTATGTGTAAGTGCTATTTTTGTGGCCACAGAACTGGATGATATTTGTTTTGCTTTCTCAGCTGAATAGAATTATACTCATTTGACTATTTGCTTACTTAATTTTTCTGAAATAAGTCTACAGTTTATATGCATAGAAGAGGAAAATTTGAGGCATTTTGAAATGAAGGCTTTAGTTCATATAAAATTTAGGCTCCATAAGGAGCAGTGAAGGAAGGCTGCACATCAATAGCATAGCTACCCTTGCATTTCATGGTGCATGACCCATTAAATTTGTGAATTTTCAGAATAACTTACTAAACTTAACTTTGTATTGGTAAACAGTTTTTATATGAGGTATTGTTATTTGTAGCTTTAATTTGGTGCTGTTTTGATGACAGTGATGGATACAATTTCATATTATTCAAGGAACATTTTGGCCATTTTGAAGAAAGGAAGGTTAATAGGTCTTTTCACTGTTATCTAGTTTAGTTTTCTAGTTGTAGGAACACAACATTATAATAAGGACAGATCTGGATGTTTTATTTGGACAGTCTATCAGTACAAAGGCAAGGATCTTTCCAGTGTCCACTTCATTTTTACAGCTCTGAAGAAACACTATAGTATGTGACACCATCATCTTCTTCCGACCTTTAGGTGAGCTTTGATTTGCTCTGCTAACTTTAAATTTTATGACGTACTACATTTTTGTTTTATTCTAATTTCAACCAGAGGTACATTAAAAACAGAACAAATCCCCAGGGAATTATGTTTAAATAAATGTATAAGTAGAAGGATGTTGAGTAGGCCAGCTACCACCTACCCCAAATACACAGCTTATTAATGTGAAATCAGTCACTGGAGTTGCCATGAACTTAGTGCTTAATGAACAGGTGGAGCAAGAGAATGAATCCCAGTCTAAAGTGGATCTGACAGCTTATCAGGGCATTGCACTGATCGCTAATCCATTTCATTTGGCAACTCAATTTATCACACAGTTAGAGTTTTCATCCCATGGGTTTCCAGGTGGAAATTAATTCAGAAACATGTCTGACACTGCTGGGTTGAAGAGCCCATGCTAAGCATTGTAAGGGCACTTAGAAATAAGTATTTTCAATGTATAAACCAGGCTTCTCTTCTGATTTTACTTGTGTCAATCTAATTATCCTCTAAAATTATCTGAATGTGGCTATTATTTGGTGGTGTAATTATGACACTGAACTACATTTTATTTGTTAATGTAAGGAATTTTACTTAATAACCTCTTAATTTTAATTTCATTGCTTAGATAACTTCAGATTCTATCAGATGGTCTTGTGACTTTAGTTCTGTCTTGGCATATAAAGAAATTAGTGGTCTGGACCACATTTTGTGTCATCCATAGTAAGAAATAATGAATTGGAGGAAGTTCCCTAAAACTAATAACTTTATATCTTCCGAGTGTTTACAAATTTTCCAAGTAGGCTCATTATTTTACTTAAAAAAAAAAAAAACCATGTCAATTCAGCCTACAAAATGGGAAAAGATCTTCACCAACCTCATGTTAGACAGAGGTCTGATCTCCAAAATACACAAAGAACTCGAGAAATTGGTCATCAAAAGAACAAATAATCCAATAAACCAATAGAGTACAGACCTAAACAGAGAACTCTCCACAGAGGAATCTAAAATGGCTGAAAGACACTTAAGGAAATGCTCAACATCCTTAGACATCAGAGAAATGCAATCAAAACAACTCTGAGATTCCATCTTATACCTTTAAAAATGGCTAAGATTAAAAACACTGATGACAGCTTATGCTGGAGAGATTGTGGGTTAAAGGGAACATTTCTGCATTGCTGGTGGTAGTGTAAGCTGGTACAGTCCCTTTGGATGTCAGTGTGGTGATTTCTCAGAAAATTAGGAAACAACCTTCCTCAAGACTCAGCAATACCACTTTTGGGTATATATCCAAAGGATGCTTAATTGTGTCACAAGGACATGTGCTCAACTATGTAGCAGCATTGTTTGTCATAGCCAGAACCTGGAAACAACCTAAATGCCCCTTGATCAAAGAATGGATAAGAAAAATGTGATCCATTAACACAACGGAGTACTACACAGCAGAAAAAAATCACAACATCTTGAAATTTGCAGACAAATGAATGGAGCTAGAAAACATCATTTTTAGTGAGATAACCCAGACCCAGGAAGACAATTATCATATGTACTCACTTATAAGGGGTTTTAAAACAGAAAGCAAAGAAAACCAACCTACAAATCACAATCCCAGAGAGCATAGGCAACAATGAGGACCCTAAGAGATCTAATCAACATGGGATCTAATTAACATGGATCTAATCAACATGGGAAGTAGAAAAGGCAAGATTTTCTGAGTAAATTGGGAGCATGGGGACCTTAGGAGAGGGTTGAACGGGAGGGGGGAGGCATGGATGGAAGCAGAGAAAAATATAGAGGTCAATAAAAATCAATTAAAAAACACATCAATTAAAGTAGTACTCTCTGGAAGTAAAGATGTCTTTTTTCTGCCACTTAGCTTATATTCTGGTTTTAGAATTCAAAAAGATGAGTTTCATTAAGTGGTCTTAGCTTAGGCCTGACTCTGTTTAAAAAACTTCAAAATCAGAAACATACTTTCTTTACTTTTCGAAGACTTGATTTATAGTGCATAGGAAGTTAAATTGAATATTGATCCTTGAAAAGCAAATGTGTCCTGTAAAAATGACAGAACAGAAGAAGAAGGTAGAGTGACTGATGTCAAAGCCCGGGGCTTGGCCCCTCCCCTTATGTCATTTTCTCTGTGCACCTGCAGCTCGGAGAGGGTGTCAGGGGTGAAGTGTGAGGGGAGATTGCTTGCACACTGGCATGATGTGTTACATTTTATGAGACTGTAGAGAGCTGCTGGTAACAAATCACTTCTAAGAAGAAATTTGAGAAATGAGGAATGGGGTACAAGATCAATAAGATCTATGCTATAACTCCAGGAAAGGACGCAAGGGGATTTTTACAATTTCTCAAATCCTGAAGCATTTTCAAAAGGAGTTAAAAGTCATTGAAAAATAATCAAGAAGACAGAAACCCTCAAAGAAGCATGATGCTGTCATTGATTGGAAATGTCAGCCAAATTGCGGCTATGATTCTTATGACCAAATTTATTAAAGTAATATCTCCATAATCTAGAGGGGCTCAGGGGTGAGTCATCCTGTCATCATTTCCAAGTCCCCTCAGATTCTTTGGCAGTTTCCCCCAGACCATAGTATCAACCTGAAACCTATCACTGAGGAACTTGGGCTTTCAGATTTACTTTCAAGGACAGTGGTCACTGAGTCCAGTGCTAGCCCTTGGGAGGTGAGTCAATAGGAAAACTGTGTAAGTACTACAAGAGCATGAACTATATAAGAGTTTGATATGCCTAGAATTAGAGGCTGCTGCCACTGCGGGGTATAAGAATGATGAATGTATAAATAAAGGGGGGGGAATCTTTCAAATAGAATCATTGTACTTCATGCCATATTAAAATAAACTACAGACTACAACTTTTTAGTAATTGATTGAGCATCCCACTTATGTGATACTCTCACTGACCTAGCAGAGCACAGAGATCGGGTCTGGCTTTGTATTCTCCTTATTTTTTTCTCCTTATTATTTTCCTTAATTAGCTTTTAGCCCAGAAGAAGCCCAGAAGTTTTGATATGAAAACTATTAGCGGCATCTCACTGAAAAAGCAACCTATTCAGCAGTTATTTGGTTTTCATTTTATTGGAAATAGTTTCGGAAGTTTAATAGTGAAATTAGGATTTAATTATATTTTTCAGTGCTATATTATTTGTTCCCACATAGTAAGAACTTAGAGGAAGAAAAGACTAAGAGAAAAAGTTAAAAATAAAATACACACATTTCAGTGATCCTGAATTCTCCATCAAGCATTATCCCTCAGGCATGGACAGGCTTCCCTGGGAGTGAGCAGATAGTATGCATAGTATGTATAGATATCAATATCTATAGATACCTGATCCTTGTATGGAGGGATCGACCAGAATGTTTTTGTTGTTGTTGCTGATAAAATCTGAGAATTGTAGAATCTGATTAGATAGCCTGGCAAGATAGCTGCTTGGTAGCATGGCAGGTTTTGTCTCTGACAGACTTTAGTTTTCTAATTTTTTCATGCTGAGGCCCCCATCTATAAAAGTGAACAGTTAATTTAGAGGATTTTGTCTTCTCCACTATTATTAAAGTGCTGTCAGCCAAATGACATATTCATCTCTCTCTCTATGGTGAGTTTTCAGATCTAGACTCCTCTGAGTGCAGGGGCTATGCTACCCTTTTAGAATTCCCAATGCATTGCATTGTGACCCACATTTGGCCCTTTAAGAGGTGCTTGTGGAATTAGTGAATAAATTGTTTCCAATAATCAGGTCTTTTGATTAAAATGGTACTAAGCAGAATCAGGCAAAGAAGATGATCGATCTACTTTTTTTTATTAGTTTAGCAGAGCTCTCCAATTTTGTATATTTGTTTATTTTTATTGCATTTATGTAGTGTGAATGTGTGTGTGTGAACACGTGTGTACATGTGTATAGGTGCATATGTGGCTTGCAGAGTTAGTTCTCCTTTCTAATACTATGTGGGTGCTGGGGAGTGAACTCACACAAATTCCTTTACTCTGAGTCACTGCATTGGTCCTAATTTATCATCCCTTTTGTTTTTGAGATGAGGTCTCATTATATAGTGTGGACTGGCCTTTTGCTCCTGAGTTCTGGGATTATGGGAATGTGCTACCTTACAAGATGTTTGATCATTTATCATAGTAACATTTTCCATTTTTTTTTCAAGACAGCGTTTCTCTGTAGCTTTGGAGCCTGTCCTGGAACTAGTTCTGTAGGCAAAGCTGGCCTTGAACTCATAGAGATCTGCCTGCTTCTGCCTCCCAAGTGCTGGGATTAAAGGTGCACACCACCATTACCTGGCCATTTTCCATTTTTATTTAATATTTTTTGTAGCATGATTAATATTATAAACATAATAAAAAGGGAAAGATTATTGACTACCTTCTATCATGTATCTTTAAGCAATTGTATTATTTGCATTTCTATGATTAAAGATAAGACCTGATTTATTTTGCCAAGTTTTTACTTAGCATCAACATTTTTTTCATATAGTTTTATGCAGCTCATAATCACAATTTTAAATAGCTAATAGTGTATTTTTTGATTCTCCTTTCCCCAACACCTTACTTTAGTTCTATAGTAAATTTTTATTTGGCTTTTATGTGTCTGCATAGCTTGCCAAGCATCCCTCATTTCTGTTGCGTTTTATGATCTAGTGCTTTGCATATACATTTGCTACATAATCCTTGAATTTTATGAACATTATGACAAGTGAAGTACATCTGAGCATGGATTATACAACCCTGTATCCTGATGCCTGAATCTCTGACAGTCGTATAATAGGCAGTGTGTTTGGAGGGGGTAGATATCATTCTGAGATCTACGGACTGAAGGACAGATGAGGTTTGCTCTCTGGGTTTAATATTTAAAACAGCAGTGCAGACACTGCTAGTTGGAGATATCATGCTCCCTCTGCCTTCCCTAATTCCCCCACTCCAGCCATTTTTTTGAGTTTCTCTCTCTCTCTCTCTCTCTCTCTCTCTCTCTCTCTCTCTCTCTCTCTCTCTCTCTCTCTAGCTTAGGCTATCCTGGAACTCACTCTTGCGTTGGCCTTTTGAATACTATGGTCAGAGATGTGTGCTACCACATCTAGCTCAAACTCTTTTTTAGTGGGAGTCTGTTCTTTCCTGCTACTAGATGGATTCTAGAAATTGAAATCAGTTGATCGGTCTTGGTAGCAGGTACCTTTGTATTCTGAGCCATTTCACCAGATCCCTTTTTATTATGTTTGAGACAAAGTTTTCTTATGTAGACTAAGCTGGTCTTGAATTCACAATCCTTTGCCTTACTTAGTCTTGTACATGCTGAGATTATAGTCATGCCCAGAATGTGCACCCATATTCTTCTGTTTTATATAAATGAGTCTGCTGATCTTTTTTTTAGTTTCTAGAATTTTCTTAAATTAATTTTTTTAAGATGGGGTTTTAGTCTGTAGCCCAGACTATAGAGGAACACACTATGTAGCTCAAGCTGACCTCAAACTGGTGGCGATCCTATTGCTCCAGCCTCCTGAGTCCTGGATTCCAGGTGTGAGCCCCTACTTCAGATTTTAGAATGCAGATGACGGGGCCCTATGTGTAGGACTCTGAAGATATGAGTGTGTGGCCCAAGAATAAGGCTGTTGGGATGATATCACTTTGCAACATGGACCCTGGCTCTGCCACTGCTTAGATAAGGAGAAATAGAGAACAGTCTTCCTTTGGAGAAATTTTAGGATTTCCAGCTCACTAAAGTTCCCCTTCTGATGTTTGAATGGAAAGTAGCACTCGTATACTTTAGCATGTTACCCCAGTGGAGGACAGCATTCTGTAATGCTGCCATCACTCAGCCTTCACCAGGACACCCAGTGAGAAAGCTGTCCTCTAGGCTTTGTGTTTTATCCTACTCTTCTTCCAAATTCTCTGGATGACAAAGCCACTACTGGTCTGAGCTAATGTGGATTCCTGTAAGAGGTGTGTCTATGCAAGAATACATTTTCAGTTTTTCATCCATCAGTTCGATATCAGACTCAAAAGCACTGTTATAACTGCTTGTTATAACTCCATGTTAGTGATCATGGTGGATGCTTCATGTAGTTCTGTAACATTCCTAGACTAATGTTAAAAAAAACCCTAAACAATGAAATCCTTGTAATGATGGATCAGTTGTTCTTTCAACGTATAAATGTTAAGGACCTGCTGCGTGCCTCGCTAGCTTTGCCGCTCATTTGGTCCTTTATGTTAAGAAAATCTTCAGTGTTAGAATTGAAAGTGTATCTATTCATTTTCCTTGCTTGGCTTAAAAAGGAGCCTTGGGTTCTAGATAAGTAAAAACTAGCAGTTCTGATGAATTTGAGACATTATTTTGATTTTAATGATATAAATGTATGATATATTATTCAAATATGGCATCATTTCTATTAGAGCTTAATATCAGCATGGAGATAGTGTGAAAATGAGAAAACTCTAATTATGATCCTGTCAGAAGCATGTAGTCATTATGTATAGATTAGCAAGTTAAATGATTCTGTCATATGGTGTCATAATTTTAAACACTGAAAGGAACTGAAAGGTAACCAAGGGCAGATGCTTGATGTAATAGACTGGGAACTATTACTGGGAACTAGAGTATGCAAGCAGCGGATTCAGTAACACATAGTCCATATTTGGCAGAACCTCAGGCCTCCTGACCCTTCAAATTTTCTGAATTCTGTTCTGTGGTAATTCTGTAGGAATGTGATGTGAGTTTCACAATAAGAAATTGAAACCATTGGTGAACCTTTTATCTTTTGAAGTCTATGACTTTATGGTAACTAGAAACTTAAATCACAGCATTATATTTTGTTTAAGTTGGAATGTTTGAAAACCTTGAAAATGTGCTGTTACTGAGTAACTTTGGCTTGCTACTGCAAAAAGAAAGGATGTAAGTTTGCAGATACTTTTCGTTCTGCTAACTATTAGGTTTTCTATAATGTGATTATAGGCTTCTCCACCAATGCAGTAAGCCAGATCAGGCCTAATAAAAGAGTAAAAGAACAGGTTTATTTGAGCAAAGCAACTTCCAGGTGAGCCCTCCAGTCCCACAGATGGGGCTGAAGAAGTCACACAGCCTAACTAAAGTAGTGAGCTTATGTACCCTGTATGTGAGGGGTGATGACATGTCTGTCCTTCAGAAACTAGGTTTGTGCCCAAGTATGGTCAAAAGTTGATTACGTTAGGCAGGGTCTGGGCTGCCAGTAACTGCAGGGGAGAGGTCACAGCTGCTAAGAATGTGGAACTGGGCTCTTGGCACCTTTTCTTTGTTGGAGATTCTCTGCAAGGGTGGGGTTTGGAGAGAGAGGACTGGGGCTTTTCGAATCAAACATGAGTGAGATGGAGGCTCCAGCTGAACACTGAGCACTAACCCTCTCCCCTGGTGCAGAGGAACTGAGTGTAGGCTTTGTGTTTGCTCACCTGTAGTCATACTTTGTTTGGCTTTTAACTTGCCTGGAGATCAGAGTGTAGAGCTAAGCCACAAGAGGCCAGGTGGTAGCTGCTCACATCTTTAATCATATGATTTAGGAGCCCCATGCCTTTAATCCCAGCACTAGGTAGGTAGAGACAGGAAGGGATATGACTGGGCAGAAAGAGGAATATAAGGTGAGAGGAGACAGGACCTCATTGCAGTCTCAGGATGCAGTTTGAGGAGACAGTCTGAGGACAGAAGCACCCCTTTGGTCTGAGCGTTGATAGAGGTAAAAGGTCTCTCTAGTGGCTGACTGCACTGCTTCTCTGATCCGTCAGCTTTCACCTCCTAATATCTGACTCCAGGTTTTATTCATTAAGACCAATTAGAATCTGCTACACGACACAGATGTTCTACCCCCATGCTACATTCTTAGCCTCCCCCACAAATGCTTTGGAAGAGACATTAATATCTTTTAATAAAGAAGTATGGATCTTTTAGTTGTATAATCTTAGTTGTTAAATTGCTTTAATTGTATGTTTTAAGTATATACTTGTATTTTTCACTTCTTTTACATTGAAAATCTGCAAATGGTATCACAATTACTTCAATTACTGCCTGTTTCAAAGTTTGATTTCATTGTAATTCAGAGACATGAATGAATCCTTTCCCCCTTTCATTTCTCTCTGTTGTATAAATGACATATTTTCTATGATATAAATATTGTTACTTAGACCATTTCGGATTAGTCTGTCTTCAGTAACTTGATAAGGTTATATCTATGTTGTTTTTGTCTCCTTTTAGAAATTTTGCGAGTGATATAACGATGTTCATGCTCGCAATTACAGTAGTATTTTGCATTTGGCTTATTTGTGTTTCTTTCATTTAACTATCTAGTGAAAACAACGTATCTGTTCTAAGTCTTGGGTTTCTTATATTTAACATGGAGACAGAAAGAGTCTTAGAGCTGGTGTTCAGATCAAGTCTGACCAAGCAGTTACCTAAGGCACAGGCTTTATGAACAGTGGCTGTAGAGACACTGTTCCTAGTAAAAGCTTAAAGAGGGGTTTTGAAACATTATTCTTGGTGCCTTCCATCCCATCCAGCCCATTTACCTGCCCCCATCAATCTTCAGTCCCTTTTCCTTATGCCAAAGATATGGAACTACCTCACTGGAAGAGATCTCTTCCAAAGTCTTCAGAGGTGAACCTCTCAGAGAATGTTTGTTTCCTCCTGTGAAAAAAACCTGAGGTGAGCTGTTCATGTGTGAAGGATGCTAGGACACATATTGGGAATTTCCCTTCTGGCACTTTCTTGGATCCTGGGAGTAGCACAGTCTTGGGCAGAACAAATGCATAGGTGGTATTTATGTAGAAATTATGTACAACTATTTAATAATTCAATCTGTTCATTTCACCTCTGTCATTTCAGCTTGTCCATCTTAGGTTCTTGAAGTGGCAGCTCCTATGTGATTTTGGCAATGATCTTTCTTTCCGAGCTCAGCTTTTCTTGATCAAAGAAACTTCACTGTTGCTAGTGCTCCAGCATCCTTGACACCAGCTGCATGCTCCCTGTCATTGTCATCACCTCTTACAGCTGGGCAATATTTCAGTTTCCTCAGATACCATTCTACTGAAAGTTTTCTAAAGCAGTAGGATTAAAAAAAAAAACAAGCATCTGAATCTAAAGGTTTCAAGAAGTAATCATCAGTGGTTAAGAATGGTAACATCTCCAGCGCTGACTGCGTTCCAGTCTGATCAGTGGTGGTGGGGATTTGTGGCAGGTCTATGGTTAAGCCAAGAGAGGGAAAAAGGGGAGATGAGGAAGAAAAGGAAGCTGTAAAGAGGACTTTGTCTTAGTTTGCTTCTATTGTTGTGATTGACACCATAGCCAAAACCATTTTAGGGAAGAAAGGAATTGTTTCAGCTTACAGTTTATGGTCCATCATGAGGGGGAATCAGGGTGGGAACTCAAGCAGGAGGCAGAAACTACAGTGGAGGTCATTTAGAACCATTGCTTGCTGGTTCATTCCTCATGACCTTCTCAGTCTGCTTTCTTATGCTCCAAGGACCACTTGCAAAGGGTGGCATCACCCATAGTGAGCTGGGTCCTACCATATCAATCATTAATCAAGAAACTGCCCCCACAGGCCAGTCTTATTGAGGCATTTTCTCTGTTGAGATTTCCCTTTCCCAGGTGGCCTTAGCTTGCGTCAAGTTGGAGAAAACCTAAACCAGCACAGCTGTATAACCCGAGAAACAAAATGCTGTCTGCGGCTGGCAGTGGTAAATTTGCCTCGAATTTGTTACAGATTAGCAGTGGCCTTAGGGATGCATACATTTCTACAGTGTGGCGTTTTTAAGACAACTTCTCCCTTCCCATAGAACTTTAATTTTCTTTCTTACTTATTACTTCTACACTTATATAATTTTGAGAGAAAACAAGAGATAAGTGGTAGTTACGTTTTTTGTTGGTTTGTTTTCTTTTTGTTTTGTATCTTGCTTTTGTTTTTCCGGAACCCAAACAACAATCCTTAGAGAATTATCTTTTTCTACTCTTTGTACAAATTGAACATGAATTTCATTTGAGGCCTTTTGCATATATAACTGAAATATGGCCACAACAGAACATTTTGTTGAATGTTTCTTGGGCTGAGTATCAAACTGTTTTTGCACTTTTTTTTTAATTAATTGAATTGTAAGTTCATTACTTTATGGCATGGCCATTTTAGAAGTAATATGTAGTAAAGTTATTTCCTATTCTATTACTCATTCATGAAGACCAAGCATCCAGTGGGGATATAATTAGTTAATGTGCTCCTCTTTTACTACTTATGTCTTATATTTCAGCATTAGTTCTATTGACTTACTCAAGAATCTCTATTCTTATTCTTGTTCCTATGTTTTCATATTTAAAAATTCCATTGACCAATTATTGAATGTTAGGAATGTTTTTTGTGAGCCTTAGAACTAAAAAAGTGTGTGTGTGTGTGTGTATTATACTCACACCATAACCAGACATCATTTGATACTTCTGCATATACACTTGGGTGATAAAGAGGATTGGTGGTAGAATAGTAAGTGCTGGGGTAAAACAACAACAACAATAAACAAAATAATTGACATATTTTAGCTGAAAAGTGATGTTATTATGGATGTGAGACTGTTACTATATGAACACCATTCAACTGGGTCACTGACATCTAGCAAGAGGTAGGTTTCCTTATCTTAGTAGAGATGGCTCAAATTGGGCCAGAAGAAAGCAGTAAATGTAGGTGGCACAAACAAAGGGGAAAGATTTTACTCTGAGTCTTAAATCAGGAAAATACTTACATTTACAGTTGGTTAAGTCATGTATTCTTACTATTTTGATAGCCTAAAATGAAATAATGCTATTTTTGAAGTTCATGACTAATGCATTAGCAGGGGTTCTTAGCTGTTTCCCTATAGAGAGTACGATGGTCTATGTCATGCATTTTCATGTTAGCCAAATAGGAAAAAATGGATACATCAAGTTTGGAGATGATTATAGATACTTTAGGTAAGTGGAACATTCGTTCTTCACAATTTTATTTAGTTTCAGTTATGTGTATTCCTACTGGTTTTAATGTGCAGCACTTGTATGCAGGTGCCTGCAGAGGCCAGAAGAGGACATTAGGTTCTCTGGAACTATTGGCCATGAGCCACTAAATATGGGTTCTTTTCAAGAGCAGCAAGTGCTCTTAGCTGCTGTGCCATGTCTCTAGCCCCAAGCAGAATCTTATTAATGTAAAATTTTCTTTAAAGAACTAAATGTTTAAATTTTATCTTCAAAATCTGTAAATATGGGAACCTTGAAAAAATGTGACAGTTTTAATGTTTCCATATTAGTATTTATGGCTTACTTCAAATGTATACTGTTTCTTTGGGCAGGACATAAGAGTTGCTTTCATAAGCATATATATGGCTTTTAAAATCTAAGCAGAGACACATTGGAGATGAAACTTTTAAAAATTTTTCTTGTTTAAAATAAACACATTTTAGGATCTTCTTATTTTAGAAATCAGTCAAATAGCAAAAGTACCTAAATGCACTCTCTCTAAGGAAGCTAGATTAGTTTGTGTGTATATTTATGTAAGTTACATGATATTTGCTTATGAGGAGTCATTCAAGTGCAGATTTTCAAGAAGTAGTACAGTTTTCTGCAACATTTCTGTCTCAGTGATTTGGTCTAATGAAACTGGATGTATTTAACTTCAAGCCCAGTTAGTTTTTGATTATTCATACTCAGAAGGAAAACATTATATGTAGCATCCTAAGAGCTTGTTGAACCAAAGCTTAGTTCTTTGCATGTGAGGTCTCTTGTCACTACATTTGGATAGGTGTACACTTCATGTTCTTTGATTTTATTGACAGCTTTTTAATATTAAGTCAATGTTGAAATGTATTTTGTTGACTTCAGGTGTGTGTATATGTGCATGTGATTTTATATTTTTGGAGTTTTCTTCTCTTAAGTCATAGAGCCTTTTATGAGACCCCTTGTTTGTCAGTTATGGCTGTCATAAGAAACAACTCATTCGAGGGGGGGGGAGAGATAGCTTAAAAGTTAAGAGCACTTGTTGTTTTAGAGAAAACTTGGGTTCAGTTCCCAGAACTCACATGGTGGTTCACAACTATCCGCAACTCCAGTTCCAAGGGATCCAGAACCTCTTCTAGCCTCTGGAGGTACCAGGCATATGCATAGTGCAAGCATACATGCAGGCAAAACATTCATACATAGAAAACACATAATATTAAAAAATAGAAACAACTCATTCAGTAGATAAATTCCAGCCAATAGTTAATGTTCTTTGAAGAGCATAAAAACACATTTATTAATTAGGACTCTGTTTACATTTTACTTTTAGAAGGATAAATTGTGAGGATGAGATAATGGGTCAGTAGGTAAAATGATTGCTATGAAAATATCAATAGAATTAGAGTTTGGATCCCCAACACCAGTGTAAAAAGCTAGGCAAGGTGTATCTATATCCCAGATCTGATGAAGTGGAGATGTGCAGGTCCTAGGAACTTCCTGAACAAACAGTAAGAGTAAGTTTCAGAGTCAGCAGATTCCATATATACAAACTTGTATATATGTGTATATATGGAAGATACCTAATATATAATATATATAATGGAAGACAATACACACACATACCTATGTGGATTTCTGCCTTCACATGCTTGGACAGGCAAGTGCAGTCCCTCACATGTACAGCGCATGCTTATACTACACATACAGACAGAAAATAGTTTCAAGCAAGGTGATTATATTAGTTATGGCTCTTCAGATGATCAGAGTTAGTATATGTATATCTGTGGATTCACCATAAGGAACTGGCTCATGTGATTATGGAGGCTGATGGGTTTCAAGATCTGTGGCTGGCAGGCTAGGAGATACTGGAGAGCCCTTGGTATGATTCTAGTCCAAAGGGTAGTAGGCTTGAGAGCCAGGAAGAGCTCATGTTTAAGTTTGAATCTAAAGGCAATCAGGTAAGACTCTGCCTCTTATTTTAGGGAAGCTAGTCTTTTCGTTCTACTCAAGCTTCAGCTGATTGGTTTAGGGAGAACAGTCTGTCTGCCTTACTTGTTCTATTGGTGTCAATGCTAACATCATCTAAGAGCATCTTCACAGAAACACCGAGAACAATTGTTGACCAAATTTTAGGGTGCCTCGTGGCCTCATCAGGTTGACATATAAAATTACCTATAACTGTTATCTACTTAAAAATTCTTAGTTTCACAGTTTACATGAACCTATGCTGTTGCAGTCTTTGATAATTAATGTTATCAATGATGAAAAATCATTATGGCTCCAATACAAATACTAAGCAAACTCTGATTATTTATAAATTTATAAATACACCCTTGATCTGAAATTCCAAAATTCAAACTTATCTAAATCCTAAAAGTTTTTGAGTACTGAGATGATACACTAAAATTATTTTGACAATATAATAAATATAAGACAGATGTGAAATATAAATGCATTTTATGCATAGATTTTGGTTCCATTTCCAATGATACCCCATTATGTGTAAAAAATATTCCAGAGTCTGAAAAAAACATTCCAACCCTTCTGAAAAATTTTTAGTTCTAAGCATTCAGATAACGAACAATGCCGGGTGTTAGTGTAGACCGCAGAGGTGATGCGGCAGTCAAGATAAAGCTACCCTCCTGTAACCTGTACTCCAATGGCAATGACAGATCATCTACATGAGATGAAGATATGATACAGTATCATAATAGCAAGAACTGTGGAGAAGTTGAAGGTGGTGGGAGGCACTGGAGTTGCTGAATGGTGAATGAAGTGGAGACATACTACCTCACAGTTAAGCTGTGTTAATATAAATTTAAAATAAAAATAATACTTTAAAAATACTTAGTACCATTACATTGACATTTTTTTTCCTCTCCCATCATGTTTTACTCTATCCTAGGTCTCTGGGCCATTCAATCTTTGGGTCATGACATTCTAGGCCTTGTCAAGAATGGGCTCACTCTTGTGGCTTAGATCTCAGGCTGGACCAGTCATTGGCTGGCCATTCCCACAATCTCTGCACCACTGTTACCTCATCACATCCCATAAGCAGGACAGACTGTAGGTCAAAAGTTGTGTGACTAGGCTGGTGTTGCAATCCGTCCACTGGAAGTTTTCCTGGTCATAGGAGATGGACAGTTCAGGCTACGTATCCACTATTACAGGGGTTAGCTGTGGTGATCTTTGTAGGTTCCGAGGAGGGTCCCTTGCACTAGGTTTCTACCTGACTGCTACATGTCCCCCTCCCAGTCATCCCTTTCAATACTCCCCTACTCCATCTGCCTCAACCCGATCCCTCATGTTTCTTTCTTCACCCGCCTACAGTCCCATGAGATTTCTTCTATTTCCCCTTCCCAGGGAGATTCATGTGTTTCTCTCTTGGGCCCTCCGTATTCCCTAGCCTCTCTGGGTCTGTGGATTAAAGCATGGTTATCCCTCACATCTAATATCCACTTATGAGTAAGTACATGCCATGTTTGTCTTTCTGGGTCTGACTTACCTCACTCAGGATGCTTTTTATATTCATAGATTAGTGCGTACTCCAATTGTCTACAGAGAACCTTCATCCAATAACTGATGGAAACAGATACAGAGACCTGTTGAAATAAGTGCGGTGGGGCTGCGTCCCCAGCACCTCCGCCGCCAGCTAGCTTATGCCCCGAAATAATTACACAGACACTATATTCTTTTAAACACTGCTTGGCCTGTTTCTATCTAGCCTCTTCTAGGCTAATTCTTACATTATTAATTTAGCCCATTTCTAATCATCTGTGTAAGCACCCCAAGGTGCGCTTACCGGGAAGATTCTAGCCTACGTCCATCCTGGGTCGGAGCTTTCTGGGAGAGCGGAGCCTGGCGTCTCTGCTCTAGAAAGCAGAGCTGTCGAGCCTGAGCTCACTTCCTCTTCCTCCCAGCATCCTATTCTGTTTACTCCTCCCACCTATGTTTTAACCTATCAGGGCCAAGGAGTTTCTTTATTGCTTAACCAATGAAATCAACAGATTGATATATGACACTCCCACATCAGAGACCCAAAGCCAAAAAGTTAGGCCAAACTCAGGGAATCCTGCTAAAGAGAGGGAGGAAGGATTGTAGGAGCCAGAGGGACCAAGGGCATCATAAGAAAATCACTGAAACAACTAATCTGGGTTCACAGCATCTCACAGAGACTGAACCTGCATGGACCGACCTGGGCCCTCTGGTGTCTATGTTAGTCTGCTTGTGGGACTCCTAACAATGGGAGCAGAGGCTGCACTTTTGGGAACCTGTTCCCCATACTGGGTTGCCTTGCCCAGCATTAATACAAGGAGAAGTGCTTAGTATTACATCAACTTGATATACCATGTTTTTGTTTATGCCCTCGGCAGGCCTGTCTCTTTTTGGACAGAAGCAGAGGAGGAATGGATAGTGCGCATCAGAGGAGAGGTGGGGGAGGGAATGGGAGGAGAGGAAGGAGAGGAAACTCTGATTGGAATGTAAAATAAATAGTTAATTAAAGAAAACTACTTATTACCAGCTTGCATCCTATAATGCCAGACAAACCCTAACTCTTACAGTATGCCTTTCTTTATAAAGCAAGGGGGTTGTTACTTGTAGAAAGTAAGTTTTGCCAGCAGATACATTTTCCAGAAATAATCAGGTACCATTCAAAGGCCTAGACCCTCTCATTCTTTCACAGTGAAATATTTAGCCTGATGTTAATAAAAGCATGAGTAACATGTCGAAGATCATCAGTATTATAGCTATTTTTCTATTTATTTGAAACATAGTAAGGAAAATAGTACAATTTTGAAATTCAGTGGCACAAGATAGACTGCTATTAATTCTTTGACTTCGATCTCTTCTCTTTTTGTATGAAGGCTCTATATATACTGTGTAGACATCTAATGGCTTCATTGTAGCAATAGATTGTTCTCACATGTTTTCATGAGGTAGGACATTCCTCTCCATGCATTTGGGCTCTCTATTATGTATTCTATTGCTGTTTCCAAATGACTTCAATATAGGCGGAACCAGTTTAACTTTCCAAAATTCCCCTCCTTCTTTCCTTAGTGTTGGTCTGGTCAGAAGTGTAGATAGGATAGTCCGGAACCTTATGGTATCCTGCCTGAAGGGAGGGGAGAAGTCAAAAGCATGCCCGTTAAGTCTGGAGGGCAAGTTGGAAGCTAAACCACTTGTGTTCAGCTTTAATGATATTAAAGTCTTGACCTCATTGTCCTCCAGTTCAAGTTTATTCCATCTATATATTTTATCATGTAACATGCTGGGTCTTGCTGTCTTGGCTTAGAATCTCTACTTTGTAATAAAGTGAGCTCTGAGGGCTTCTGCCTCTGACTACTTTCTCATTGGCAAATTTCCTCTGGACTGTGTGGGCACCTGGCCCTGCTCCTAGAGAGTTGCCAAGCATTAGTCTGTGCCAAGATCTCTGTTTATTAAATTTCTGAATTCTTTGCTCAATATAGTAGTGGGAGCAGTCCCAACCTTGTGTTTCTTACAATTTATGATAGTGTGAAAGTCATAAAATTTAGCAGAAACTTACAGTTTTACAATTTGGTGTTTTCCAGAACTACCAGTATGTGGTATAGTACTTCTCTCTATCACTGGCAGCTGCAGTGAGATGAAGGTTTCAGACATCTACACAAGCACAAATAAAAAATACCAGAGAGTCCACAGTGTGGTTAAGATACAGTGTTTGGTAGGGTAGGTTTATTAGGTCCATTTTGGGTTTATAGTATATCATTTATTCTGACATGAGTTCTCTGTAGATCAAAGAGTGTCTGTCATGATGTACCATGCAGGACTCCCTTTCATGAAGTCTTTGGCTCCACTGATGGGAATACAGCATGAGTGGCTGACTCAGCCAAGATTCAGCATGGTGAGTATAACCTCTTTCCCAGTTAGGCCCACTACTATGATTGTTATATGACTATTATGGCCTGACCATTTGGGCCTGACTAGTGACAACTATGAAGGACATGCTAGACCCAGCATTCCCATGGAATTACCCAGGAATTTTTCTAGATGTGTGTCAGTTTGACTTTTTCTATTTTAAGACTTGCTGCCTTCCCTTCCCTTTCCGTAGGTTTCATCTGAAAGTTAATCCTAAATTAACATTTTGCAAGCTCAACTAGTAAAGAGGTCTGCTTTCCTGAGAACCCAGTGTTGGCTGTGAAGTTTTCTGAGCGTAGACCTTATTTATGATCTATTATGATAATAGTTTAACAATATTTGACAGCCTATTTTATATCAAGCCTGAGTTTGGGTTTGGGAGAACCTTATACATTGATATGTACCTTAATTTTCTCAATAATAATCCAGAAATAGACTTTTGACTTTAAAACATATGTTGGAAGTTGCTCAAGAGATATTTTCCCTAAACACTTTGTTCTTATTATCTCCCTGAGGGAAATATGCTCTTTTTGCAGCAGCTCTTCATGCTCCACATATTCCAGCAGTTCAGTAGCTTCAATCATATTTAACTAGAGTCTGGTCAGCAGCAGCCTTTTTTTTTCATTTATGAGGAGAAATTTTGACAGAAATTCCTATCAATAAGTAGAGATTTTAAAATGACCTTCATCCTGTAAAATGGAGAAATAATTTTATAACTTATTCTATTGAAGCTCTTTTCATTAAATAGGAAAGAAATATAAAATTCCAGTGGGAACAAGAGTAATAGTTATGTATAAGATGAATGGAGGGGTTTGTGGTGGTTTGAAAGAAAATGTCCGCCTAAGGGAGTGGCACTATTAGGAGGTGTGGCCTTGTTGGAGGAAGTGTGTCATTGTGGTCTCTTTTGTTCAAGCTTGCTCAGTGTGACTCTGAGTCCACTTCCTGTTGCCTCCTGATCAGAACATAGCTAGCACCATATCTGCCTGCACGTGCCGTCCATGTTCTTGGTCATGATGACAATGAACTGAACCTCTTAAACTGTAAGCAAGCCACCCCAATTCAATGTTTTTCTTACAAGAGTTGCCATAGCCCTGGTGTCTCTTACCATCAATAGAAAGCCTAACTAAGACTGTGTTTTATCATTTCATTGTTTCACATGATAAAAAATAATGTGCTATAAACTTTCATTTACTATATTACTGATATTATTCATGATTTATCTATATTCTTTCTTTATTGAGAAAGATATGAATTATTTTATAACTTATGATTCATATACATCATTAGTACTTCTCATATCTAATTCAAAGAGATTATAAGTAAAGAAAATACACACTCAAATGTGTCATTGACACAGAAATATGGGGGCTAAAGAATATGATTAAAATGAACAAAATGCCTTGGGAGTACCAATACCAGATTTAATGACACTCAACAGTCTCTGAAGAGAATTCACAAGAAAATGACTATTCAAAGGAAAAAAGAGAATAGAAATGGCAGATGCCCATGGGACATTGGTTGCAACATCAGAAGAACTATCCTTTACATTATGAGAGTTTTAGGAGGAGTAAGGTGTCATTCCTCTAAAACTAGGGTAAAAGCTTATTTAGAGAAATAATGGCTGAAAAATTTCCAAATCTGAGGATAAAAATTGGACATGAGATCCATGAAAATTAAAGATCTTCAGTCAGATCCTACCCAAAGATCTCACCAAGATGTATTATAGCAAAATTATTAAAATTAGAATCAAAAAATTTAAAGAGGTCTTTTTAAGCCTCAAGACAGAGACACAGAAGACTATTGGTTTATGTTTTTCAGCAGAAAACTTGTAGGAGTGTGATGGTTTATTAGAGTGCTGAGAGAAAAATAGTATCAACCAAGAATATTCAGAACAGATGTCACTCAGAAGTGATGGAAAGATGAAGAATTTCTCAATCAAAGAAACATTAGGTACTTAAAAATTTGCTAGCGGGAAGTCTTCCAGAGGAAATGAATGGATGCCAGTTTATAAGATATAAATGCATATAGATGCATAAGGCTCACAGAAATGCAGTTCAATTTAGAGTGTTCTAATGCTGTAATGTTGGTATGTAAATCACTTATTAGTTTAGCATAAAAGTTAAGAGGCAAACATTTTTAAATAACTGTCACTACAGCAATTTGTTAATGAGTAAGCAACATAAAATATGTGTTAATTGTGACATTAAAAGTGGCAGGGGTAAATTTTTTGTGCACGTTTTGTCAGAAACATAGATCAACACCTCTTTGGCTTTTTTGCAATGTCACAATTTTTTGAACAACCAATAAAGTTACAAACTACATTACTTTCTTTGGTTGTAATTTAGTTGTAATTCAGTTATAAATCAGATAATCCTGATTTCCCTTGATAGCTGCTGTTGACAAACACAGGTTCTTATTCTGATATTAATTACTAATAACATTGTCAGATGATGCATTAACATTTCACACATTAATATACAAAGGATATTAAAAAGGAAGCGAAACAAGAAGGTATTCTAAGAGGTAAAATATTCCATCTTACAAGGAAGCTCATTAAAATAATAAGTAACCGACTCAAAGTCTTCAGGAAGTCCCTGAAACTGACCAGATCCCAAGCATATATAAGTAGTAAAGTCTTCTGAGAGATACTTTCAGAAGGGTGCTTGGTAGAAACAGGGACCACCTGAGATTCCTGAAATAGGCACAGACCAACTAACTACCTGGAGAGGACTCTCTCCAACCTGTTTAGCTGTCTACAGGTATATATAATACTCCCAAGTTTCCAGCTTTGTCAGCTGTCACTCATACTGGGACGAGTTTTATTTATATAGCTGTGTTTGTATTGTTTCTGCCTTTTAAATACACCCTTACTTATGTTCCTGTAAGTATAACCCCAGTAAAATTCATTGGTTCATCAGTGTTGACATTGGTGGTAGCTGTACTCTGGTCTGTCATTCATTCCCTATCTGGGATGTGTAAACAAATTCACATTGACTGAGATGTCACCTACATTTTTGGACATTCGCTTACTTTGTTCCCAGTTGGCAGTCCTTTTTGGGGGCAGGCATGGAGGTGTGGCCTTGAGGGAGGAAATATGTCATAGGAGTGGATTCTGAGAATTTAAACAGGTGCTCTCTCTGTTTCCTGTTTACAGTATGAGATGTGAGCACTCAGCTGTTTCTGCAGCCATATCTGGTGTTTGCTGCCATGTGTCCCCACTATGATGAACTCTTATCCCTCTGAAACTGCAAACTAGATGAACCCATCCTTCTCTAAGTTGGCCTTGGTGATGGTATATTATCACACAACAGGAACCCTGACTAAGACAATATCTCCCTAGGAGTAGTGTCACATACATAACATTTGGATTTAGCATACTTCACAGTTCCAGGTGAGAGCATTCCATCTGGTATGATTGATAGGCACACACATCTGTTTTTTTTTTTTTTTTACGTGATTTGGTGTATTTTCCAGTGTCATTATTTGTTGGCATAAATAGGTGATCAGTTTGTGCTGGCAGTGTGCTGGCAGATGGTGGTTACTCACTTGCATAAACAAGATGTGCGGAGTCATTCTCTCTTGGCACTTATACTCCTAGTGGAATAACTCTGGTCAAAGCTATTGCTTTATAAAATGAAATCGTTCTTGGTTAGTCTGAAAGTTAGTCTATGCTATTCCACACAACATAGAGAAGTCCCACCCTTGTTTGTAAAACTGTAATGCTTTCGCTTGTAATCAAAGTTAAACTATTATTTTCAAATTTATTACTATGGGCAATAATTTTTGTAAACCTCTTGGGAAGTAGGCACCAAAAGGTCTGAGGTCATTACATAAATGATAAAGGAGTCAAAACTTCCCCTGCAGAAAATCATCACATCAGAAAGGGAAACAAAATAGGTTTTTAATTATAAAATGAATAAATTTGGAGATGTAATTATCATACTATAATGTAGTGACTATGATAATCTTTGTTTTTCAACTTGACTGGATGCAAGGATTGGGTAAAGGATGCCTCTAGATATATGTCTTTGATGGCATTCTCCAAAATGATTATGTCAGATTAGGACTCTGACCTAATCAGTGGATTATCCTAATGAATTAGTAGTATGGCAGCATTATTGAAAAGTGGTTAAAAAGTAGAGGGTATGGTGTGGTGTCACTGGAAGAAGTAGGTCCCTGGCTCCTTCCTGTGTCCTCCTTTCCCTGTTCCTTGACTGCCATGATGTGACTGCTCTTCCCTGCCATGCCTTCCTGCCATGATGGGCAGACACATGAACCCAAATAAATTCTTTTTTGAAGTTGTTTTATTTATTTTGTTATCTAACTAATGTGACAACTGTAGATGAAAATATTATATTCTGCNGTTTTGTGTTTAGTGCCGGAGGATCAAAGCCAAGACCTCTGTGTGCTAGGGAAGCTGGATCTCCAGCCCAAGAGACTCTATCGTGTCTTTCCATCATGGACCAATACCCAAAAGTTAGCGCACAATGTGGATATGCTAACCAGCTGATTATAGTAGTTATTTCATAATGTGTAGTGTACTAAAGCCCTTAAACATATACTAGTATTAAATTATGAACATGTTCTATACAAATATATAGAATTTATATTTATTTGTCACTATTACCCAGTATATATAGTATATATTGAAAATAATACTTTTTTTTTTTTTGGTTTTACGAGACAGGGTTTCTCTGTAGCTTTGGAGCCTGTCCTGGAACTAGCTCTTGTTGACCAGGCTGGCCTCGAACTCACAGAGATCTGCCTGCCTCTTCCTCCTGAGTGCTGGGATTAAGAGTGTGCCACCACCGCCCAGCTGAAAATGATACTTTTAAATTTTCTGAAGTAAATATGAGTAGTCTACTTTTGAAATAAACAAGAAATTTCTTTTACTTCTCTTCAAAAAAAGTATTTTTCCAATAAAATAGAGCAAGAAAGAAAATATCTCATACAGTCAATGATTCCATGAAACCATTCATGGTAAATCCAGAATGTTAATGTTTAGACTACTAGTAGATTTGAATATAATATTTAACGATGGTAGAAGGTAATATGTCAATCATTACTTTGTGTCTTTGCCCTATTGATAAATTGTCACCAAGTTAATGCTTTTATAAAGTCTAAGGCTGTAGTATTCTGAGGTTCTATCATAAGTAAAACCAAATCTGCAAAGTAGAGGAAAAATATTTTGCAATAGAGAAATATACTATGTCTTAAACATACATTTGTTGCTTGCAAGGAAAAAATTAGTATTTACATTTTAACATTTACGAAAAACACTAAAATGAAAGCCTTTAAAATTTAAATCGGCATTTTCTTTTATTAGTTGTGTAAGCAAATGCCTGGAAATATAATAAAAATCCCAAAATAATATTTTTCTTCAACTTAGCATAGAATTTGTTCTAGTTATTCAGTTCAGCTGGAGAGAAGCAGATTCCCTATTATGCAATGCTGAGGCCCTAAATTATAGTTGATAATAGACCTTGATGATAGACTTCCTGTATTTTCAATATTCCTTTATCTTTTGACCATTATTATAAAATATCTGCTTTTTTTACTGCAGAGGGTGTTGCTGATAGATGGATGACTTCTAGACAGTCCTTGGAAGGGGAGCTGCATGGCTTTTCTTCTGCTTAAATCCTGAGCATGGTCAGGTAGAATGCACCCATTAAAAGTTCTCTATTTTCTGATCAATCATCAATAGTCTTGGCCAGGATAGGAAGCTGGTGGGATCCTTCACTTTCCTGGTCCTTATCATCCACTTTCCATTCTATGTTAGAGAACAAAGAAATTTGAACATGCTCTGCTTGGATGGACCTCTGGCCTTTCTGCTTTCTACCACACAAGTAGGAAGATAACTTTTTTTTTAGTTAGTGTTGTGTATAAGGTGGGTTTTGTTTTAGGCTAAATGTAACACTATGTGATTCCAGCAATGATTTCTGGTGAAAATGGAATTTTCTATCTATCTATTGAGTTGTCTAGGACAGAGAAATAGAATATTCTCTCACTACACAGATACTTTAATTTCTCATTTATCCATGAGCCTTTGGCAGTCCTTTAGCTGTGATACTTCAGGTTCCTCTTCCAGGAAATAAGGCCAAAGACTAGGGATGCAGCTTCATTGGGAGAAGCACTTGTCTAGCATTCAGGTAGCTTTCATTTTTGAACCCCAGCACTGTATAAACCACTTTTGGTGGCTCAAGTCTACAATACCAGCACTTAGGATGGGGGCGTGATGAGTGATGTTCAGGGTCATTCTTGGCTACATCCTTGGCAAATCGGAGACCAGCTTTGTCTAAAGGAGATGCTGTCTTCTCATAATCAAAACCAAGAGGACCAGATGAGTAAACCCAATAATATCTGTAATTCACTAAGGTTTTGGGGGTCAATAATATCTGGGTTTGAATCCTGAATCTTGGCTGTGCCCTCTCCATCTCCTCTTTTTATCTTGGCACAGGGGACCAAACACAAGACCTCACAAAGTTCAGTATGAGCTTCAATTCATAGTTTTGCTTTGAGGCTTAGCATTTGATTTTACTTCATTTGTAAAAGGAGATGATACGTATTTACTAAAATTTGTTATAAAACTTAAAAGAAATTTTCTGTATAAAGAACATGATGGAGGACATTGGAAGCCCTTAACATAATATATTAATATACTCATTTTAAATAAAAAACCCTCTTTAAAGCTTAATCCTATCTTTGCATTAGCCTCATCTATTCATTTGCATAATGAATATGTATAGTGCTTTCTGTGTGCTAGGTTCTGTACCAAGCATGTTTCAAGTATTATCTTTGATTCTTACAGATACTTAAGTGAGGGCCCATTTTCTTAATGTGACATGGAATTAGAAACAATCTAAAAACTTCGCCAAGGCTGGTCTAAGAACCACTGCTTTGTGTTAGGTCCTTTCTGTTTTCCTCTTTGCTGTCTTGGTTCCCGGGAAGATTGAACACTTGTGCAGCTCCCTCTGCTTTTTATTTGATGGCACTTCCGAGCCGCCATCAGGCCAGCCAGAGGTAGCGTGTTTCTGTCACCAGGGTGCGCTGTGATTCCACCAGTCAGAACTCACTGCCAGTGCTGTGAGGCTGCCCGGAATCTCTCCTTGTCTCTGCTGCTGCTTAGCGACCGCAGGTTTTCAGCTTGGAGCTCTCATCACCTGGGCAACTGCCAAAGACCCCCAAGTCGTTTTCTTTCCATGTGATGCACCCGTCCATGCTCACGGCACCCTGCTGTGAAGAAGGGCACTAGTGCATCTTCCCTGGCAGTGACAGCAGCGTGCCTGGGTGTTCCCGAAGAGCTCTGTCATGCTGTATTGTGCTGCATCAGCCACACTTACTATTTCACTATAAGAAAACTGTTGGGTTTAAAAGTCTAATACCAGAAATATTTTCTGATGTTTGTAACTGCTACACTTTCAAAACTTGCATTTTCTTCCTGCTAAGTTCATAATAAATTTGAAATTGATTCATTAAAAAGCTCATGTAATTAGTAGATGCTTCTTATAAAATGTGAAAAAATTTATAATTTAAAACTTTATTATTATGAATAAATAGTATATGAGATTCTGATTTCACAGAGCCACTTCATATTCAGTTGTGGATTAAAATGGTAATATAGTAAGGATTATGAAAAGCATAAATTGAGGAAAGCATATGCACACATACAAATATTTTGAGATATCTCTGGCAGAATAAATTACAAAAACATCATTCTTTTTTCTTTCTTTCTTTCTTTCTTTCTTTCTTTCTTTCTTTCTTTCTCTCTCTCTCTCTCTCTCTCTCTCTCTCTCTCTCTCTCTCTCTCTCTCTCTCTCTCTCTCTTTCTTTCTTTCTTTTTATTTCTGAATCCCTACCTCCTTTAATAGTAACTAACCTAGAAACCTTGTTGTGAGAGAAGCTTAAACCGCTTACAGGAATCAGGTTATTCACATGGCAGTGCGATCTTGTTTTTCGAAATTGGTTTTGTACATTTTCAGTATATTAATTAATCTGTAATTTTTCTTGAAAGGGTGCTTGTTTTCACACTATTAGAGGGTGTTTGCAGGAGTCTGGGCTGCTCTGTGAGATATTCTGGGAAATGATTTACATGACTTTGGCAAAGAGGCTGCTCCTATCTCCAGATAATACTGTCTTTAAGCAAACAGTGTTGGTGTGGCCACCCTGCAGCAACGTTCAGCCTGAAGATAGTGTTTCACATGCTTGATAAAATAATGAAATCACTGACCAGTAGGGTTCTTAAGTGGGGCTGGAATTTTACAGCAATGTGATAAATTTTGTTTAATGTGGACATTTTTACAGTGTCTAACATGTGTGGAATTTGTACTCAATGACCGCTTGTATAAAGAAAAGAAAATCAATATGAGAAATTCCATTTTGGTAAAAACATTTCTTACCTTTTTTTTCTTAATGGAATCGTTGAATAGTATCTTGTTTCAGGCACACTTTAAAATGTGAAATCTCTATTGAAACCACTGTAGAGCAAGCAATTTCCACTGATTCCATAAATTTATGATTTTTTTGCGTATCTAAAATTATTTTTTTCTAGAAAAATTAGCAAATTAAGTATCCTAAATTAAATCTATAGCTATAAACTTTTAAACAAGATAAAATGTCATTGTTGGAAAATTATCTGGATGAAAAAGTGGGCAAAATGTACACTAGACAACATTCCCACTCCTCATTTGATCTGAATGTTTGATTTTTGTATCTTTCATTTCTACAAACTCATATTTTTAGGGATGTTTTAGGGAAAATACTAGTGCTTGAATAAATGTTGGTGAGTAGGTATTTTAAAATGCCATAAGTCAAAATTGCTTTTTTCTTGTATAGGTGGCAAATTATGAGTGGTTTATATAATTGGACTGTGTATAAAGACTGATTTTTTTGATCTTCAAAGAATAATCATAATAAAAATAATTGATATGTGAAGATACAGGTATTATAAATGATATATCACACACTTTCCCCCATTATTCTAAAACCTGGGCCTGAATCTTTACTTTTCATAAGTTATATTTTTTATAAAAGTATTTATTGAATTTTAACATTTTAATGGGTTTTAGGACTATCCATCCTTAGAGTTTTCTTAGTTTCTTGGCCTTAATTTTTCTTTTGACTTGTTTCTGTTCATTCGCTTAGTATCTACCTCTTATTATGACTTAGTTCACTTTCTATTCATTCAGCTGATAGTCATTGCCTACCTGTATTTCCCTGGATCAGTATTGGGATAAGGCACTCAGTGTAAAAAAACAGGGCCCTGTGCTAGTATGTATCTTCATAGAGATTATGTTACAGTCCCCAACCTAATAATTGAATTAATAGTTACATCTATTAAGTTCTGTGTTTTTTTGCAATGCTGTGGATGGAACTCAGGACCTCATGCATACCAGTGGTGCCACTGCTCTATACTCCAGTCCTATGATATTCTTAAGCAGTCACAGTTTTATATTTTTACACTAGAAAACATTTCCTGTTTGTTCGGTGACCTTTAGAAATGCCTACATGTTTTGTTGATGAAGATGGTTTGAGTGGGGAGACAACGCTGGTGTGTTATTTGTGTCAGCAGCTTTAGTGGCACACAACTGTGGAGGTGTTGCCCGCTGTACTGTCTTAACTTTAGCCTCCAGAATATTCCTCTCTTCCACACTGTTCTCATAAGACTCATATGTTCAGTCATTCTGTATCTCAGCCGGCAACTCTGTTTCTACTGTTTGATTTTCACTACGGATAATTACGGTTTTGTCTTAAGTTTTTGCCTTTTTCCTTGATTGCAGTGTTTTCTCACTTTCCCAGGTCATCTTCCACATTGTGTTAGGTACAAGTAAATGTCAGTTAATGGCATGGTTTGTTTTGTTTTATGATTTAGTTCAGAGGTGGAGTTCAGAAACACTGTTAATTAATTTGTGTTTATTTCTCATAGACGTTAAAATAAAAATCTCTGAGGAAAGAGTGACTCATTTATGTGTGTTTATTTTACTTGCAATGATTAACAGTAGATTGAAGATGTATACTAGAGAATGTCAGAAATACCAGTTTCTAATGTTTTCTTATCAACAATTTCTTAGGCAGCAGAGCTTTGGTAGCAGGAATACTTAGAAATGCAGGGTGAACTTTAACTTGTTGAAATATGAGCGGCGGGGCTGCGTCCCCAACACCCCGGCCGCTTGGCTAGCTTATATCCGAAATAACACACAAACTGTATTCATTTAAGAACTGCTTACAATGGCATGGAAAAAATAATTTCCATGCAAACAAGAATGCTGGGATACCAAGGGATGATAAGATGATGTCAAAGCTGAATTACAAGGTGGAATACACCAATTTTTCTGTTTCCACGCTCATTATGTTTTCTTTGATGAAATGTTTTAGTCACCTAAAGCCCGAAGATCTCATCTCCAGATTTCCACCTGCCTTGCATGTAGTCCTTCACTTGCTCAGTTCCACTCTGTGCTGCTGCTTTCAAGGAGGAGTGCTTCAGGGTCCACAGGCTCCTGGTGTCTCCATTTCAAGTTTATTATCTTCGCATTATCCTGGAATAGCTCCCATAAACTATGCAGCTCATAAGGTATTTTCCCCCAAACCTATGAGTCATCATTGTCTGGCTATATCACTTTTAAATCAGTGTGTTCATGAGTGAACACTGTTTATCAGACCACTCTAAATACTGCTGCGTGAGCATAACAATGCAGAAACTTTATTGAAAGACAGATTTCAAGCCTTGGAAATGTTATTAGTGTGTCTTCTATGTCACGTGATATTTCTGCTTGAATTGATTTAGGAGCTTCTATCATTTTTGGTTTTTTCATGACAGGCTTTTTTCATTTGAGGGTTCCGTCATCAGTATATTATGTCTCCATTTGTGTGTGTGTCTCTCTCTCTCTGTGTATTTCTAAATACATAACTACAGTCTACTCACTCTGTATAACATTTGCATGTGTGTTTTTGGGGTTCACCACTTGTTTACATTTTAACACCATTCATTGATACAATTCTTCTTTTCTTTGTATTATATGCTTCCTGTCTGAAGATGTGTTAGGGCACATGTGTTATGCATTGCTGTTCTATTTTCTCTCCTTCACTGATCTATATTTTTGAAACAATTCTCCACTGTAATAATTACTAGAGCTACTCAACAAATATTTAATTTATGATGTGGGCTGTTTATAGTTTTCTTTTTAAAAAATATAACTGACAACTTTGATTCCATAGAACCTTGTAGTGTTACTTACTACTGCTATGTGACTGGGGTTTTGTATTTTATTTAACGATTTATAAAATGGTGGCAGTGTTTTAGGAAATTTGAACACAACTTCCTCAATATAGGCAGAAATATGATTCCATTACCCTTTTCTTTAATTTTTCCAATAAAGGTTTATTGCATTATTTGTATGGGTTTCACACATTCTGGTTAATTTTGCTTCTAAGTTTTTATTTATCATCACAGTAGTATGATGATACTGTTTTCCTCTATTTATTAGTGATGAAAAAATATGATTTCATGCTGATTCATGCTCTCCAAAATGGCTGTACGTTTAAATAAATAATAAATAAATTTTATTCCTAGAGGAAAGAAATAATTATGGAAGTATAAAGACTTTGCAGTATAGTGTTTATTTAAGAATGGCATATTTTTTAATTATATGCTCTTTGTCTCAGGTCTTTAATAAAATTTCAAAGGATTTTTAAAGTCTTTTCAGTCTGGATAACCAGAAATGAGTTGTTTCATTGTCCTGTCACAAGTGGAGATCTTATGCTGTTGTTCAGTTAAAGTTAATTGGTAGTTCTTGTTCCCCAAACTGTTTTTAACTGATTTCCTAGAATCTCACCTCCAAGAGTTAGGTTCAATGTTCAGGCAACACATAATTATTTTTCCATTTGATTTTTGCAGCCTTACACTGCAGGAGTCTCTTGTCCAGACTTATTCAATGTCTAGCCACCTCAGCCTCTTTGAACTGTCACGTCCCTATCAAATCTTTTAATACTTGCCTCTATTGAATCTCACATTCAATAATGGGACCTACAATTCCAATAGGACGATTCCAGTGGAATTCCAGTCCCACCTGCTTTCATGGCTCCCATCATTCACAGCAGCGACTATCTGGGTTTTCTTTACTTATTTTTTTTCTTCTTAAAAGCGTACTTTTATTTCAGATTATTGAAACAATACTAGCTCTGAGTATATAATTTAGAAATTAATATTTGGCCTCAAGGTTATGGAGATACAGTTAGTAATCCTTCATAGATAATAGGAGGCTTCTATACTATTGCACTCTTTTAACTCTTTTACAAAGTGTGTATTTATGTAGGTGAGCATGTAATGAAGCACACATGATGAGGAAGTCAGAGGTCAATTGTCAAAGTTGAGTCTCTTTCTCCCATGTGATCCTGAGGATAAAGGACTCAACATCAGCCCTGAAAGTACATACCTTTACGTTCTGATCTCTATTGCCAAAACAGTTTTAATATTCCACAATATTTTTTGTTTTAAAAGTATTGTGAAATGAATCCTTAGGAGTATTTTTATTAGATTGTACTTTCATGAGAGAATATAAAAACAATTTTTCAATGTCAAAAACATCATCAACTCTATATTATATTTTCAGAGTAATGTCTTTAATTTTTTCTTAATTATGGATAAGTTATCTCATATATTAGCTTGGAATTTTTTATATATGTTCAAACGATGATATTTAACACTGAGTACTTTGTACAGACACACACACATATATAGTTTATGTGTGTATATATATGTATATATACATATATATATAAACATATCTGTGTGTGTGTTGTTTGTTGGATAAATGTTGATTGAATTCCATTTTGATATATTTTTAGAAATACAGATTGCCATTTTCACTTATATTACATTATGAACTGATGAGCAGATTTTTTTACCTAAAATATCTATTAACTTTAGTTGCTGAAAAGTTAATTGTATAATTGTAAAAAAAATGTGAGGACCTTTCCACTATATAACTGAAAATATGAAAACATTATCAAATGTTAAAAATAAAACATTCCGATAACCAAATCATTAATTGGACGAATGAGCTGAACAGACAATTTTCAAAAGAACTAAAATTAGTCAATAAATTTTGGAAAAAAGTACTGTATAATTAATTATTTCAGAGAAGAAAATAAATACTATTTTGAGATTTTGTCACACCCCATTCATAATGTATATTATCAAACTTTAGACATCTTTTTAAAAAAGAATGATTTTATAGGATTGTTTTAGTAAGCTTTCAGTATAAGAAATATTATGCAGTGAATAAAATATTTAAATATTCTGATTTTACAATTTTATCACAGGACTATGTTTTAATAAAATAATTTTATTTACTAAGTGGCAAAAATGATGTATTCATGAATGATGCAGAAGAATAAATAGAGAAATATTGGAAGTATAAACGTTTTCTCTATCATTTCTTAGCTTGCTTCTTTATCTGTTATTGCTCTTGTTTAAAATAACTTTACTAATACTACATAAAATATTTAAAATAGCTAATAGTTTACTATGTAATAGAAGGATTCATGCAAATCATATGCATTCACAATATATATAAAATTAATAGTAAATTAGTTTCATTGCAAACAAAATATTTAAATTTCAAGTCATATTTCTGAAGTGCTTTCAGAAAATAGTGATTTTAAATTTAATTACCAGAAAACTCTTATGAATTTTTTTCTGTTAATATCTATTGCTACCACTAATGTAGGTTTTTTTAATTTAATATTTGTTTCTTTATATATCCTGTACATATGCATAACTTCCTAAAAATTACAAAATAATGTATTATACAAAACGAAAATATTGCAAATAAAATATGTAAACCAATAAATTTTCAAGAATCAACAAGATATAATGATCTAATATAAAATTGATCTTGTACGTTTATATTCTGTATCAAAACAATTTTATATCCTAAAATGACACTTCAGGAAGAATACATTCCTTCTCAGAATACTGGAGAGCTAGATATACTTATAATATGTTGACTAACCATATTATTTACATGTTAAAACTGTCTTACAACTTCATCAATTGATAATGAAAGAATTGCATAAAGGAATAAGAAAATATATCAAAGAAATACGTCTAACACAGAGAAGTTATTGTTCTTAACTATTGTGCCATCTCTCCTGTCACACTTCCCTTTTACACACACACGTGTATGCGAGAATGAGTCTGTGTGTATATAGATATCTATGCATATATTTCTTATTCATATTTTTATTTGTAAAACATTATATTAATTTGAAAAAAATCAATCAATATTTCATATAAAAGTACCTATTTTTAGGATTTCTTTCTTCTTTTACATTTGAGGTTGCAATTTACTTAGAAATTATCTAACTTCCCTTTTTAAGCCTCAAACCCTCCTACATCATCCCTATTCTCCTTCAAATTCATGGCCAACAAAGCCAAAACAAAGCAAGCAAGCAAACAAAATCAATAATAAACCAAATCAAACAAAAAACAATTAAACTTCTCTGTTTCTTCTTCTTTCCCACCGCTCCAATACTTCTTCATTTGTACTGGTGGCACTGGGAGCGGTACATCACATAGTATGCTTTTCTTTGTCTAGTGAGCTTTATTAGCAAATATTCATTGCAACGAGTCTGGTTAAGGCCTCTGGTTTCTGGTACGCCATCATCCCTGAACTTTCACTGGAACTCCTCTAGAATATACCATAGTCACCCTAGTTAGAGAAAACTGTTGTTATTGTAGGCTTTGAGTAAGGTCTGCTTACCACCAGGGGCCATGGTGATAGCCTGTAAGGATGCTGTCAAGGGTCATGTACATGTTGGTTTTACAACACTCAGGGTCTGTGGTAACATACATGGCCTAAAATGCCATCAAAGGCCATGCCTTTAATCCTAGCACTCAGAAGGCAGAAGCAGGTGGATCTCTATATGTTCGGGGCCAGCCTGTTCTACAAGAACTGGTTCTAGGAAAGGCACCAAAGCTACAGAGAAACCTTGTCCTGAAAAGAAAAAAAAAATCAGTCAGGTCACATATGATGGTGCCTCCCTCATATTTGAAAAGGATACTAGCAGGCTGGTAAGCTTGAAGTCTCTAGATAATTCAACACAGTCAAGTTGCAATCTCATATTTTAAAAATACTGGGAAATGATTTTAATTCACACATTCACAAAACAATTTATGGTCCAAATAGAATTACTAAGAGTGCACACAAGAACAACATCATGAAATAAATTATGCAGTACAGGAGATTGTCATTTGAGAGCTACTTCTTAAAGGAGAAGATAGTGGAAAACCAAATACATATGTTTTCATACAACTTATAGATGAACTATATATCATGACTCTGCTAAAAAGCCTTCAGTTATGGCTATGAAAGATAAAGCTCATTTCTTTGAGCTCATTACATATAGCTTTTCTTCCAGATGTTCAAATGAAATAAGATTATTCTTTCAAGGGTACAGCTCAAATGTTTATCCTTGAATATATGTGGATCTTATTATTACCACCTCAATACCATGTCCTTTTCATTCCTCCTCAATTGATTCATTTGAAGTCATGCGTACAAAAACAAAATATTCTATTATATTAATAAGGAATTAACTTTAAAACCCTAAGCCAGTTTCAGTCATGGTCTTAAACAATTGGCCATTTTATTCTGTTAGAATTAAATTTATGCTCAGAAAGGGTGAGGCCAGGATTTTTAATTATAAGATAAGATATTACAATTCATACTTTTAGTATCAACATCATAACCAAATAAACAAGATAATAAGTTTTGAATATTGCATTCTTTAGAGATCAAGGTGTTTTGTTTGTTGTTTTTTATGTATGTATGCATATGTATCAGGAAAATAAAAGTGTAAAATGAAATGAGTTAGAGTTAAATAGTGAAGAGGTACTTCAGTGTAGAACACAGTCTAATGGAACAGAATAAAGTATCCTCAAATAATTATCCAAATTACACCCAACTGATTTTGATGAAGGAGCCATGAACACACAAGGAGAAAAGGACACTCTCTTCAATAAAGAGTGTAGAGAAAGCCTAGATAACAATTGAAATAATTTAAAAAAGGAAATTGTTTCTCACTGATTAAACCATTAATTATAAATGTATTAATTAACTCAATTTAAAACCCAAATTTTCAAACAGTTTAAAAAAGCATAAAAAGTAGTTCAGGATATTACCATAGGGAAAAACTTTTGGATATAACCCTAAAATCACGAATAACAACAAAAAATTCAAAATTAAGCAAGGATTTATAATATTAAAATGCTAAAATATAACAAGATAAGTTAATGATAACTCAAAAGATGGAGACTACAATTTGCTCAATTTCTCTTTGGGCAAAAATAGGTGCTCAAAACCAATGCCCTGAGTTCAACCCACAGAATTCATGTCAAAAGAACAGAAGAAGCTACTTTAAGTTGTCTGCTGACAATATATATGCCTGCATTATTTACACATATAAACTCAGCAATAATATGTGCTTTTAATAAGGGAGAATACTATGGAAATATTATATTAGGTATTTATCATGTGATCAAAACCTAGAATATATAAAAAAATAAGCAACTAAATAGTATGCTGTATTTTACTCTCTGTATCCTTCTCTTTCTATATGTAATATATATTCTCTCTTATAGCACATATAATTAAAAATAGATAAATATTATGAATATATATTTTCTAGTGAAGACTAATAAATGGTCTACAGATTAACAAAAAATAATAAAATTCTGCCTTACTAACTGTTCAGAAGTGAAAATCAAGCAATGGTGAGCTGCTATGAAAAATATAAACTGAAGGGGTCAATGCATAGATTTTTTTTCTAATTTTGAACTTTGCAGGCTTTGTGTATATTGTAACATTCTCTATAAGCCCAAACTTGTACCCATCCCATTGCAACTGAAATATGCTCTTTCCATGGTGTCTTAAACCATCTCCTGCCTCTTACAATCCTTCCACTTCCTACACTGCACAAATCCCTGAACCTTAAAGACAGTAATTTGATAACGACATCTCACTTAGGCTGAGTGCTACAAAGCCTCTCAGTCTCTCCACTCCGAACAGTTGTGCATTCCATAGTTAATTACCATATATTTTGAACATAAGCTCCTCTGATGATGATTGAACAGTGACTTGATCTATGGGTGGAACAAAATGGTATTAAATTCTTTTTTGCTATGTTATTTAGGAAGAATAATGGTAGTTTGTTTTTTCTTAGGGCCTTCCATTCTTGTACCATTTAGTAGTGTTTGATATCAGTTTCAGCTCCTGTAGTATAGCTTACCAAAAAAAATTTTCAATTGGTGACATGTGGGGAGTGGAAAATTGTTGCAGGGAGGGCACTTGTTTGTTTCTGGCTGGTCAGCCCTGAAATAATCACTCAGAAACCATATTATTTAAATCACATCTTGGCCCATTAGATCTAGCTTCCTATTGGCTAATTCTTATATCTTAATTTAACCCATCTCCAATAATCTGTGCATCACCCCAACTCATGGCTTACCAGCAAAGTTTTAGCATGTCTCTCTTGAGCAGCAGCTCTATGGCTTCTCTTGACTCCGCTTCCATTCTACTAGCATTCATCTCAGCCTTCCCTACCTAGCTCTGTTCCTCTCTAGCTCTGCTATAGGCCCAACGCAGTTTCTTTATTTACCAATGGTAATCACAGCATACAGAGGAAAATTTCACATTATCTCCATTTTTTTTCTTTTTAAATAAAGAGAAAGTTTTTAACTTTGACATAGTAAAATTACATATAACAAAACAGGTATTAAGCAAGAATTATAGTTACAAAATTTATGTCTACTTTATCTTTTAGCGTAACTAAGAAAAACTATAACAACTGTAAGTATAAATTCTTCAACTCTATCAAAGACTCCTCCAGAAGGATATAAATTTAAATAAATCAACTGGGAGTATATTGCAAGCAACTTCCAAAACTCTAGGAAAGAGAAACGTTTCACTACCTGGACAGTCACCCGAAGTTTTTCTATACCATTGGGGCATCCATCTTCACCCTAAAGGCCAATAGTATCAATCAGACTTTTTCACAAAGAAAAAGACAGTTCTGCCTATATTGCTAGTTTGTCATTCAGTATCCTGAAGAATGTCTGGCAGACTCTTTCAAGTAGCAGGAACCCGAAAGGATCATCTCACCTTTAGGCAAGCTTAGCAGTCATTCTTCTGTGGGTCATGCTTTTCCAGTTCATCAAGTAGTACAGGCAAGAGCAGTCTCTTTCCCAAATGACTAGCAAACTCCATAAGGAGCCTCTTTGATGCCCATCTTTCTCTTGAAGTAGACTGATATTGCCAAGCTTCACTTCTTTTTATAAGCTGACTAATTTGCATGTAGGTTGTCATTGCTATATGAAAAGTCATCGATAAATACCGTATTTAATGAAATTCACCATAAATCAAGAAATTTATTGTATTACTAAGGTCTCCAATTGTGAAATTAGTAGTTGACAACTTCTTACCAAAACAGCTAATCTTCTCATGGTAAAGTCAAGCCACATCCTCTAATAACTCCTTAATAATCCATGTTTATGGCAAAGGAGTTATCTGTGATTTTTTTCTAGCTTGCTAATCAAAAATAATTCTGAATAAAATAACCTTTAAATTTTAAGTCCTTCAATAGTTAAATATCACATTTCAATGAGAGCTCATTAATCATCAAGATAAGAGACATTTTTAAGTAATGAATTAATTGTGAATTCAAAAGTAAAATATACAAAAGAACGAAGGATTTTTATCAGAAAGCATCCTATGTTCGGCATAGGCCAAAGTCGGTGAAAATCAGCACCAGTTGAAGATAACTTTAATTTATCTATAATCATCAAAATATGCAATAATTTTATTTTAGTTTTTGATAAAAATGCTAATGAGATCATTTATTTCTCTTTAGTAGTAAAAATTACTTATGACAGTATATCTAAAAGTAAACATTCAAATTTTTCACTGCGAAAAACTTTTCAAGAAAACATTTGGAATTCGCAGGTTTGGAAGCTTTATTCCTCACTACTTGCCCTTCTTTATTTGTGTCTTTGATGATGCAGTCTCTCATTACACACAGGCATGATAACACAGTCCTGTTAAAATTCCTAGGAGCCCAGAAACAAGGACTGTGGTAAAGCAGAGTCCAGCATTTCCACAAGTACCTCAATGAGAACAAATATATATAAATGAATGGAAAAGAGAAGAGCAACAAATGGAAAGGATCGATCAAGGCCAGATGAGAATCCAGCTAGAAAATAAGAAATATTGCATCTTCAACCTGCATTAGTGAAGAATTCGATTTCCCAAGTGTTTAGAGAGTCTCCCCCTAGTCCTTGGTTCCTACAGCTAACAAAACCGCTCTCATGCACTGACTTTGTTTAGCAGTTTTACTCTATATACTTCTTCTCAGCGAGTACTTCCCAGGGTCTCCATTAAAGGCTTGGACCCCACTCCACGAATTAACATGTACATCAGTACCTATAGAAATTCCTGTCATGTCTCCTTCCTTTTTCAGTCTTTCCTTTAAAATGTTGGTAAAAGACTCCATGACCATAAAACAATCTACTTTATCTTACCCGTTTTGTTATTAACAAATTTTAAGATTTTCATAGTTATTTTGTCACATAAGTCATTTGTATGTGACATTCAGTTTATTTTGGCAAAACATATA